>NC_092051.1:49933075-50242115 GCF_003086295.3 Arachis hypogaea
AATTGAATTGAGTTATTAAAGGTTTTACAAACATGCAAGAAAAGTGATAATTCTAGGTGAAACATGTAATTGAGCAATCGAACCCTCACCGGATGTGTATCCGCTCTAGTCACTCAAGTGTATAGGGTTGATTCACTCAATTCTCCCCTAATCATGCTTTCCAAGATTTGTTTTTCATCTAACAATCAACAATTATTTCAGGCATTCATACAAATATCAATAGGACTTTTCTTAGGTTGTAATGGGGCTAGGGTTAAGGTAGGATGCATATGGGTGAGTGGACTAGAATTTGAATCTTTGATTGACTTAAACCTCCCACCTAACCTATATAACAACCTAAACAATTCTAAACAAGCCTAACTACCCATAATCCTCACTTTTTCACACACTCATGCATTCCTTTTTTGATTGCAACTTATATGCATTGATTATTATTGAACTTCACTTTGGGGCATTTTTGTCCCCTTTTTATTTCTTTTCTTTTTCTTTCTTTTTCTATATATATTATTTTTTTCTTTTTCAAACTAAAATTTTCAGTGCATATGGTTTTACATTTAATTAACACATGAGTATGTACCCAATTCTCAAGATCTTCAATAAAGATACAACACACACCTTTTTCTCAACCAATGTCCCAAGTTTCCCCACACTTGAATGATACACACTCACTAGCCTAAGCTAATCAAAGATCCAAATAAAGGACATTTATTATTTTTCTCTTTAAGTCTTGTAATGTGCTACAATTAAGAACAAGTGGGTTTATCATAGGCTTAAAATTGGCTAACAATGGAAGATAAAAGGTAAGGCTATTTGGGTAAGTGAGCTAATTGAAATAATGGCCTTAATCATATAAGTGCATATATACACAAAATAATGGACATATAGATTCAAACAAATCAAAGATTACAATCATAGAAAGAGAATAATGCATACAATAAGGAAAAATGAGTGATTATATGATGTAACCACGCAATTAAGGATCAAAACTCACAAGCTTGTGTTCTTAGCTCAAAAATCATGTTCTACAATATATATAATTCATGCAAGTCCAACGAAAAATATTTACTCAAATCAATTGGGGTGTCCTATAGATAAATTCTTGAAAATTTCATTATTTTGACTAAGCTTATTATGTATATATATGCAAAATAAGAAAATGCAACTAAAAATCCTAAAAGACCTAAAAATGAAATGCAAAAGTGTTGGGATTAGAAATTTGTCACCTAAAAAGGCCGACTGGTCGGACAACCGCCCCACACTTAAAGTTTACACCGTCCTCGGTGCATTCAAAGATAAGCAAGGGGATACGGCGACGCTCCGGATTGCCACCTTCAGCTAGTGGATCAACCGGCTACTGCGTGTTCTTTCTCTCGCTTCCATTTTTGCTTATAATGACTTATCCTAAAAATAGAAGGCAGGATAGTAAGAAAAGTAAATGTAAAAGCAAGGAAGCATAAATTGTTGGAATGAGGTGAAAACCACTAGAATGGAGTGAGTAAATTAGTGTGACATTAAGGAAATAAATGGGAGAGTTCTAAGTTGCGCACAGTTTAGAACACTCACTAGCATAAAAAGCTATGCCACAAAAGAAACATGCACTTCACTCATTCTAGTGTGCTTGAAATACTTTAAAGTAAACTTGTAAGTTAAGACAAGCAATAAAGAAGCATAAAAGCATTCAAGGCAAAAATATATGGATAAACATGATCAAGAAACACAATGCATTAAGATAAATGCATAACATCCATCAAGGAATTGCCTAATCAAAGGAAAGGATTCAAATCACATGGTGGCCAAATCATGCAATTCAAAAAGATTTAACATTCGTTAAAGGCAATTCTCATGTACTTGGTATTCACAGTTGCTTGACAAAGAAACTCAAAACCAAGTAGCAAAATATAACCTCAACAATAAAATCCAACAATGACAATTAACAAAAAATAATGTTAAACTAACATCCTATCAGTGATCAGCAGCAATAAACAGTAAACAAGATTAATACTCCAACACCTATAATGAAAAATAGAAAATTAAACAAAAATAAAATTAACTAAATAACTAACTAACTAACCTAACTAATGGTTGATGATGTATGGTAGTGTTGGATGATGGGTAAGAGAAGGGAATAAGAGAAGAGAAGAGAGAAGAAGGAAAGGAATGGAAAGAAGCGAAGACAAGAGGAGTGGTGAAACAGGGCAATCCACGCGTACGCATCGTGTGATGCGTAAGCGTGGGGTGGTGAAATGGGAGCGACGCGTACGCGTGATGGGTTATTCAGAGGTGCGACACATACGTGTGGGTCACGCGCACGTGTGATAAACCCCATTTTTATGGTTTATCTTGTGTTGAATTTAGAGGGTTTTGTCAACTTTTCTCCCATGTATCCAATGAAATAGCATGGTTATGTAAATTCTCCTTTAATTGTGCTTAAGAGTGAAAACATGCTTCTTAGGTCTTATAATAGCTAAATTTAATTCACCTTGATTCCATTAGATGCCTTGATGTGTTTGCTAAGTTATTTCAGGATTAGGAGGCAAAGATTGGATTGAGGGAATGAAGAAAAAGCATGTAGAAATGGAGAACTCATGAAGAAATGAAGGAATCGCAAAAGCTGTCAAGCCGACCTCTTCGCACTTAATCGACCATAACTTGAGCAACAGAGGTCCAAATAATGCGGTTCAAGTTGCGTTGGAAAGCTAACACCCGGGGCTTCGAAATGATATAAGATTTGCCATAGTTGCATCACGGCTAGGGTCACGCACACGCACTGTACGCGTACGCGCCGATGGTTGCACATGACCCATTTAATGCAACTCATGGCCAGCGATTTTAGAAGCCTTGTAGGCCCAATCCAACTCATTTCTAATGCTATTTAACCCAAGTATTGAAGAGGGATGACACACTTTAGTTCTCATTAGTTTTAGTTTAAGTTTTTGGGGGGAAAGTTGGTTTTAGAGAGAGAAGCTCTCACTTCTCTCTAGGATTAGGATTAAGTTTTAGATCTAGATCTAGTTCTTCTTCTCTCTTCTAATTTTCCTTTTCTTTCCTTAATTGTTCTCTTGTAGTTGTAAAATTCTTCTTCTCTTGTAATTCTTTTGTATTGTTAGTTGTAGTTTATGAACTTTCTTTTGTAGATCTACATTTCTTCTTCAATACAATTGGTAAGTTCTTTGTTGTTTCATAATTGTTTTCCTTTTCTATTGATTGATCTCTTGCTATTCTAGTTAGATCTCTCTTTAATTCTTGCAATTCATATTGTTTACTTTTATTGCCTTCTATGTGTTTGATGAAATGCTTCTTCTAGTTATTAGTTAGATTTTGTTCCTCTTGGCCTAGGTAGAGTAATTGGTGATGCTTGAATTATCTAATTCCTTTGTTGATTGACAATTAGAAGTTGCTAATTAATTTGGATACCACTAAAGCTATTCTTTCCCTTGGGAGTTAGCTAGGACTTGTGGAATCAAGTTGATTCATCCACTTGACTTTTCTCCATGGTTAGAGGTTAACTAAGTGGTAACAATGGACAATTGTGGTCACAATTGAGGAAGATAATGAGGATGAGACTTCCAATTCTCATAACCTTGCCAAGAGCCTTTTTAGCTATTAGTTTATTTCCTTACTATTTATCTTTCATGTCTCTTATCAAAAACCCCAAAACATACCTCATAACCAATAACAAGACACTTTATCGCAATTCCTAAGGAGAACAACCCGAGGTTCCAATACTTCGGTTTATAAATTTAGGGGTTTGTTTTAGTGACAAACAATATTTTGTATGAAAAGATTCTTTGTTGGTTTAGAAACTATACTTGGAACGAGAATTTATTGTGAATTCTAAACCGTCAAGAATCCGATCATCAATGCGTGGCTAGGCTTGTGCTAAACACACAATTCCAGCCTAAAACTCGCACAACTCTCTGGAAAATGTATGGGAGGTGAAAATTTGGATCCACGCGTACGCATGAGTGACGCGTGCGCGTGGATGGGAGAAAAACTTGTGGTTACGCATACGCGTGGGTGACGCGTACGCGTGGAGTGGTGCTCTGTTTTTCTAAATTTTTCCAAGTTCTTGCACCAAACCAAGCATTTTAACCCTCCAAACAGCTACCAAAATACCATAAAACCTTATTCAACATACTAGACTCCCAAATAAACTCAACAAATCAATCAAAATATGAAATTAAACTAATTTTACCAATATGTACAAAGGAGGAAAATGAAAAAGATGTTACCATGGTGGGTGTCTCCCACCTAGCACTTTTATTTATTGTCCTTAAGTTGGACTTATGGGAAGCTCCTCATCAAGGTGGCTTGTGCTTGAATCCATCCTTGAACATCCACCAATGCTTGGACTTCCAATAAGCTCCATTCTTCAAAATTAATGCCATCAAGCCTTGATGGAATTCCGCACAAGCTAAGGGCTCCCAAATTTGATCCTCATATATTCCCGGATCCCAAATCTTGTTTCTACACCCATCTTTAAATTGATCATCATTATTCCATTTGGGTGGCATAATCTTGGAATTCTCACTCAAGCAACCAAACATCATCCTAGACCCAAGCAATCTAGCTCTACACCAACCCTTGCTATTAAGCCTTGAACATGCAACCATCATGAACTTTGATACAATGCCAACCACTAACCATCTCCCTTTTGCTCTTAAAGCCACAAAGAGCTCTAAGTTGCCCATCCGTCTTAAGCAAACTATATTCAAGTGGGATAATTAAGCTTAGAGATGAGAGATTTACCCACTTGAATGAAAGAATGGATGGTGATGGCTTGGGGAGAGGTGTTTCCGATATCCTTGCAAGTTTCACTCCCTTGTGTTCTTCCTTGATTACCTCCACCTCTTTACAAACTTCTCCAAATTCAATCCTTTGTTCATCAATTTTGTCTAACTCTTCTCCATCGCTCAAATCATAAATGGGAGGATGAGAGAAATCTACCTCCACATTGCTTTCTATCTCACCGGGAGAAAGTTCTTCAAGTTTAAAGGATTCACTACCAAGAAGGTTTGATGCATGATCTTCATAACTAAGGGAACTTAATTTTTGCTCTAGTCCTTCCAAGTCTTCATTCAATAATTGTTTTAGAGGTTGTGCACTTTCCTCCTCAACATTAAATTCAGTCTTCTTGGAGGGGTTTTCTATGACTCTAGATTTCCATGGCGGTTCTGCATCTCCTAAGTCTTCAACCACTTCTTCTTTTTCTTCAACAATCATAGGCTCCTCCAATTGTTCTAACACAAAGAAACATTCCTCATTTTCCACCGGAGTTTCCACTTTTTGCTTTATGATATGCACTTCATTTGATTCTCCACATGTGGCCATGGGAGTACTTCGAATGTTCAAGCATTGGGAGGCTAATTGGTTTACTACCTCGTCTAAGGCAGCCATGAATTCTAGTACCTCCCTTTTCATCTATTCCTACCCTTGAAGGATAAGATAAAGGGTTTCATCTATTGGAGATTGGGGCGGATAGGAAGGTTCATTATTTTGGAGAAAAGGTTCATGATAGGAAGGTGGTTCTTCTTGGTAAGGGTATGGAGGTGGTGTGTATGGAATTTGTGGTCCTTGGGAGTAATTGTGTTGGAATGTGGGTGGTTCTATAGATTTTCGCTTATAATGGTCACAAGGATAAGGTAGGGGCGATTGGTTATATGATGGATGAGGGTCATAGGAAGGTATTTGGTAAAAAAGGGCTTGTGAGTATGGTTGAAGGCTATGTTGAGGATGAGATTCATAGGCATATGGTGGGGCTTATTGACAACCACAATGAGGATCACCACATCCATTAGATTGATATGCATTAGGGGTGGAATTATACCTATAATAAACCGTAGGAGGTTGTTGCCAAGAAGGTTGTCTATAAGCTTGAGGCTCCTCCCACCTTTGATTGTTCCATCCTTGAAGCATGTTCTCATTGTAATCTCCACTTCCTACAACATAGTTGTAACCAAACTCATAGCCAAAAGGGTGAGAATTCATAGTGAAAAGAGAAAATAAAAATCAAAAGCTAATCAGAAATAATGAAACAGAGTCCTAAAACTAACAAAAACTAACAAACAACCAAAAGACAAATATATTCACAATATTAACATATATACAATAACCAATAACAAGGCACACATTTGCAAATCCCCGGCAATGGCGCCATTTTGATTAACGGAAATTATCTATCGGTAAAGAATTTCACAAATGAATCTCGTTGCAAGTATAGTTCTAAACCAACAAACAATTCCTCAATCAAAAATTTGTTTGTCACAAGTACAAATCCCAATAAAAATAAATCGAAATATTTAAACCTCGGGTCGTCTCTCAAGGAATTGTAGGAAAGTATTCTTGTTATTGGTTATGGGACAAGTATTTTGGGGTTTTGGATAAGAGACACGAAAAATAGATTGCAAGAAAGTAAATGGGACTCAAGGAATAAAAAGGTCTTGGCAGAATGATGGTCAAGGATCTTTATCCTTGTCACTAACCACAACATGATAATTGCAAGGATTAATCCTATTAAGTTATCTTCTAACAAGTGGAGGAAAGTCAAATGAGCTACATCAATCCTAATCCATAAGTCCTGGCCACCTCACCAATTAACTTAGTGAAAGCTAGAGTCAATGGATACCAAATATCAACACTTGGACATTAGTAACTCAAGTTCACCTAAGTTACCATCCCAAGCCAAGAACACAAAAATCTACTCTAACATCCTTCCAAGCATTTTGTCAAAACACTTGGAAGGTGATGAGCGGATATTTTATACACTTTTTGGGGTTAATTTCATATAGTTTTTAGTATGTTTTAGTTAGTTTTTAGTTTATTTTCATTAGTTTCTAGGCAAAATTCATATTTCTGGACTTTACTATGAGTTTGTGTGTTTTTCTATAATTTCAGGTATTTTCTGGCTGAAATTAAGGGAGCTGAGCAAAAATCTGATTCAGGCTGAAAAAGGACTGCTGATGCTGTTGGATCCTGACCTCTCTGCACTCGGAATGGAATTTCTGGAGCTACAGGAGTCCAATTGACGCGCTTCAAATTGCGTTGGAAAGTAGACACCCAGGGATTTCCAGAAATATATAATAGTCCATACTTTGCTCAAGGATAGACGACGTAAACTGGCGTTCAACGCCAGTTCTGTGTTGTAGTCTGGCGTCTAGCGCCAGAAACAGGTTACAAGTTGGAGTTCAACGCCAGAAACAGGTTACAACCTGGCGTTGAACGCCCAAAACAGCCCAGGCATGTGAGAAGCTTTAGTCTCAGCCTCAGCTCACACCAAGTGGGCCCCAGAAGTGGATTTCTGCACTGTCTATCATAGTTTACTCATTTTCTGTAAACCTAGGTTACTAGTTTAGTATTTAAACAACTTTTAGAGATTTATTTTGTATCTCATGACATTTTTAGATCAAAACTTTGTAATCTCTGACGACATGAGTCTCTAAACTCCATTGTTGGGGGTGAGGAGCTCTGCTGTGTTCTGATGAATTAATGCAACTATTTCTGTTTTCTATTCAAACACGCGTTTTCCTATCTAAGATGTTCATTCGTGCTTCATTATGATGAATGTGATGATCCGTGACACTCATCACCATTCTCAACCTATGAACGTTTGCCTGACAACCACTTCCGTTCTACATTAGATTGAATGAGTATCTCTTAGATTCCTTAATCAAAATCTCCGTGGTATAAGCTAGAATACGTTGGCAGCATCCTTGAGAATCTGGAAAGTCTAAACCTTGTCTGTGGTATTCCGAGTAGGATTCTGGGATTGGATGACTGTGACGAGCTTCAAACTCACGAGTACTGGGCGTAGTGACAGACGCAAAAGGATAGTGAATCCTATTACGGTACGATCGAGAACCTACAGATGATTAGCCGTGCGGTGACAACACACCTGGACCATTTTCACTGAGAGGAAGGATGGTAGCCATTGACAACGGTGATCCACCAACACACAGCTTGTTATAGGAGGGACGTGCGTACGTGAAGAAGAAGACAGGGAGAAAGCAGAGATTCAAAAGACAAAGCATCTCCAAAACTCCAACATATTCTCCATTACTGCATAACAAGTATTTATTTCATGCTCTTTTATTCCTCACAATTTAATTTGATAAGTGAATTGTTTTCCTGACTAAGAGTTACAAGGTAACCATAGATTGCTTCAAGCCAACAATCTCCGTGGAATTCGACCCTTACTTACGTAAGGTATTACTTGGACGACCCAGTGCACTTGCTGGTTAGTGGTACGAGTTGTGAAAAGTGTGATTCACAATTCGTGCACCAAGTTTTTGGCGCCGTTGCCGGGGATTGTTCGAGTTTGGACAACTGACGGTTTATTTTGTTGCTTAGATTAGGAAAATTTTGCCTTTTGGGTCAGAGTCTTTTATATTCTTTTCAAAAAAAAAATTATTTCATTCTTAGTTATTTAAAAATACTTCTTCAAAACAAGTGTTACATTTACTGCCCAATTGGCTAGAGCGTTGGTCTATGTTCTTGGTAATTGGGTATCTTCTTTTTAAATTCTTTTTTTTAAATAATTTTTCTATTAAATCTTGTGCCAAAGTTTAAGTTTGGTGTTTTCTTGTTGATTTCTCTTTGGTTTTCGAAAATTTTATTTTGGTTTTCTAAAAATTTTAAGTTTGGTGTTCTACCTTCATGTTCTTGTTGTTCTTGTGATTCTTCAAGGTGTTCTTGAGTCTTTCTTGTGTTTTGATCTTAAAATTTTTAAGTTTGGTGTTCCTTGGTGTTTTCCCTCCAAAAATTTTCGAAAACAAGGAGCTTTAGATTTAAAAATTTTAAGTTGTGTGTCTTTTGTGTGTTTTTCTTTTTCATCATAAAATTCAAAAATAAAAAAATATCTTTTCTTCATTCCACTCATAAATTTCGAAAAATTAGCATTAAATTAGTCATCAAATTTAAAAATCATATCTTTTTCAAATCATATCTTTTCCAATCAAATCCTTTCAATCATATCTTTTTCAAAACTTCCCAACCATAATTTTTTTTTCTTTTTCTCTCTTCACTTTTCGAAAATCTTCACCTATTTTTTATTTATTTTATTTTAATTTATTTTATTTTTGAAATAAATAAATAAATAAATAAATAAATAAAAATATTTTTTTTCTATTTTACATCATCTCCCTTTCTCCATCATGGATCTAAGTGGAAATGAACAGTCCAGAAGGACTCTGGGGTCATATGCTAACCCCACTACTGCTTCATATGGGAGTAGTATCAGTATACCCTCCGTTGGAGTCAGTAGCTTTGAGTTGAATCCTCAGCTCATTATCATGGTGCAGCAAAGTTGCCAGTATTCCGGTCTTCCACATGAAGAACCTACAGAGTTTCTGGCACAGTTTTTATAGATTGCTGACATAGTACATAACAAGGAAGTAGATCAGGATGTCTACAGACTATTACTGTTTCCATTTGCTGTAAAAGATCAAGCTAAGAGGTGGTTAAATAACCAACCTAAAGCTAGCATAAAGACATGGAAACAGCTGTCAGAAAAATTCCTGAATCAATACTTCCCTCCCAAACGGATGACACAGCTAAGGCTGGACATCCAAGGCTTTAAACAAGGAGATAATGAATCTCTTTATGATGCTTGGGAGAGATGCAGAGAGATGCTAAGAAAATGCCCCTCTGAAATGTTTTCAGAATGGGTGCAGTTAGACATCCTCTATTATGGGCTTACAGAGAGAGCTCAGACTTCTCTAGACCACTCAGCTGGTGGGTCTATACATATGAAAAAGACAATTGAAGAAGCTCAAGAGCTCATTGATACAGTTGCCAGAAATCAGCATCTGTACTTAAGCAGCGAACCTTCCATGAAAGAAGAGGCTAAAACAGTGACTACTGAACTCAGTCCTGCTGAACAAGCTACTGAATTCAATCAGCAATTGGATTTTCTAACAAAACAGTTAGCCGAATTCAAGGAGAGACTACAAGAGACAAGGATGGCTAATATAAATATGGAAGAACAATTAAAGCAAACAAAGCAGCAGCTATCAAAACAAATAACAGAAGAATGCCAAGCAGTTCAATTAAGAAGTGGGAAAACATTAAATACCCCACCTCAAGGCAGCAGGAAGCCAAGAAATGAGCAAACTACCCAAATTCCATCTGAGGACAATAAGAGCCCAGGAAAAAATAATTCTGGCACTAAAATGCCAGAAATTGGGTGGAAGGCTGGCGCTGAACGCCCAAACCATGCTCAGGACTGGCGTTCAACGCCAGAAACAAGCAAGGAACTGGCATTGAACGCCCAAAGGAAGCACAGTTCTGGCGTTCAGACGCCAGGAACAGCTGAGGAGTTGGCATCTAACGTCACTCCAGCTTCCAACCCTGGCACTCAATTGCCAGTGAGGGATCAAACACACGCAAGTGCTGATAACAACCCCTCTAAAAGGGCTTCTTCAACCACTTCTGTAGGAAATAAACCTGCAGCAACCAAAGTTGAGGAATATAAAGCCAAGATACCTTATCCTCAAAAACCCGCCAAGAGGAGCAGGATAAGCAATTTGCTCACTTTGCAGATTATCTCAGGCCTCTTGAAATAAAGATTCCGTTTGCAGAAGCACTTGAGGAAATACCTTCTTATGCCAAGTTCATGAATGAGATCTTAAGTCATAAGAAGGATTGGAGAGAAACTGAAAAAGTTCTCCTCACTGAAGAATGCAGTGCAGTCATTCTAAAAAGCTTCCCTGAAAGGCTTAAAAATCCCGGAAGCTTTTTGATACCATGCATATTAGAGGGTAATTGCACCAAGACAGCCTTATGTGATCTTGGGGCAAGCATCAACCTAATACCTGCATCCACTATCAGAAAGCTTGGTTTAACTGAAGAAGTTAAACCAACCTGGATATGTCTCCAACTTGCTGATGGCTCCATTAAATACCCATCAGGCGTGATTGAGGACATGATTATCAGGGTTGGGCTATTCGCCTTTCCCACTGACTTCGTAGTGCTGGAGATGGAGGAGCACAAGAGTGCTACTCTCATTCTAGGAAGACCTTTCCTAGCAACTGGACGAACTCTCATTGATGTTCAAAAGGGGGAAGTCACCCTGAGAGTCAATGAGGATGAGTTTAAGTTAAATGCTATCAATGCCATGCAGCATCCAGACACACCAAAAGACTGTATGAAAGTTGATCTTATTGACTCTTTGGTGGAGGAGATCACCATGGCTGAGAGTCTCGAATCAGAGCTGGAAAACATCTTTAAAGATGTTCCGCCTGATCTAGAGGATTCAAAGGAATTGAAAGAGTCTCTGAAATTTCCTCAGGAAGAGGAAAAACCTCCTAAACCCGAGCTCAAACCATTACCACCATCCCTGAAATATGTATTTCTGGGAGAAGGTGATACTTTTCCAGTGATCATAAGCTCTGCTTTAAATCCACAGGAAGAGGAAGCACTAATTCAAGTGCTAAGGACACACAAGACAGCTCTTGGGTGGTCCATAAGTGACCTTAAGGGCATAAGCCCAGCTAGATGCATTCACAAGATCTTATTGAAGGACAATGCTAAGCTAGTGGTTCAACCACAGAGGCGGCTAAATCCTGCAATGAAGGAAGTGGTGCAGAAAGAGGTCACCAAATTACTGGAGGTTGGGATTATTTATCCTATTTCTGATAGCCCCTGGGTGAGCCCTGTTCAAGTTGTCCCCAAAAAAGGAGGCATGACAGTGGTTCATAATGAAAAAAATGAACTGGTTCCTACAAGAACAGTTACAAGTGGCGCATGTGTATTGACTACAGAAGGCTCAATACAGCCACCAGAAAGGATCATTTTCCTTTACCATTCATAGACCAGATGCTAGAGAGACTAGCAGGTCATGATTATTACTGCTTTTTGGATGGCTATTCAGGCTACAACCAAATTGTAGTAGATCTCCAGGATCAAGAGAAAACAGCATTCACATGTCCATCTGGAGTATTTGCTTACAGAAGGATGCCATTTGGGCTATGTAATGCACCTGCAACATTTCAGAGATGCATGCTCTCTATTTTTTCTGATATGGTGAAAAAATTTCTGGAAGTCTTCATGGATGACTTCTCAGTATATGGAGACTCATTCAGCTCCTGTCTTGATCACCTGACACTGGTTTTGAAAAGATGCCAAGAGACCAACCTGGTTTTAAACTGGGAAAAATGTCACTTTATGGTGACTGAAGGGATTGTCCTTGGGCATAAAATTTCAAACAAGGGAATAGAGGTGGATCAAGCTAAAATAGAGGTAATTGAAAAATTACCACCACCTGCCAATGTTAAGGCAATCAGAAGCTTTCTGGGGCACGTAGGATTCTATAGGAGGTTTATAAAGGATTTTTCAAAAATTGCAAAACCTCTAAGCAACCTGCTAGCTGCTGACACGCCATTTTTGTTTGACACAGAGTGCCTGCAGGCGTTTGAAACTCTGAAAGCTAAGCTGATCACAGCACTAGTTATCTCTGTACCAGACTAGACATTACCATTCGAATTAATGTGTGATGCCAGTGATCACGCCATTGGTGCAGTACTGGGGCAGAGGCATGACAAACTTCTGCATGTCATTTATTATGCTAGCCGTGTTTTAAATGATGCCCAAAAAAATTACACAACCACAAAAAAGGAATTGCTTGCAGTGGTCTATGCCATTGACAAGTTTATATCATACTTAGTAGGATTAAAAGTGATTGTGTACACTGACCATGCTGCTCTTAAATATCTACTTACAAAGTAGGATTCAAAACCCAGGCTTATAAGATGGGTATTGCTTCTGCAAGAGTTTGATATAGAAATAAGAGACAGAAAAGGGACAGAAAACCAAGTGGCTGATCATCTGTTCCGAATAGAGCCAGTAGAAGGGGCGCCCTCCCCCTCTATTGAGATCTCTGAAACCTTTCCGGATGAGCATTTGTTCGCCATTCAGGAAACACCATGGTTTGCATACATTGCAAACTATAAAGCTGCAAGGTTCATACCCAAGGCATACAGCAGGCAACAAAAGAAAAAATTAATTTCTGATGCAAAGTACTACTTGTGGGATGAACCCTATCTCTTTAAGAGATGTGCAGACGGAATAATCCGTAGGTGTGTGCCTAGAGAAGAAGCACAGAGCATCTTATGGCATTGCCATGGGTCACAATATAGAGGTCATTTCAGAGGTGAGCGAACAGCCACCAAGGTCTTCCAATGTGGTTTCTACTGGCCTACACTCTACAGAGATTCCCGAGAGTTTGTACGTAACTGTGACAGTTGCCAGAGAGCTGGTAATTTGCCTCACAGTTATGCCATGCCTCAACAAGGAATCTTGGAGATTGAGCTGTTTGATGTATGGGGTATTGATTTCATGGGGCCTTTCCCACCATCATACTCAAACACTTATATTCTGGTGGCAGTTGACTATGTATCTAAATGGGTAGAAGCCATTGCCACACCTACCAATGATACTAAAACAGTGCTGAAGTTCCTCCAGAAACATATCTTCAGCAGGTTTGGTGTCCCTAGGGTACTAATCAGTGATGGGGGCACTCACTTCTGCAACAAACAGCTTTACTCTGCCATGGTCCGGTATGGGATTCGCCACAAGGTGGCGACTCCATATCATCCACGGACAAATGGGCAAGCTGAAGTTTCTAACAGAGAACTAAAAAGAATCCTGGAACGGACTGTAAGTACCCGTAGAAAGGATTGGGCACAAAGCTTGGATGATGCTCTGTGGGCTTACAGAACAGCATTCAAGACTCCTATAGGGACCTCTCCGTACCAACTTGTGTATGGTAAGGCTTGTCACCTGCCCGTGGAACTGGAACATAAGGCCTACTGGGCAACCAGATTCCTAAACTTTGATGCTAAGTTAGCTGGAGAAAAAAGATTGCTCCAACTGAACGAGCTAGAGGAATGCAGATTCACTGCTTTCGAAAATGCCAAGCTTTATAAAGAGAAATAAAAAAGATGGCATGACAGAAAGCTGTCATCTAGAATCTTTGAACCAGGACAAAAGGTTCTGTTGTTTAACTCTAGGCTCAGGCTATTCCCCGGGAAACTGAAATCCCGGTGGAGGGGACCATATGTGATTACAAGTGTATCACCGTATGGTTATGTGGAGCTTCAAGACATTGACTCTGATAGGAAGTTCATTGTTAATGGACAGAGAATCAAGCACTATCTTAAAGGTAATGTTGAGCAAGAGTGCTCAAGGCTGAGGCTAGATTAAAAAGCTCAGCAAGGTCCAGCTAAAGACAATAAAGAAGCGCTTGCTGGGAGGCAACCCAGCCATTGGCATCACTTTCTCTGGCATTTTGCCCTATTGTTGATTTTATTTATTTATATAAAGTTCATTGTTAATAAGGTAAAGAGTCCATTGCATAAGTTCACAGGGTTACAGAAGGATTCAGCATGCAAAACAGAGAGAAAAATCTCACTAGCAAGAAAACGCCAGTAAGAGGCACAATTGGGCGTTCAACGCCCAAAAGAAGCATCCACTGGGCGTTGAACGCCAGTAAGGATAGCTATCTGGGCGTTAAACGCTAGAAAGAAGCTCCTTCTGGGCGTTTAACGCCAGATTTACAGCGTCCTGGGCGTTCAAAAAAACGCCCAGTGACAAAGGAGTTCCTGGCGTTCAACGCCAGAAAGAAGCAACAGCTGGGCGTTGAACGCCCAGGAGAAGCAGCAATTGGGCGTTAAACGCCCAAAACATGCAGCATTTGGGCGTTTAACGCCAGGATGGTGGGGAGGAGGTAAATTCGTTTTTACTTCATATTTTTCATTTTAATTTCAATTTTCATGTTTCAATTCATGATTTCTTGAATAAACATGTTACAAACCCTGATTTCTAAAATCCCTAATTTCTAAAAACCCTACTTTAAAAATATCAAATGTATCTTAATCCATAAACACAAATTCTTTTTCAATCCAATCCAACTCTTTTTCAAATTTTCCAAAACAAATCTATCTCTTTTCATTCTAAAATCTTTTCAACTCATCAATATCTTTTTCAAATCTCCACATTATCTTTTTCAAAATCCAAATTTATCATTTTCAAATATCTCTCATATCTTTTCAATTTTAAATCACATATTTTCATATCATACTTATTTTATAAATCATATCTTCTATCTTATCTTTTTTTTTTAAAAAATTTTTTTTGAAAAACCCACCCCCCTCCCTTTTAAATCCACCTTCGGCCTCCCTCCTCTCATCCACCATTCGACACTAGCTCTCCTTCTATCCCTCTCCTTTCTCTTCTTTTACTTGAGGACAAGAAAACCTCTAAGTTTGGTGTGTTTATCCGTGATCACTAAATTATACCCACTAGGATCATGGCTCCCAAAGAAAAACAACCCACTCCAAGAGGCAAGAAAGAGAGTATTCCAAAACCACTTTGGAATCAAGGGAAGTTCTTAACCAAAGAACATTCAGACCATTACTACAAAATAATGGGTCTAAGATCAGTGATCTCGGAAGTCAAGTTCGATCTGAAAGAAGATGAATATCCGGAGATCCAAGAGCAGATTCGAAACAGGAATTGGGAAGTCCTAGCTAATCCTGAAACGAAAGTGGAAAGGAATATGGTTCAGGAGTTCTACGCTAATCTGTGGCAAACAGACAGGCAGAGAATATCTGGAACTGCCCTCTATGACTATCGGACTATGGTCAGAGGAAAGATTGTTCACATCTACCCTGACAAAATCAGGGAGATCTTTAAGCTACCTCAGCTGAAAGATGACCCAGACTCCTTCAATAGGAGAATGATGAGAACAAACAAGGGCCTGGATAAGATTCTAGAGGATATATGCATCCCTGGAGCCAGGTGGACCACCAACAGCAAGGGTGTCCTAAATCAACTCAAGAGAGAAGATCTCAAATCAGTCGCCAGAGGATGGCTGGACTTCATTGGGCGTTCTATATTACCCACAAGCAACTGTTCTGAAGTCACCGTCAAAAGAGCAGTGATGATCCATTGCATTATGTTGGGAAAAGAAGTGGAAGTTCATCAACTGATTCCATCTGAATTCTACATACTTGCAAACAAGAACTCCAAGGATGCCAGGTTGGCTTATCCAAGCCTAATCTCTATGCTCTGCAAAGATGCTGGAGTAAGGATGGGAATAACGGAGTACATCTCAGTGGAGTAACCAATCACTAAAACCACAATGGAAAAACAACAAATGCAGGATGACCCCATCAAGAGAAGGGCGCAAGAATTTCTCCCGGAAGTCCCTCAATTTGAATATTGGGAACAGCTTGAAGCATCTGTTACCAAGTTGCAAGAATCTATGGACCAAATAAAGGAAGAACAGCAAAATCAAAACAGTATGATATGCAAACTGCTTAGGGAACAAGAAGAGCAAGGGCGTGACTTAAAGGAACTGAAGCGTCAGAAGTTATCTCTTGAAGGACCAAGTACTCCACAGACTAGAGGAACATCCATATCCCAAACTCAAGGTTGTTGAGCTCTAATCTTAACCTTAACTCTGTGATAATTGTTCTTATTTGAGTTTTACCTTAGTAGTTATAGTAGTAATTAGTAGTTATTTTATCTCCAAGTAAGCTATAATTTATTTTTCTCATCATCATTAAACATGAAGAAAATAGAAGATTTTCTTTAGGATAAGGAGGCAATATTTTTTGAGTTTTTAATACAAGAAATTCTAATTAATTACATGTGGTGGCAATGCTTTTTGCCTTCTGAATGAATGCCTGAACAGAGCATATGTCTTTGGAATTTGATGTTCTTGAATGTTAAATATGTTGTCTCTTGAAAGAATGATGAATGTGAGACATGTTATTGGTAATCTAAAAAATCATAAAAATGATTCTTGAAGCAAGAAAAAGCAGTGAATACAAAGCTTGCAAAAAAAAAGCAAGCAAAAAAAGCCAATAGCCCTTAAAACCAAAAGGCAAGGGTAATAAAAAGGATCCAAGGCTGTGAGCATCAGTGGATAGGAGGGCCTGAGGAAACCAAATCCTGGTCTAAGCGGCTAAACCAAGCTGTCCCTAACCATGTGCTTGTGGCGTGAAGGTGTCAAGTGAAAACTTGAGACTGAGCGGTTAAAGTCAAGGTCCAAAGCAAAAAGAAGAGTGTGCGTAAGAACCCTGGACACCTCTAATTAGGGACTTTAGCAAAGCTGAGTTACAATCTGGAAAGGTTCACCTAATTATGTGTATGTGGCATTTATGTATCCGGTGGTAATACTGGAAAACAAAGTGCTTAGGGCCACGGCCAAGACTCATAAAGTAGCTGTGTTCAAGAATCAACATACTGAACTAGGAGAATCATAACACTATCTGAATTCTAAGTTCCTATAGATGCCAATCATTCTGAGTTTCAATGGATAAAGCGAGATGCCAAAACTGTTCAGAAGCAAAAAGCTACTAGTTTCGCTCATCTAATTAGAATCTGAGCTTCACTCAAAAACTCTGAGATATTATTGCTTCATGACTTATTTATATTCTATTTCATTTGTCTAGTTGCTTGGAGACAAGCAACAGTTTAAGTTTGGTATTGTGATGAGCGGATATTTTATACACTTTTTGGGGTTAATTTCATATAGTTTTTAGTATGTTTTAGTTAGTTTTTAGTTTATTTTCATTAGTTTCTAGGAAAAAATCATATTTCTGGACTTTACTATGAGTTTTTGTGTTTTTCTGTAATTTCAGGTATTTTCTGGCTGAAATTAAGGGAGCTGAGCAAAAATCTGATTCAGGCTGAAAAAGGACTGCTGATGCTATTGGATCCTGACCTCTCTGCACTCGGAATGGTATTTCTGGAGCTACAGAAGTCCAATTGACGCCCTTCCAATTGCGTTGGAAAGTAGACATCCAGGGCTTTCCAGAAATATATAATAGTCCATACTTTGCTCAAGGATAGATGATGTAAACTGGTGTTCAACGCCAGTTCCATGTTGTAGTCTGGCGTCCAGCGCCAGAAACAGGTTACAAGTTGGAGTTCAATGCCAGAAACAGGTTACAACCTGGCGTTGAATGCCCAAAACAGCCCAGGCACGTGAGAAGCTTTAGTCTCAGCCCCAGCACATACCAAGTGGGCCCCAGAAGTGGATTTCTGCAATGTCTATCATAATTTACTCATTTTCTGTAAACCTAGGTTACTAGTTTAGTATTTAAACAACTTTTAGAGATTTATTTTGTATCTCATGACATTTTTAGATCAAAACTTTGTAATCTCTGACGGCATGAGTCTCTAAACTCCATTGTTGGGGGTGAGGAGCTCTACTGTGTTCTGATGAATTAATGCAACTATTTCTGTTTTCTATTCAAACACGCGTGTTCCTATCTAAGATGTTCATTCGTGCTTCATTATGATGAATGTGATGATCCGTGACACTCATCATCATTCTCAACCTATGAACGTGTGCCTGACAACCACTTCCGTTCTACATTAGATTGAATGAGTATCTCTTAGATTCTTTAATCAGAATCTCCGTGGTATAAGCTAGAATCCGTTGGCAGCATCCTTGAGAATCCGGAAAGTCTAAACCTTGTCTGTGGTATTTCGAGTAGAATTCTGGGATTGGATGACTGTGACGAGCTTCAATCTCACGAGTGCTGGGCGTAGTGACAGACGCAAAAGGATATTGAATCCTATTACGGTACGATTGAGAACCTACAGATGATTAGCCATGCGGTGACAGCGCACCTGGACCATTTTCACTGAGAGGAAGGATGGTAGCCATTGACAACGGTGATCCACCAACACACAGCTTGCCAAAGGAGGGACGTGTGTGCGTGAAGAAGAAGACAGGGAGAAAGCAAAGATTCAAAAGACAAAGCATCTCCAAAACTCCAACATATTCTCCATTACTGCATAACAAGTATTTATTTCATGCTCTTTTATTCCTCACAATTTAATTTGATAAGTGAATTATTTTCCTGACTAAGAGTTACAAGGTAACCATAGATTGCTTCAAGCCAACAATCTCCGTGGGATTCGACCCTTACTCACGTAAGGTATTACTTGGACGACCCAGTGCACTTGCTGGTTAGTGGTACGAGTTGTGAAAAGTGTGATTCACAATTCGTGCACCAGAAGGCATAAAGGAAAGTAAGATAAAATTGCAAGAAAAATAAATCTACAACTACCAATTACAAGGAAATTAACAACAACAACTCAAATCAACAATAAAAGAAAGCAAACATAAATTACATTAAAGAAAAATAAAAGAAACAAGAGTGCATCAACAACAAAGTAAACAAATACAAAGAGTAAAATACTAAACTAGAGAAAGCAAAGGTAAAGGAACAAGAAATTGTAAAGGAAAAGTAAATCAAAGCATAAATTAAGCCTAGATCTAAAGAAATCCTAATCTACATCTAACCTAATTCTAGAGAGAAGAGAGAGCTTCTCTCTCTAGAAACTAACTAAAGCATGATGAAGACTAAACTATATGCTCCCCCTTGACTCCTCTTAATCTCTGCATGTAATGACCTCAGAAATGAGTTAGATTTGGGCCTAGGAAGCTCAGAAATTGCCCCCAGCATTTTCACTTTAATGAGGTCACGTGCGAGCTTCGACGCGTACGCATGGGTCACGCGTACGTGTCGCTTGGCATTTTTGCTTTCCACGCGTACGCGTCATGTCACGCGTACGCGTCACCATGCAACTTCATATCCACGCGTGCGCGTCGATGAATGCACTCCAAATACTTGATTTTGCATGAGTTCTCCACTATGCATACTTTTCTCTTCACTCCTTTAATTCATTCCTAGCCTTGTCAACCTGAATTCACTAACAAACACATCAAGGCATCTAGTGCAATCAAAGGTGAATTAAAATTAGCAAATTAATGGCCTAAAAAGCATGTTTTCACTCTTAAGCACAAATTAGGAGGAAGTCATGAAACCATGCTATTTCATTGAATAAATGTGAGAAAAGTTGATAAAATTTTCTTAATTAAGCACAAAGTGTACCACAAAATAGTGGTGCATCATCCTTTCAAGTTCAGGATCAAGATCAAAGAGGGGTTCTTTATCCCTGTTCCTGGTCATAAACAAGAAAAGAAAAAAAGAGAGAAAGGAAGCTTCTATGTCTGATTTGATTATAGAAGGCTCCCAATGAGATGTGAAGAAAGAAGAGGAAGATAGAAAAGTGAAGATGGAAGATGAGAGATGAGTAGAGTTCGAATAAATAGAAGTAAATAAGAAAAGAATTAGAAATAGAAAAGATAAATAAGAATTAAAATATTTTTGTTTTTATTTTATTTGTTAATTAATTTCGAAAATAAAGTTAATAAATTAAAAAGAATTGAAAATTAGTTGGTGAATTTTCGAAAAAGAGGAGAGAAAAATAGGAGGGAGTTTTCGAAAATTAAGAGAGAGAAGAATTAGTTAGGAGGTTTTGAAAAAGAAGAGAGAGAAATAAGTAATTAATTAAGAAATATTTGAAAATAAGATAAGATAGAAGATAAGAAAAGATTTGAATTTAAAAATTTGAAATCAGAAAAGATAAGAAAAGATAAGATAAGAAATTAAAAGGATTTGGAAAAGATTTGATTTCAAAATTTGAGATTTAGAAAAAGATAATATAAGAATTTGAAAAGATTTGAAAAAGATAAGACTTGAAATTTGATTTTGAAAAAGATAAGATAAGATTTTTGAATTTTGAAGAAAGATAAAAAGATAAGATTTGAAAAAGATAAGATTTTTTATTTTGAAAAGATTTGATTTTTGAAAATTGAAAACTAAGATAAGATAAGATAAAAAAAATTTGAAATTAAAATATGAATTTTTAGTTGTAATTTTTGAAAATTAATTAAAAGATAAGAAAAGATATTTTTTATTTTTGAATTTAATGAGGAGAGAGAAAAACAAGTAAAAGACACAAAACTTAAAAGTTTTAGATCTATGGCCCAAAGTTTTAAAAAATTTGAAGGAAAAACACAAAGTGACACCAAACTTAAAAATTTTAAGATCAAAACAAAAAGAAAACACAAGAACACTTTGAAGATTAAAAAGAACACCAAGGACAAGACTCAAAAAATTCAAAGAACACAAGAACATGTAAAAGATATCAAACTTAAAATTTTTGAAAAATATAAAAGAAAAACACAAGATGACACCAAACTTAAAGAATGACACAAGATTTAACCAAAGAAACTATTTTTGAAAATTTTTAGAAAGAAAGACTCAAAATTTCGAAAAACTCAACAAGAACAAAAAGAAAAGACTCAAACTAAGAACAAAGATTAAACAAAGAAAAGAATTTTTTTTTAAAAAAGGTTTTGATTTTTCGAAAAAAAAGAAAAATAAAATAAAATAAAAGAATCTAACAAAATTAAAGATAATATCTGATCTAGGGAACAAGATAATCCGTCAGTTGTCCAAACTCAAAAAATCCCCGGCAACGACGCCAAAAACTTGGTGCACGAATCCCCCACACTTCGTACAGCTGTACCAGCAAGTGCACTGGGTCGTCCAAGTAATACCTGAGCAAGTCAAGGTTGATCCCACGAGGATTGTGGTTTAAAGCAAGCTATGGTTATCTTGCAGGTCTTAGTCAGGCGAATCAAAAGTTGTTGGATTGAGGCTTACTTGCATTAAAGGAATAGTGTAGAAAATACTATGTAAATTAAATGGAATCAGTAATAGGAAGATGGTTAAGGATTGGAGTTGCTTTGTCTTTCTGAATTGACTCTGGTATTACTGTCTGCTTTGCTTGTGAATGATTTCTTCTATGGCAAGCTGTGTGTGATCAACGCCGTATGGCCGCGGTCATCAATCTCCTCTACTTCAGATCAAACGCCGTATGGCCGCGGTTATCCAATCTAAATGAGGTGAAGCTCTAGCAGTTCATTCTCTTTGGTGATCCTACTCAAAACACCACAGACAAAGTCGAATCTTCCGGATCAGAGAATGCTGCTCTTTTGGGTTCTGGCCTCTACCATAGAGACCCTAATCTCCCCAGAAATTGGCTGAACTGGTGTCTCGAGAAGTCCCCAACGAAGTCGGGGATTAGCCGTCTGAAAGATGTATAATCAAGCTGGCGGTTCGCGCTTTCCAGCCACATATTCACACAAACTCAAGAAGACACGGGTGGTTGTCAGGCACGCTGTCTTAGTATGATGAACAGAGCTAATTGTCACGGATCATCCTATTCACCATGTTGAAGAACAGGTATACATCTTAGAATTAAATCAAACACGGATCGAAGAGAAACAGTAATACTTTTATTAATTCATAGGAGGTTTAGAAACTCATTGGTGCACGAAATTGTGATTCACACTTTTCACAACTCCGATGCAACTAACCAGCAAGTGCACTGGGTCGTCCAAGTAATAAACTTTACGTGAGTAAGGGTCGATCCCACGGAGATTATCGGCTTGAAGCAAGCTATGGTCATCCTTGTAAATCTCAGTCAGGCGGATTAAATTGGTTATGAGGTTTTGATAATTAAAAAATAAATAAAACAGAAAATAAGATAAAGTTACTTAGGTAATTTATTGGTAGGAATTTCAGATAAGCGTATGGAGATGCTTTGTTGCTTCTGAACCTCTGCTTTCCTATTGCCTTCTTCCAACCATGCGTTACCTCCTTCCATGGCAAGCTGTATGATCCTCTCGGATGAAAACAAATCCATGTACCATCTCTGTACGGCTAATCAACTGTCGGATTTCTCGTCTCGGATGAAAAATACCATGTACAGCTACCGCACGACTAATCATCTGTCGGTTCCTGCTAGCGTCAGAATAGGACCATTGTCCTTTTGCACACTGTTACTGCGCCCAACATTCGCAAGTTTGAAGCTCGTCACAGTCATCCCTTCCCAGATCCTACTCGGAATACAACAGACAAGATTTAGACTTTCCGGATCTCAGGAATGCTGCCAATAGTTCTAGCCTATACCACGAAGGTTCTAATCTCAGATTCAGATGCTCTGTTGTTAGGAGAGACGATGTGAATTATTTATTAGAGACCCAAGAGAATATACTCCAGCTGTCGTCCAATGACTACGTTGAACATCATGTAGACCGCTTGTGGTTGTCAGGCACGCAGATCTTGGCTAAGCGAGTAATGAAGATAGTGGGTGATTGTCACGGGTCACCCCTTCATTCTGACTTAACTGAATTAAGAATAAGAGTATATCTTGGAGAAGAAGTAGGTGTGAATTGAAGGAAAAACAATAGTACTTGCATTAATTCATGAAGAACAGCAGAGCTCCACACCTTAATCTATGGGGTGTAGAAACTCCACCGTAGAAAATACATAAGTGAAAAGAGGTCTAGGCATGGCCGTGAGGCCAGCCTCCAAACATGTACAATGATAAAAGTTATCTAAGATCATCAAAATAATCGATTCATAAATAAGTCTCTAAAAGTAGTTTTTATTCTAAACTAGTTACTAGGGTTTACAGAAAATGAGTAACTAAATGCAGATAGTGCAGAAATCTACTTCCGGGGCCCACTTGGTATGTGCTTGGGCTGAGCATTGAAGCTTTTTCGTGCTTAGGCTGTCCCTGGAGTTAAATGCCAGCTTTGGTGCCAGTTTGGGCGTTTAACTCCAATTCTGGTGCCAGTTTGGGCGTTTTATGCTAGAATGTTTTAGGCTGACTTTGAACACTAGTTTGGGCCATCAAATCTCGAACAAAGTATGGGCTATTGTATATTTCTGGAAAGCCCAGGATGTCTACCTTCCAACGCAATTGAGAGCGCGCCAATTGGGCTTCTGTAGCACCAAAAAGTCCACTTCGAGTGCAGGGAGGTCAAAATCCAACAGCATCTACAGTCCTTTTTCAGCCTCTGGATCAGATTTTTGCTCAGGTCCCTCAATTTCAGCCAGAAAATACCTGAAATTACAGAAAAACACACAAACTCATAGTAAATTCCAGAAATATGATTTTTGAATAAAAACTAATAAAAATATAATAAAAACTAACTAAAACATGCTAAAAACCATGTAAAAATAATGCCAAAAAGGGTATAAATTATCCGCTCATCACTCATACTGATAGAAAATACAATGGTAAAAACAAAAATAGGATGTAAAGTTGGTAGATGATGTTGTTCGAATAACATACATCTAATCCCTTAAATACTAAACTAATGACTAGTAAAGGTAAAACAGTCTTTTTAGTGCTAAAATCCACTTCTGGGGTCCACTTGGTGAGTGTTTGGGCTAAGCTTTGATGAGATCCACGTGCTATGAGACCTCTAGGGCATTGAACGCTGGCTAGGGGATCCTCTTTGGGCGTTTAGATGATGGTCTCTTCTCCTTGGGCGCCTGAAAGGGGGCAGGAGGCTAGCGTTGGACGTCAGTTTTGGGCCTTCTAATCTGAAGCAAAGTATAAACTATTATACATTTTTGGAAATCTTTAGAAGTCAGCTTTCTATAGCCATTGAGAACGCTCCATTTAGACTTCTGTAGCTCCCGAAAGAGGTCAGATCTAGACAGCATCTGCAGTGCTTTCTCTGTTTTTTAATCAGACTTTTGCTCCAACTCCTCAATTTTATCCAGAAAATACCTGAAATTGTACAAAAACAAAAAACTTAAAGTAGAATCCAAAAATATAAATTTAACACTAAAACCTATAAAAACTTAATAAAAATAAATCAAAACATACTAAAAATTATATAAAAATGATGCCAAAAAGCGTATAAAATATCCGCTCATCATTCTCATTGTAGCTTCTATTCCCTACAACATAGTTTGAGCTAAACTCATAGCCAAAGTGATGATAATTCATGCCTAAAAGACAAAACTAAATCAAAAGCTAATAAGAAATAATGAAAACAAACTCCTAAAACTAGCAACAACTAACAAAGAAGCAAAAGGCAAACATGTTCACAATATTCACAATAACCAATAATAAGGCACACATTTGCAATTCCTCGGCAACGGTGCCAAAAACATGACAGAGGAAAATCATCGATAAAGAATTTTCACTAAAATAATCGCATTGCAAGTATAGATCTAAACAGACAATTAAACCTCAATCAACGTTTAAATTGTTTGTCACTTAAGCAAACCTAATAAAACTTGAAGTATTTAAATCTCGAGTCATCTCTCAAAGAATTACAGGGAAGTGTGTTTATTATTGGTTATGATTGTATCTTTTTGGGGGGTTTTTGAATGATGAACAAGGAATGTAAATAGCAAGAAAATAAACTAACAACTAAGAAAAGTCCTAGCAAGGGTTGAGAATTAGAATTTCTATCCTCATTATCATCGTCAATTATGATGGTAATTGTCTTTTGCTCTCACTTAGTTAACCTCTAACAATTGAAGGAAAGTCAAGTGAGCAAAGTCAACTTAAGTTCACAAGTCCTAATCAAAGACTAGATTTAGTGAAGCTTAAGCCAATTAGCAACTTTCAATCACCAATCAACAAGAGACTTTGAAAATTCAAGAGTCTCTAAATTACTCAATCCAAGCCAAGAACACAAAAATCTATTTTAAATTCCAACTAAGCATTTTATCAAACACTTTGAAGGCACAACATAAAGGCATAGAAAATTAATAAGAGAATATAAAATCAAAGACTAACAAATGCAAGGAATCAATAACCAACAATTGAAGAAAGAAGCCATAAACATGATGTTGAGTCAAGAAATTAACTAAATTAATTAATGATGACAAACATTATTTTGTTGGGAAAAGAATATAATTAGTATTGATTATTTATAATTATATGAGGCTAAATACTTATTATTGCAGGCCAAAACAAATCAATACAGCAGCCCAAATTGAATGGAAAATAAAACAAGGCTGGTGGGTTAATAACATAAACGAAGCCTAAAAGGAAACAAAGCTGAGAAATCAAAACGGGCCAAGCAAATCATAACTCGATCCAAGCCTGATTTGAATTCAGCAAGCAAACCCCTCTCATTTGCTTTACCAAAAGCAACATTCACTTTTGTGCCTTGGTCAAAAATAAAAAAAAAATGAGAGAGAGAGCTTCTTCCCTATGCTATTCACAGAAGAAGAAAGAAAGAGAAAGTTAAACAAGAAAGGTTGAGGTCAAATCAGCAAGATCAAGCCAAATCAAGCTTAGGAAAAGGTTAAAGGTAAACCATTTCTTTATACATGCATCTCAGTTTCTTCTCTTCTTCCTAGTTCTCTGCTAGTCCAAAAATGGGATTCATGGAAAAGTTGATTTCTGCTCCCACTGCTGTGTATCTACGGTCACAAGTGATTCTTGGGGACCAAGTAGCTTCTCAATGGCTCAGATCCGGTTTACCATTGGAAGACTTTTGTTGTTGCTATTTTATGGCTTTCGGTCAACAAGAGAAGGTTAGAAGCAAAGTTTCTACTCTGAGGATTAATGAGAAAAAGTGAGTTTGTGGGTTGGTGAAGCACAGTGCTCAAGGAGTTGACCTAGGAAGAAGAACCCAGCAACATGCAAGGAGATAAAAGAAGATTTTTTGTTCATTTAGAGGCAAGGAGAGATAACCCAGTGTATTGAGGTTTTGTTCTGTGAAGAAGCTCTCTGAAGAAGTTCCTCTACTTGGACAGTGCTTTCTTTCAAAGAAGCATTCTACCAAAAATGAAGAACTGAATCAGAGACATGCAAGTCTGGTTTATCACATAGCAAAGAGGTTGTTGAAAGACTCAATCTCCTTCATGTTTTACAAATTGTAATTTACTTTTCAATGTTTATCTTTCTGTAATTTCTTGAGTGAAAAGGCATATTGAGAGAGCTCAAGTAAAAGTCATGAGTGGAAAAAGGCTGAGAGATACACTTGAGAGAAAAGCCTAGAGTTATTTTCAAATTTCTTTAGGTATGTCTGTGTCTTGTATCTTGTACATGTGAGGTATCCATTCCTTAGTTGGATTAGCACTAAGAGTAAAGAGTTAGGTATTAGCATAGCTAATATCAAGTTAGGTTAGAACTTGAGTGTGAAAGGATTAGGTCAATCCTGTGGAATTGGTGTATGTAATACTTTTAACTATAGTGGAAATTTCTCCATTGTTGTAGAGGAGACTGGACGTAGGTTGCATAGCACAAGGCAACCGAACCAAGATACATGCTGGTGTTAGCTTTTCTCTTCTCTGCTATGTTCTATTTTTTGATATTCATGAGACAAAAATAAATTGTCTCATAATTTTCCACTGCTGAGTTCAAACAGAATTAGAATTGCAAGTTTAATTAAAAAGGGGTTATTTAAGTGACTTCAAGAAAGGAATAGATTCAACCCCCCCTTCTCTAAGCCTACTACAACCTTCAATTGGTATCAGGAGCTAGGGTCTCAAGAATCAAGCTTAACCGCTTGGAGCAAAGATCCAATGGTGAACAACTTGGGCACAACCACAGTTGCCTACACCCTCACTGAAGGCCAGTCAAACAATAGGCCTCCTTTCTTCAACGGGAAGAACTATGCCTACTGGAAAGAGAGAATGAGGATCTTCATCCAATCCATTGACTACAACATATGGAAGATTGTTATGAGCGGTCCCAAGATTCCAACAAAAACAAGTGCTGGTGGAGTGGTGACTCCAAAAGAAGAAGCTGAATGGAATGAGGACGACAAGAAGAAGATGGAGCTGAATGCTAAAGCCATCAACCTTCTTCACTGTGCTATTAGCTTTGAAGAGTACCGAAAGGTGTCTAGATGCAAGACAGCTAAAGAAATCTGGGAAAAACTCCAGGTTACACACGAAGGCACTAAACAGGTCAAAGAAACGAGGATTGATATGCTACGAAAAGAATATGAGATGTTCAACATGAAGGATGGAGAAAGCATTGATGAAGTGTTTGAGAGATTCTCAATCATAATCAACAACCTTGATGCTATGGGTACAAACTACTCAGAACAAATCCTAGTGAGAAAACTCCTTAGAAGCCTCACAAAAGAATGGGAAACCACTGCCACTGTCCTAACCAAGAGCAATAACCTAAGCCCTATAACCTATGATGAGCTGAGAGAAAAACTTCTTGCCTATGAAACCACACACACAAACCCGGACTCAAAGAAAAAGGGAATAGCCCTCAAGTCAAAAATAGAACCAAAAGAGAGTGAGTCTAGTGATGGTATTTCAGATGATGAACTTATATTTTTTGCTAGGAGATTTAGAAGGATGATGAAGAACAAGGGCAAATACAAGGGTTCAAGCTCAAAGGAACACAAGACGAACTTAAGCAAGGTAACATGTCATCATTGCAAGGAGGCTAGACACTTCAAGTTAAACTGTCCAAAGCTCAAGAATGAGGACAAAGAAAAGAAAGACAAGAAGAGAGTGCTCATGGCAGCTTGGGAGGATCTTGAGAACGACTCCAATGAGGAAGAAGATTCTGAATGTGAAGATAAAGACTGCCTCATGGCTAGAAATAATAATTTTGATGAGATTTGCCTAGCATCCAAGAACAAAAAGGATATGTGGTACTTGGATAGTGGATGCTCAAGGCACATGACTGGAAGGTCAACTTACTTCATCAAACTAAACAAGTATGATGGAGGTTTTGTGACCTTTGGAGATGATGGAAAAGGTAAAATAATTGCTGTTGGAAAAATAGGTAATGAACAATCTACTTTCGTTGATGATGTATTTTTGGTATGTGGTTTAAAGCACAATCTTTTGAGTATAAGTCAGCTGTGTGACTTAGGATATTTAGTGACTTTCCAAAGGCTTGAATGCTGTGTTGTAAATGAAAAGACAAATGAAGTGCTTTTTGTTGCCAAGTGTTGTAATAATGTGTATGGACTTACCCTTGATGAACTAAAGGATCAAAATGTAGCTTGTTTTCATTCTAAAGAATCTAAAAAGTAGCTATGGCACAAGAGATTGGGCCATGCAAGTATATTTCAAATAAACAAACTTGTAAAGAAAGAGTTAGTAAGAGGTCTTCCTTTGATAAAGTTTGACAAAGACATCACTTGTGATGCTTGCCAAATGGGAAAACAAACAAAATGTTCATTTAAACCAAAGGAAGACATCTCTACTAAAAGGCCACTTGAGTTGCTACACATTGATTTATTTGGTCCAACAAGAACTCAAAGCCTAGGTGGTAAACATTATGGTGTAGTGATTGTGGATGACTATATTAGGTTTGGTTGGGTTTTATTTCTTGCACATAAAAATGAAGCCTTTTCGGCCTTTAAACCTTTTTGCAAGAAAATTCAAAATGAAAAAGGATTTAAAGATTTTTTCTATAAGAAGTGATCATGGAACTGAATTTGAAAACAATTTATTTGAATCCTTTTGTGAGGAATTTGGAATATCTCACAACTTCTCTTGTCCAAGGACACCACAACAAAATGGTGTGGTAGAAAGAAGAAATAGAAGCATACAAGAAATGACAAGAGCTATGCTTTGTGAGAGCAATGTTCCAAAATTCCTTTGGGCTAAAGTGGTTAACACGGCTTGCCACATTTTGAATATAACTATCATAAGGAAATTTTTGAAGAAAACTCCTTATGAACTTTGGAAAGGTTACCCACCAAACTTGGACTACTTGCACATCTTTGGATGTAAATGTTTTGTTTTACATAACAAAGATAATTTGGGTAAATTTGATCCAAAGGCATATGAGTGCTTGTTTGTAGGATATTCCATAACTAGTAAAGCATATAGGGTTTATCATCAAGATGATAGGATTATTGAGGAGTCCATACATGTTACATTTTGTGATACTAACTTGGTGCAAAGTATTTTGGAAGACTGTGATGCAGGGAATCAAGCTCAAAAGGATGATAAAACTGTGCAAAATCATGAAAATGGAAATTCTATTCAAGCTGAACCAGAAACTGCAGTTGCTAAAAATTCAAGAGACAATTCCATTTTGTCTTATGAATCTGAAGGAAATCCTGAAGCTAGCAGCACCCAGAATCCCTTGGTATTTGAAGCTGCCTCCAAGTCCACCAGACCTCGTGAATGGAGATTCTTGAAGAATTACCTTGAGGAATTTGTTATTGGGGACGTCTCTCATGGGGTTAGAACTCGGTCTTCAACAAGAAAGGCAAATAAAGGAACAAACATTGCCCTTCTCTCTCAAATGGAGCCTCAAAATATCAAGGAAACCCTTGGTGACCCCTCTTGGGTAAAGGCAATGAAAGATGAGCTCCAAGAGTTTGAGAAGAACCAAGTGTGGACTTTAGTTCCAAGGCCAAGTGGAAAGAAAGTGACCGGCACCAAGTGAATTTTTCGGAACAAGCTAGGAGAGGATGGTAGCATTGCAAGAAACAAGGCAAGGATAGTGGCACAAGGATATGACCAAGAAGAAGGAATAGACTTTGATGAATCCTTTGCCCCTGTTGCCCGAATGGAAGCCATAAGACTTCTCTTAACTCATGCTGCATTTTGTGATTTTAAATTATATCAAATGGATGTAAAATGTGCATTTTTGAATAGTGTGATAGATAGAGAAGTGTATGTGGAGCAGCCACCTGGTTTTGAAAATAAAGAGCATCCTAACCATGTTTTTAAATTATCAAAAGCTCTCTATGGTTTAAGACAAGCTCCTAGAGCTTGGTATGAGAGACTTAGCTCTTTTCTTTTGAAAAATGGTTTTTAAAGAGGCAGCACAGACACAACTCTATTTATCAAGAATTCTAATGATTCCTTCATTCTAGTCTAAATATATGTTGATGACATTATTTTTGGATCAACAACTGAATCCCAGTGTTCTGAATTTGGAAAACTCATGACAAGTGAATTTGACATGAGTATGATGGGTGAACTTAATTTTTTCCTTGGGCTACAAATTAGGCAAACTGAAAAGGGTATTTTCATTCATCAAGAGAAGTATACCAAGGAATTAGTTAAGAAATTTGGTATGGAAAATGTCAAACCCATGGGAACACCCATGCACCTTAATTCAAAATTAGATAAGGGAGAAACTGAGAAAGATGTAGATGAGACTAGGTATAGAGGAATGATTGGTTCTCTTATGTACTTAACTTCCTCTAGACCCGATATTGTGCAAAGTGTTGGATTGTGTTCAAGGTTCCAATCTAAACCAAAAGAGTCACATCTTTCTGCAGTTAAGAGGATCATTAGATATGTTCATGGCACATCCAATTTTGGTCTTTGGTATCATAAGATTGATGATTTTTCTGCAGTTGGTTATTGTGATGCAGACTTTGTCGGTGATAGAGTTGATAGAAAAAGCACTTCAGGCTTATGTTGCTTCCTTGGAAAGTTCTTAAATGTTTGGTCAAGTAAGAAGCAACCAACAGTGGCTTTATCCACTGCAGAGGCTGAGTATATAGCTGTCTCTTCTTGTTGTTCTCAGCTTATGTGGTTAAAAACACAGCTTGCTGATTACAAGTTAAATGCTGAAAATATTCCTTTGTTGTGTGATAATATGAGTGCCATTAATATTTCTAAAAACCTAGTTTTGTACTCTAGGACTAAACATATTGAAGTAAAATTTCACTCAATAAGAGAATATGTCCAAAAAGGGGATATTAGCATTCAATTTGTTAAATCGGAGGAGCAATTAGCAGATATTTTTACAAAACCACTTGCTGAGGACAGATTCTGCATGCTTAGGACTAGCCTAGGAATTTTGAGCTATGATTCATTGTTTGAAAATTGCTAATGTGTTTGTTGGAGTTTTTGTCTCATAACCAGGTATGAGACAATTTTGGGCAGGTGAAGAACATTCCTTTCAATCAGCGTATTTTGGACTGGTTGCAGGTGCAGACTCGTCTGGGCCATTCTCAATGATCTGAACTAAAGTGGTCCAATGTGTTTCCTTAATCCAAACCACCTCTGGGCCCAATATGAATGTCACATTTGTTTTATTTTGTTCGTGTTGGGCTGTTTGCTGTAAATTTTTTTTTGTTGTGTCATTATGTCCAAAAAGATTTTTAATAAATTTCATATTTTATATTCAAATAAAATCAAATCTTTCTTTTATGATGTCAAGTCCCTTCAAGTCAAATCATAAGTGATGCAGTTGCATGGTTTAAGTAATTTTCTTTTGGGTACAGTTACCAATAATCCTTCTCTTCCCTCCATAACTCCTCCTCAAACCCTTCGATTTTCTCCACTACCTTCATTACTCTATTTTTCTTCTTAAGCCAGAAACCACCAAATGAGGAAGAAAACCGTTGTACAAAAGCCTCCTAGAGAAAAGATACACAAGCTTCCTGCAAAACCTAAACCTTCAACTCGCTCTCAGGACAGATCTTTCACTCCATCTCCTTCTCCTCCTACCTTGCCTCCTAGGACTGACCCCATGGCTTGCACTAAGAACCCTTTAAGGTTCCCTTCTTCAGCCAAGCCGACACCACCTCCGAAGGAACCTCCTTCAAAACCAGGGTCATCGAAGCCTAGTTCATCAAAAGGGAAACGGCCAGCCCCGACTAAACCTGCCTCTGAGCTAACACAACCTAGGACAAGGTCTGTTCCCTTGCGCTGACAGAGAGGTAATCCTCGTATACCCCTTAAATCAGTTAGAGAACCAGACATTGATCCTTTTGCTCATAAATCCCACTTCATGACATCTCACTCTAAATATAATCTTTTTAGATTTAGGTCTGCAATAAATAATGACTTTTATGAAGGTGTTATTAAGTAACGTACCCTATGTCCCTCTTTTCTTGCTGATCTGCCAAACTTGAAAAAGAAGGGTTTTCCATTTGTTGAAAATTTGGAATTTTTAGACTGGAATCACCTTTTTTATATCAAAAAACCTGTTTATCCTCTATTGGTCAAAGAGGTTTATGCAAACATGACATATCATGAGGGCACTGTCCATTCTTATGTTAAGGGCAGAGACATAGTTTTAAATAATGAAACTATCAGTGATTCATTGAAGTATACTGATGTTGGGCCGTGTGCTTATACCTCTGTTAAGTGGGATGAAGAAGTTGATATTTCTTACAATGATGCTTTGGCTCATATTTGTGAACATGTTTCTTTGATTGATGGCATTACACCCACTCACAAAACCCTAGGATATGAATGTGCTCAGTTGCATCGTATTGTCAACCACATCATTCTCCCTCAAAGTGGTTCATATCAAAGGGTTTCTTACACTAATACTCTTATTTTATATACCCTGCTCACTAAAACAGAAATTTCTTTTGCCTATTTGATGGTTAGATACATGTTTGATTCTGTTAGAAGTGAGAAAGACAAAGCCCTTCCTTATGGCATGTTTCTAACTTGTATTTTTTAGCATTTTGGTGTTGACCTGTCAAATGAGGATTATGAACATTCATATCTAAAAGAGGGGTGGTTCAGTGAAACAGCAAAAGGGACCCACTCATTTAGAGAGAGTGGTCTTGGATGATGATGATGATGACTTTATTCCTGAGGAATCTCCTCCTCCTTCTACCGAGGGTGCTTCCATCTCCACTGGACAAAAATCTGCTCTGCTGAATGTTGTCAAAGATGTAGTCCAGGAGTTTGTCTCGCAATCAAATCACATGATTGCCATGAGCAAGGAGCAAAGGAGGCTGGCGAGCAAGCATGAAAATTTCCTCCGGAAGTCAAGAGATAGAGTGGCTGTGTTCATGACATTCATTGACAACCTAGAAAAGGATGAAGACCCTGCCACTGATGCTGATGAGGACGTTGATTCGGAGGGAAATGGTTCTGATGCTTAGGATTGTCTCACCACACTGCTGCTGCATGCTTCTTAGTTTTTGTCTCATAAAAACTATTTATTTTGTCACTTTTGAACTATTTTTTATGATCTTGGATGATTGTAATACTCTGACTTCTGTTGCACTGCATTTCAATTTATTTGGCATTTTGAACTGTGTTCTAACACCTTCTTGCAAGATTTAAGGTGCTGGTTTTTTATTGATCTTGCTTGTTGCCCACCCTTGATGACAAAAGGAGGAGTAATAGTTGCTGAATGGTGACATTTTGAATTTTTAATTTGTGAATTTTACAGTTGTGCAGCTACAGGGAATGTTGTTGACATGAATTTGCAACTGTTTGCTATTGCTGTGATTGTTTTATTGGAATTTACTTTCATGTCATGTTGAACTCTGGGCTGGAAATTGTGTTGATAGTTGCTTAATCTCCCTTAGTTAAAGTAAAATTTGTGTAGCTCTTTACTGTGCTCTGTTTAAGTATAATGCAAACAGGAACAAAAAGGAAGAGCACAAATCCAGGGGAGCTACTCTTGAAAAGGAAAGGGGGAGCAACATAAAAACAATCAACATCATTCAAAGGGAGTTTCTAAACTTCATTCAAATTCATTTCCTTTTGATTAATGTTTAATTATGTTTGTCATCAAGGGGGAGATTGTTGAGTTAAGAAATTAACTAAAATAATTAATGATGACAAATATTATTTTGTTGGGCAAAGAATATAATTAGTATTGATTATTTATAATTATATGAGGCTGAATACTTATTATTGCAGGCCAAAACAAATCAATACAGCAGCCCAAATTGAATGGAAAATAAAACAAGGCTGGTGGGTTAATAACATAAACGAAGCCCAAAAAGAAACAAAGCTGAAAAATCAAAACGGGCCAAGTAAATCATAACCTGATCCAAGCCCGATTTGAATTCAGCAAGCAAACCCCTCTCATTTGCTTTACCAAAAGCAACGTTCACTTTTGTGCCTTGGTAAGAAATTAGAAAAAATGAGAGAGAGAGCTTCTTCCCTATGCTATTCACAGAAAAAGAAAGAAAGAGAAAGTTAAACAAGAAAGGTTGAGGTCAAATCAGCAAGATCAATCCAAATCAAGCTTAGGCAAAGGTTAAAGGTAAACCATTTCCTTATACATGCATGTCAGTTTCTTCTCTTCTTCCTAGTTCTCTGCTAGTCTGAAAATGGGATTCATGAAAAAGTTGATTTCTGCTCCCACTGCTGTGTATCTATGGTCACAAGTGATTCTTGGGGACCAAGTAGCTTCTCAATGGCTCAGATCCGGTTTACTGGTGCATGAAATCACAATCACATTTTGCAATACCATACAACTAACTAGCAAGTGCACTGGGTCGTCCAAGTAATACCTTACGTGAGTAAGGGTCGATCCCACAGAGATTGTCGGCTTGAAGCAAGCTATGGTTATTTTGTAAGACTTAGTCAGGATGTTAATAATAATTCTCAGTTTTAATTGGAATGAGTAAAAGAACATGGATTAAATAATACTTGTTATGCAGTAATGGAGAACAGGTTGAGGTTTTGGAGATGCTCTGTCTTCTGAGTCTCTGCTTTCCTACTGTCTTCTTCTTCACGCACGCAAGGCTCCTTCCATGGCAAGCTGTATGTTGGTGGATCACCGTTGTCAATGGCTACCATCTGTCCTCTCAGTGAAAATGGTCCAGCTACGGGTTTCGTAGGGCTAATCATCTGTCGATTCTCACTAGTGTTGGAATAGGATCCATTGATCCTTTTGCACACTGTCACTGCACCCAACATTCATGAGTTTTAAGCTCGTCACAGTCATCCCTTCCCAGATCCTACTCGGAATACCACATACAAGGTTTAGACTTTTCAGATCTCAAGAATGCTGCCAATTGATTCTAGCTTATACCATGAAGACTCTGGTCTCACGGATTCGAATGCTCTGTTGTCAGGAGATGCAATCAAACTCGTGAACCAGGAACCCAAGAGATACACACTCAATCTAAGGTAGAACGGAAGTGGTTGTCAGGCACGCGTTCATAGGTTGAGAATGGTGATGAGTGTCACGAATCATCACATTCATCATGTTGAAGTGCGAGTGAATATCTTAGAATAGAAACAAGCGTGATTGAATGGAAAACAGTAGTAATTGCATTAATCCATCAAGACACATCAGAGCTCCTCACCCCCCAACCATGGAGTTTAGAGACTCATGCCGTAGAAGATACAAAATTCAGATGTAAAAATGTTATGAGGTACAAAATGAATCTCTAGAAGTGGTTTTTATAATAAACCAGTGACCTAGGTTTATAGAAAATGAGTAAGCTAAGATAGATAGTGCAGAAATCCACTTCCGGGGTACACTTGGTGTGTGTTTGGGCTGAGCATTGAAGCTTTCACGTGCATAGGCAATTCCTGGCATGAAACTCCAGCTTTTGTGCCAGTTTGGGCATTTAACTCCAACTTTTATGCCAGTTCTGGCGTTTAACGCTAGAAAAGGGCAAGAAGCTAGCGTTTAAACGCCAGTTTGCGCTACTAAATCTCGGGCCAAGTATGGACTATTATATATTTTTGGAAAGCGCAAGATGTCTACTTTCCAACTCAATTGAGAGTGCGTCAATTGGACTTTTGTAGCTCTAGAAAATTCATTTCGAGTGTAGGGAGGTCAGAATCTAACAGCATCTGCAGTCCTTTCTCAGCCTCTGAATCAGATTTTTGCTCAGGTCTCTCAATTTCAGTCAGAAAATACCTGAAATCACAGAAAAATACACAAACTCATAGTAAAGTCCAGAAATGTGATTTTTGAATAAAAACTAATAAAAATATAATAAAAAGTAACTAAAACATACTAAAAACTACATGAAAATATCACCAAAAAGCGTATAAAATATCCGCTCATCAAAACACCAAACTTAAACTGTTGCTTGTCCTCAAGCAACTAGACAAATAAAATAAGATAAAAAGAGGATCAAGTTGCAATAGAATCATAGTGTTTTAAGTGAAGCTCAAATTCTAATCAGATGAGCGGGGCTAGTAGCTTTTTGCTTCTGAACAGTTCTGGCATCTCACTTTATCCTTTGAAGTTCAGAATGATTGGCATCTATAGGAACTCAGAATTCAGATAGTGTTATTGATTCTCCTAGTTTAATATGTTGATTCTTGAACACAACTACTTTATGAGTCTTGGCTGTGACCCCAAGCATCTTGTTTTTCAGTAATACTACAGGATACATAAATGCCACAGACACATAACTGGGTGAACCTTTTCAAATTGTGACTTAGCTTTGCTAAAGTCCACAGTTAGAGATGTCCAGAGTTCTTAAGCACACTCTTTTGCTTTGGATCACGACTTTAACCACTCAGTCTCAAGCTTTTCACTTGGACCTGCATGCCACAAGCACATGGTTAGGGACAGCTTGATTCAGCCGCTTAGGCCAGGATTTTATGCCTTTAGGCCCTCCTATCCATTAATGCTCAAAGCCTTGGATCCTTTTTACCCTTGCCTTTTGGTTTAAAGGGCTATTGGCTTTTTCTGCTTGCTTTTTCTTTTTCTTTTATTAATAATTTTTTTTCTTTTTCGCCATTTTTTTTCGCAAGCTTTGTTCTTCACTGCTTTTTCTTGCTTCAAGAATCAATTTCATGATTTTTTAGATTATCAATAACATTTCTCTTTTTTATCATTCTTTCAAGAGCCAACAATTTTAATATTCATAAACTTCACTATAAAAAATATGCATTGTTCAAGCAGTCATTCAGAAAATCAAAAAGTATTGCCACCACAAATAAATAATTTTGAATTCTTCTCTTAAAAACTCGAAATAATTGCATCTTTACTCAAAGAATCTACTATTTTATTCATGTTTGATGATGAAGAGAAAAATAAATTAGAGCTTACTTGGAGATAAAAATAAAAATAAAATTAAAAATAAAAACCCTAATTACTAATATTCATATAATTCTTAAGATAGGTTTCTAATAATAAAAGTTATCACAGAGTTAAGATTAGGACTCAACAACCTTTATTTTGGGAGATGGATGCTCCTTCAATCTGTAGGGAGTCTGGTCCTTCAAGGGAGAGCCTCTGTCGCTTCAGCTCCTGTAGCTTACGCCCTTGCTTTTCTTGCTCCTTAAGCAGTTTGCAGAGCATGCTATTTTGATTTTGCTGTTCTTCCTTAAGTTGATCCATAGCTTCTTGCAGCTTGGTAACAGATGCTTCTAGGCGGGTCCAGTAGTCAATCTGAGGGATTTCTGGGAGGAACTCCTGTGCCCTCCTTTTGATGGAGTTATCTTGCACTTGTTGTCCTTCTATTGACTTCTTGGTGATTGGGTGCTCGACTGGGATGAACTCATCTACTCCCATCTTCACCCTAGCATCTTTGCATAGCAGAGAGATTAATCTTGGGTAAGCCAATTTGGCTTCAGTGGAGTTCTTATTCGCAATTGTGTAGATCTCACAAGAAATCAGATGATGAATCTCCACTTCGTTTTCCAGCATAATGCAATGAATCACCACTGCTCTTTTGACAGTGACCTCAGAGCGGTTGCTAGTAGGCAGTATAGAACGCCCAATGAAGTCCAACCAGCCCCTAGCGACTGGTTTGAGATCTCCTCTCTTGAGTTGGTTTGGGACACCTTTTGTGTTGGTTATCCACTTAGTTCCAGGGAGGCATATGTCCTCTAGAACTTGGTCCAACCCTTTATCTACTGTCACCATTCTCCTATTAAAAGATTCTAGATCATCTTGCAGTTGAGGTAGCTTGAAGACCTCTTTTATTTTGTCAAGGTGGAAGTAAATAATCCTCCCTCTGACCATAGTTTGAAAGGTATGGAAGGCGGTTCCAGTCATTCTCTGCTTATCTGTCAGCCACAGATTTGAGTAGATTTCCTGAACTATATTTCTTCCCACCTTTGTCTCAGGATTAGCTAGAATTTCCCAGCCTCTGTTTCGAATCTGCTCTTGGATCTCCGGATATTCGTCTTCTTTCAGATCGAATTTAACTTCCGGGATCACTGACCTCAGACCCATTATTTTGTGGTAATGGTCTGCATGTTCTTTGGTTAAGAACCTCTCTTGATTCCAAAGTGCCTTTGGAGTATTCTCTTTCTTGCCTCTTGAAGTGGTTTGTTTTCCCTTAGGAGCCATGATCTTAATGAGTCTTAGCTCAGTGATCACGGAAAAACACACCAAACTTAGAGGTTTGCTTGTCCTCAAGCAAGAGAAAGGAAAGGAGAGGAATAGGAGGAGAGTCAAGTTCGAATGGTGGAGAGATGGGGATGGCCGAATGTGTATTTAAGAGTGGAGGGGTGGGATTTCAAAAATTTTGAAAAAGATATGATAGAAAGTTATGATTGGTAAAAAAAATGAATCATGATATGAAAAAGATGAGATTTTAAAATTCAAAAGATATAAAAAAGATATAAAGAAGATAAATCTGAAAATTTGTTGATGCATCTAAGAATTAAAAGAAGATATGATGAGTTGGAAAAGATTTGGAAAGGAATTGAGAAGATAAATGAGTTTTTGAAAAAGATTTGGAAAGGATTTGAAAGAAAATTGAAAAAGGATTTAGAAGATTATTGAATTTTTGAAAATTGAATGTGAGTGATGAAAATTTGGAGTGGAAATGAAATCTCCTCCCCATGCCTTTTCTGGCGTTAAATGCCCAGAATGGTATCCATTCTGGTGTTTAACGCCCATATGTTGGCCATTGTGGGCGTTTAAAGCCCAGCCAGGTACCCTGGCTGGCGTTAAACGCCAGAAATCTTTTATCACTGGGCGTTTTTCTAAACGCTCAGGATGCTGCAACTCTGGCGTTAAACGCCCAGAATGGTACCCATTCTGGCGTTTAACGCCCAAAATACCTAGGGATGGCAAAAATTCCCGAGACGTGCGAATCCCTACGGGGACTGCCCCGAATGGGGATCTGACTGTGGGAAATTTTCTCTGCGAGGATGGGGATGGAAAACAAAATTCCCCCGAGGTAGGCGCGGGGACCCCAGCGGGGATCCCTGCCCCGTCCCCGCTATTCCCCGAAATTTATAAATTTACTGAATTATCTTTACTAGTTTATTTCTCATATATGTTTTTTAGTCATTTCTCTCTCTCTTTCACACATATATATATATAGAAACCCAAAACTCCTAATCTTCATTTGCATAAACCTTCTTCAATTCGGAGATCTGTAACGCTGTCCATACTCCATCCAACTTCTCTGTAGCCACCCCATCGCTACTCTTCCTTTTCACCGCATCGTCACACCTCAACGTGCCATCACTCTCATAGCATCGTGCTTTCTATTTCCGGCGTTCCTTTTCGTAACTCTGTTGTCATGTCCATTCTCTTCTCTGTTGTCGTATCTCCCACCTCGTTCATTACTTTCTCTTCTGGCTTGTCATTGCGTTCCCCCACTTCATCATTTCGAAAGAAGTCACCATCGTGTCATTTAAAATTTTTGTATAAAATCTTGCTATTTTTATATAGGATGGATACTTGCAGCTCTATTCATATGGAAATTAATAATTAGTTAGAACTATCAGATAAATGGGGAATGGGGTCCCCGTGGGGAATGGGGCCCCGTATGGAATGGGGATGAGGAGCAATATTCCCCCACGGCGGAAAATGGGGACGGGGATGGGGAGCAAATCTGGGAACGGGGATGGGGAGTAGGGAGGCATCTCCCGCCCCCGCCCTGCCCCATTGACATCCCTAAAAATATCCCTTACTGGCATTTTCATGCTAGTGAGCTCCTTTTCTCTGCTTTATGCTATGAATCCTTCTGTAACTCTGTGAACTCCTGCAATTGATAATTAACCTTGAAGATAATTTATATCAAACTCCTATAATTATTATTTAAATAACAAATAAACTTTGCTAGTGGCTGGGTTACCTCCCAGCAAGCGCTTATTTATTGTCTTTAGCTGGACCTTTACTGAGCTTTATTCTAGTCTCAATTTTGAGCATTCTTGCTCAACATTACTTTCAAGATAATGTTTGACTCTTTGTCCATTAACAATGAACTTTTTGTCAGAGTCAGCATCTTGAAGCTCTACATATCCATATGGTGACACACTTGTGATCACATATGGCCCACTCCACCGGGATTTTAATTTCCCAGGGAACAATCTGAGCATAGAGTTGAATAGTAGAACCTTCTATCCTGGCTCAAAGACTCTGGATGACAGTTTCTTGTCATGCCACCTTTTTGCTTTCTCTTTGTAAATTTTTGCATTTTCGAAAGCATTGAGTCTGAATTCCTCTAGCTCATTCAACTGGAGCAATCTTTTCTCTCCAGCTAACTTGGAATCAAGGTTTAGGAATCTGGTTGCCCAGTAGGCCTTGTGTTCCAGTTCCACTTGCAGGTGATAGGCTTTTCCATACACAAGCTAGTATGGAGAGGTCCCTATAGGAGTTTTGAATGCAGTTCTGTATGCCCATAGAGCATCATCCAGACTCATTGCCCAATCCTTTCTACGGGTACTTACAGTCCATTCCAGGATTCGTTTTAGTTCTCTCTTTGAGACTTCAATCTGCCCATTTGTCTGTGGATGATATGGAGTTGCCAATTTGTGGTTAATTCCATATTGGATCAGAGCAAAGTCAAGTTGTTTATTGCAGAAATGAGTTCCTCCATCACTGATTAGTATTCTGAGGACACCAAATCTGCTGAAGATATGCTTCTGGAGGAACTTCAGTACTGTCCTAGTATCATTAGTGGGTGTTGCAATTGCCTCTACCCACTTGGATACATAGTCTACTGCCACCAGAATGTAAGTGTTTGAGTATGATGGCGGGAAAGGCCCCATGAAGTCAATACCCCATACATCAAACAACTCAATCTCTAAGATCCCTTGTTGAGGCATGGCATAACCATGAGGCAGGTTACCAGCTCTCTGGCAACTGTCACAGTTACGCACAAACTCTCAGAAATCTCTATAGAGAGTAGGCCAATAAAAGCCACATTGGAGGACCTTAGTGGCTGTTCGCTCACCTCCGAAATGTCCTCCATATTGTGATCCATGGAAGTGCCATAGGATCTTCTGCGCCTCTTCTCTAGGTACACATCTATGGATTACTCCGTCTGCACATCTCTTAAATAGATATGGCTCATCCCACAAGTAGTACTTTGCATCAGAAATTAATTTTTTTGTTTGCTACCTGCTGTACTCCTTGGGTATGAATCTCACAGCTTTATAGTTTGCAATGTCTGCAAACCATGGTACTTCCTGAATGGCAAAGAGTTGCTCATCCGGAAAGGTCTCAGAGATCTCAATAAGAGGGAGGGACGCCCCTGCTACTGGTTCTATCCGGGACAGGTGATCAGCTACCTGGTTCTTTGTCCCTTTTTTGTCTCTTATTTCTATATCAAACTCTTGCAGAAGCAACACCCATCTTATGAGCCTGGGTTTTGAATCTTGCTTTGTGAGTAGATATTTAAGAGCATCATGGTCAGTGTACACAATCACTTTCAATCCTACTAAATAGAATCTAAACTTGTCAATGGCATAAACCACTGCAAGCAGCTCTTTTTCTGTGGTTGTGTAATTCTTCTGTGCGTTATTTAGAACACGGCTGGCATAGTATATGACGTGCAGAAGCTTGTTATGCCTTTGTCCTAATACTGCACCAATAGCATGATCACTGGCATCACACATTAACTCAAATGGTAATGTCTAATCTGGTGCAGAAATGACAAGTGCTGTGACCAGCTTAGCCTTCAGAGTCTCGAAGGCTTGCAAACACTCTGTGTCAAAGATAAATGGTGTATCAGCAGCTAGCAGATTACTCAGAGGTTTTGCGATTCTTGAAAAATCCTTTATAAACCTCCTGTAGAATCCTACATGTCCCAGAAAGCTTCTGATTGCCTTAACATTGGTGGGTGGTGGTAATTTTTCAATTACCTCTACCTTAGCTTGATCCACCTCTATTCCTTTGTTCAAAATTTTATGCCCAAGGACAATTCCTTCAGTCACCATAAAGTGACATTTTTCCCAATTTAAAACTAGGTTAGTCTCTTGGCACCTTTTCAGAACAAGTGCTAGATGATCAAGACAAGAGCTGAATGAGTCTCCAAATACTGAGAAGTCATCCATGAAGACTTCCAGAAAATTTTTCACCATATCAGAGAAAATAGAGAGCATGCATCTCTGAAAGGTTGCAGGTGCATTGCACAGACCAAAAGGCATCCTTCTGTAGGCAAATACTCCAGATGGACATGTGAATGTTGTTTTCTCTTGATCCTGAGGATCTACTGCAATTTGGTTATAACCTGAATAGCCATCCAAAAAGCAGTAATAGTCATGACCTGCTAGTCTTTCTAGCATCTGGTCTATGAATGGTAAAGGAAAATGATCCTTTCTGGTGGCTGTATTGAGCCTTCTGTAGTCAATACACATACGCCACCCTATAACTGTTCTTGTAGGAACCAGTTCATTCTTTTCATTGTGAACCACTGTCATGCCTCCCTTTTTTGGTACAACTTGGACAGGGCTCACCCAGGGGCTATCAGAAATAGGATAAATAATCCTAGCCTCTAGTAATTTAGTGACCTCTTTCTGTACCACCTCCTTCATGGCTGGATTCAGCCGCCTTTGTGGTTGGACCACTGGCTTAGCATCATCCTCTAATAGGATCTTGTGCATGCATTTAGCTGGGCTAATTCCCTTAAGGTCACTTATGGACCACCCAAGAGTTGTCTTGTGTGTCCTTAGCACCTGAAGTAGTGCTTTCTCTTCCTGTGACTCTAAGGCAGAGCTTATGATCACAGGAAAAGTGCCATCCTCTCCCAGAAATGCATATTTCAGGGATGGTTGTAGTGGTTTGAGCTCGGGATTAGGAGGCTTATCCTCTTCCTAAAGAGTTCTCAGAGGCTTTTCTGTTTCCTCTGGTTCCTCCAGATCAGGCTGAACATCTTTAAAGATGTCCTCTAGCTCTGATTCAAGACCCTCAGTCATATTGATCTCTTCCACCAAGGAGTCAATAATATCAACGCTCATGCAATCATTTGATGTGTCTGGATGCTGCATAGCTTTGACAGCATTTAACTTGAACTCATCCTCATTGACTCTCAGGGTCACTTCCCCTTTTTGTACATCAATGAGAGTTCGTCCAGTTGCTAGGAAGGGTCTTCCTAGAATGAGAGTTGCACTCTTATACTCCTCCATTTCCAGCACTACAAAGTCAGTGGGAAAGGCAAATGGCCCAACCTTGACAATCATGTCTTCAATTATGCCTGATGGATATTTAATGGATCCATCAGCAAGTTGGAGGCATATTCGGGTTGGTTTGACTTCTTCAGTCAAGCCAAGCTTTCTGATAGTGGATACAGGTATTAGGTTGATACTTGCCCCAAGTTCACATAGAGCTGTCTTGATATAAGCACCCTCTAATGTGCATGGTATCATAAAGCTTCCGGGATCTTTAAGCTTCTCTGATAAGCTTTTCAGAATGACTGCACTGCATTCTTCAATGAGGAAAACTTTTTCAGTTTCTCTCCAATCCTTCTTATGACTTAAGATCTCTTTCATGAACTTAGCATAAGAGGGTATTTGCTCAAGTGCCTCTGCAAACGGGATCTTTATTTCAAGAGTCCTGAGATAGTCTGCAAAGCGGGCAAATTGTTTATCCTGTTCGCTTGGCGGAGTTTCTGAGTATAAGGCATCTTGGCTTTGTATTCCTAAACCTTAGTTGCTGCAGGTTTATTTCCTACAGAGGCAGGTTGAGAAGCCTTCTTGAGGGAGTTATTATCAGCACTTGTAGGTGTCTGATCCCTCATTGGCGTTTGAATGCCAGGATCAGGGGTTGGATGGGTGTTTAACGCCAATTTTCCACCCTTTTTTGGTGTTTGAACGCCAGAACTGGGCATGGAATGGGTGTTTAACGCCAGTTTTTCACCCCTTTCTGGCATTTGAACGCCAGTAGTGGGCATCCACTGGGTGTTTGACGCCAATTTTTCACCCTTTTCTGGCGTTTAAATGCCAGAAGTATTCCTCTCTAGGCTCTTACTGTCCTCAGAGGGATTTTGAGCAGTGGTTTGGTCATCCCCTGTCAGTTGTTCCTTTCTTGGCTTTCTGCTACCTTGAGCTGAATTATTCAATGTCTTCCCACTCCTTAGTTGAACAGCTTGGCATTCTTCTGTTATCTGTTTAGATAGCTGCTGTCTTGTCTGATTCAATTGTGCTTCCATATTCTTGTTAGCATTTTTAGTGTCTTGGAGCATCTCTTTAAATTCTGCTAACTGTCTTGTCATAAGAAGCACCTGCTGATTAAGTTCAACAACTTGTTCTTGAGGACTAGGATCAGTGGATACTGCCCTAGCCTCTTCTTTCATGGAGGATTCACTGCTTGAGTACAGATGTTGATTTCTAGCAACTGTATCAATGAGCTCCTAAGCCTCTTCAATTGTCTTTCTCATGTGTATAGATCCACCAACTGAGTGGTCTAGAGACATCTGGGCTTTTTCTGTAAGCCTGTAGTAGAAGATGTCTAACTACACCCACTCTGAAAATATTTCAGAGGGGCATTTCCTTAGCATCTCTCTGTACCTCTCCCAGGCGTTATAAAGGGATTTATCATCCTCGTGTTTAAAGCCTTGGATGTCCAGCCTTAGCTGTGTCATCCTTTTTGGACGGAAATATTGATTCAGAAATTTATCTGATAACTATTTCCATGTTTTTATGATTGCTGTGGGTTGGTTATTTAACCAACTCTTAGCTTGATCTTTTACAGCAAATAGAAAAAGTAATAATCTATAGACATCCTGATCTACTTCCTTGTCATGTACTGTGTCAATAATTTGCAAGAACTGTGCCAGAAACTCGGTAGGTTCTTCTAGTGGGAGACCAGAATACTGGCAAATTTGCTGCACCATGACAATGAGCTGAGGATTTAGCTCAAAACTGCTTGCTTTGATGGGAGGTGTACAGATACTACTCCCGTATGCAGCGTGATAGCAAGAATCGCGTTGGTTAGGAATTTCTCTTGTAGAAATAAGAATTTCGTTGTAAGCATAGCTCCAAACCAACAAACAACTCTCACATCAAATTAAATTTTTGGTTTTGTCACATGTACAAACCCCAATGAGAATTAACCGAAGTATTAAGACTCCGGGTCGTCTCACGAAGAGTTGCAATGAAGTGTTTAATTATTGGCTATGAAAATGCAAAGGGGGGGTTGATTTGATATTTGACAAGAAAATATAAATGATAAGAAAGTAAAACAACAAGAACTAATAAAAGAAATAGTAAGAACTCTTGGCTAGACATAGGTAATTGAGATCACCATCCTTGTCTACATACCAAATATTGATAATTATGATAGGCCAACCCATTAAGTCTACTTCCAAAGCCTTAAGTACGTAATATCTACTCCTAGGCTTGAAGTACGTCAAATAGGCTTGATCACATCCACCCATAAGTCCTAACCTATCTACTAATTAGCTTAGTAGTGGGTTAGCGTCAATGAGCTTCAAATTGATCACACAGGGTTCTCAAATCACCAATTCAATGAGACCCAAATGACTCAAGGTCACTCAATTCCCTTAGCCTAGGCCAAGAGCAAAGAAAACTACTCAAAAACTAGAGGAAACATTTTATCAAACACTTAGTGTGCAAAAAAAGTAAACATCATAAAATGCAAAAATTAAAGGAAACCCATAACTATCAATAGCAAGTAATCAATAATAGAAAGCAAGATCAACATAAAAGAACATGGAAACATAAAATTGCATTAACGAAAATTAAGATCCAACAATTGTTCATCAACATTAAAGAGAGCAAAATAAGAAATGACAAGTAAAACTAGAAGAACAAAGATGTAGTAACAAGAAATTAAAAGGGAAGACTAAATCAAAACAAGAATTGAAAATTGGATTTAAGAAAATTAAACCTAAACTACCCTAAATTCTAGAGAGAAGTGAGAGCTTCTCTCTCTAGAAACTAAGCTAAAGCATAATGAAACTAGACTATGACTAAGTGTGTTGACTCTTCTTCAATCCTTGGCTTGAATAGCATTAGAAATGAGTTGGGTTAGGCCCAAAATGAGCTACAAAATCGCTGGGGGCGATTTCATTAAAGTGGGCCACGGACAGCATCGGCGCGCGCGCGCAAAGTGCGCGTGCGCGCCCCTGAACGCGAAGCAACATATAGCAAAATTTATATCATTTCGAAGCCCCGGATGTTATATTTCCAACGCAACTAGAACCGCCTCATTTGGACCTTTGTAGCTCAAGTTATGGTCGATTGAGTGCGAAGAGGTCGGACTTGACAGCTTTACGGTTCCTTCATTTCTTCATGAGTTCTCCCACTTTGCATGCTTTTCTCCTCATTTCTTTCATCTGATACTTGCCTTATGAACTTGAAATTACTCAACAAATACATCAAGACATCGAATGGAATTAAAATGAATTAAAATCACCATTTTTTTGCCTAAAAAGTATGTTTTCACATTTAAGCACAAATCAAGGGAGAATTACAAAACCATGCTATTTCATTGAATAAATGTGGGAAAAGGTGATAAAATCCCGCAAAATAAGCACAAGATAAACCACGCAATCGGGGTTTATCAAATCTCCCCACACTTAAACTAAGCATGTCCTCATGCTAAAATCAAGAGAGAACAAAGGGCATAAACATTTATTCAATGTAAATAAACTATATGCAACCTAAACTATATGAATGCAACTAAATGCAAAATGATTCTACCTACTTGGTTAAAAATAAATCAATCCTCCAAGAGCATGTATAAACAGGTAGGGCTAAGGTCGTATGACGACTCATGAATCCTACCAATTCAAGTATAAAAATGAAGTTCAAGTAGACTTGCAAGAAAAACGCTCATGAAAGCCGGGAATCATGGAGTTGAGCATCGAACCCTCACCAAAAGTGTTTGCACTCTAATCGCTCAAGTGTATAGGGTCGATTCTCTCAATGCTCTCCTAATCATGCTTTCCAAGATTTGTTTTTCATCTAACAATCAACATTGATTTCATGCATGCACACAATTATCATGAGGACTTTTCATAGGTTGTAATGGGACTAGGGTTAAGGTAAGGATGCATATTTGGTCAAGTGGACTTGAAATTTGAATCTTTGATTACCTTAAGCTTCCCACCTAACCTGTATAGCAACCTATACAATTTAGACTATCCTAACTACCCATTTTTCACTTTTTCACATACTCATGCATTTTCTTTTTGATTACAACTCATATGCATTGATCTTTATTGAGCTTCACTTTGCTTCGGGGCATTTTGTCCCCTTTTTATTTCTTTTCTTTCTATAATTTTTTTTCTTCTTTTTTGTTTCAAACTATATACAAGAACATCAATGCATAAGGTCTATACATTTTATCAATACATGAGTATGTACCCAATTCCTAATATTTACAACAAAATACAAAACTACCCTTTTTCTCAACCAATGTCCCAAGTTTTCCCACACTTGAATGATACACACACACTAGCCTAAGCTAATCAAAGATCCAAATAAAGGACATTTATTGTTTTTCGCTTTAAGGCTTGTAATGTGCTAAAATTAAGAACAAAGTGGGTTAATCGTAGGCTCAAATTGGCTAACAATGGATGATAAGAGGTAGGGCTATTTGGGTAAGTGAGCTAATGAAACAATGGCCTCAATCATATAAATGCATGAATACACAAAATAATGGACATAGAGAATCAAACAAATCAAAGATTACAATCATAGAAAGAGAATACTGCACACAAGAAGGAAAAATAAGTGGTTATAAAATGTAACCACGCAGTTAGGCTCAAATCTCACAAGCTTGTGTTCTTAGCTCAAAAACCATGTTCCAAAATAAATTCTTTCAAGCGAGTTTGTCACAAAAATTTTTTTTTCAAATTGGTAGGGTGCCCTAAAACAATTTTTTCTTGGAAAAGAAATCATCACCCTAGCCAAGTAGTCTTAACATAAAAAGAAATGACAGAATATATACAAATTATAACTAACATGCAACCTATCATGCAATGCAACAACTAACTAACAAAGAAATTGGTGTTGAAGGAAAGAAATTGTTACCCATGGAGATCAGTCGGACGACCTCCCCACACTTAGAAATTTGCACCGTCCTCGGTGTATGCAAAGAAGAACAAGGTGGGTGGGTTGCTGCAATTGATGAGCTCCTTCAAAAGGTTGTGAAGATGGACTTGTTTGTTGCCCCATTTGAAGCTTATCCTTTCCCTCTTTTGGTGGCCAACCTCAAAGGAGAGAAAAAGAAAGAGAATTAAGCCTATATCAATGATATTAAAGCAAATATAACATAGGCGGGGGCTAATGCCAAATAAGAATAGGGTCCTCACTACATGGTAGCTACAACATGTGAGTGAGAAGATAATGTAAGCTAAGGCATATTGACTAACACTTGATGCAAGAGTAAAGTCAAAGCATGAAGAGCACTCAAAAGCATCAAGTTCAACTAGAAAGAGTGGGTAATGAAAAAAAAAACATGTAAGCTCATATCAATGCACAAAGGATACAAGAGTCATACAAGATTAAGCATTGATTCAAAAGTTTCATTACCCATCAATATCAAACAAGTCAAGAAGCACCAAGATAAACCAAGAAATTCTCAACAATTGAGTAAGAAAATTCAACACCATTATTAAAATTAAAAAAAAACTCTTTTTTTTTTACCGGTGCGGACGCGCAAAGTGTGCGCACGCGCGGGTGGCAGGCACAGAATAGGCACAAAAGTGGCACAACTCTCTGGAAAATGTACCAGGAGTGCAAATGGCACTATCGGCGCGCACGCACATGGCGTGCGTGCGCGTGCATTGTGCACTTGGCTTATGGACGCGTACGCGCCAAGTGCGCGCACGCGCGAGTTGGTTTGTGCCTCGCGCACAAAGTAGGCGCAAGTTAGGCACAGCTCTCTGAAATTTGGCTTGGAGGTGAAATCTTTGCATCCACGCGTACGCGTACATGGCACGTCCACATGGATGATCGAAAATGCTTGAGGCGCGCGTACGCGTGGATGGTGCTCTGTTTTTCAAAAATTTTTCATGTTCTTGCACCAATCCAAGCATTCCAAACCTCCAAACAGCTATCCAAACACCATAAAAGCCTTATTCAACATGCTAAACTACTGAATAAACTCAACAATTAAGCTACAAACTTAAGACACAAATCTAATGAAACAAACCAACAACCAAAATATTAAAACAAAAGTTTGCAAAGAAGAAAACTACCTAACAATGGTAACTCAAATCACTTATTAACCAAATCTAAAAGAAAGTGGAAAGAGTTTACCATGGTGGGGTGTCTCCCACCTAGCACTTTTAGTTTAAGTCCTTAAGTTGGACATTTGGGAAGCTCCTTGTTATGGTGGCTTGTGCTTGAATTCATCTTGGAACCTCCACCAATGCTTGGGTTTCCATTGTGCTCCAAAATTCAAAACTAATAGCACCAAGCTTGATGAAGTTCCACACAAGCTAAGGGCTTCCAAAATTGATCTTCATCTATTCCCGGATCCCAAATCTTGTTTCTACACCCATCTTCAAGTTGATCATCACAATTCCAATTGGGTGGGAAGTGATCCGAATTCTCAAGTGAAATCCAAAGCATCTTCCTAGACCCTTTTAGTTGAGAATTATACCAATTATTGCACTTGAACTTTGAATTTCCAACCATAAAGAATCTTGATTGACATTTCCACCCACTACTCAATTTTCTTTTGTTCTTAACCCCACAAAGAGCTCTAAGTTGCCCATCCGTCTCAAGCAAACCATATTCAAGTGAGAAATTAAAGCTTAGGGATAAGAGTTTTACCCACTTGAATGTTGTGTTGGATGGTGACTTAGGAAGGGACGTCTCCAATGGTCCTGTAAGTTCCATTCCCTTGTGCTCTTCTTTGAATACCTCCACCTCTTGGCAAGCTTCTTCCATGTTCACCTCTTCTAGCTCTCCTCCATTCTTCATATCACAACATGGAGGTAATGTAGAACTTGTCTCAACATCCACCTCAATTTCAAGAGGAGACGATTCTTCAAATACCAAAGGATCATGTGTTGGTGTGGGCTCATCTTTAAGAGGAAGATTTGTTGCTTGCTCACCTTCTTCCAATTCTTCATCATTCATTATATGCTTAGGAGGTTGCGCACCCTCCTTAACATCACCTTCAAGATCAATGGAAGAGGGTTCAACAACTTCCACAAATTCCTCAACAATGTTACTTGGTGTGGAAGTGTTCTCAAACTTGGAATCCACCTCTTGTTCAACTTCCTCTAACTCTTCAACCACTTCTTCTTCTTCAACAATCTCTTCCTCAACCACTTGTTGCAAGACATACCCCATCTCCTTGTCCTCATATTGAGATTCTAAAATCTCCTTCATGCTCCTTTCATCGATTGAATTCTCACATTCATCTGTGGAGATGCTTTGCTTGTTGCATGAGTCCCATGAGTCCAAGTTAGCTTTAATTTTGGCAAGGTTAGCCTCATTAGCTTCATAATTCTTCCTTTGGGCTTCCTCTTGTTCCTTTTGACGGATTATTGCTTGAAGCCGATCCATTTCTTCCTTGAGACGATCCATTGACTCTTGGATGGATGGATGTGGGTGTTCTTCCTTGGAGGGTTGTGGTGGAAAGGGAAATTCATTTTGTGGTTGAAAGTTATCATACATGGGAGGTGATTCATCTTGGTAAGGGTAGTGAGGTGGTGGTTCTTGAGGGTATTGGTGGTGGAATTGGGGTGGTTCTTTATATGGTTCATATGGATCATAAGGTGGTTGGTATGGTAGATATGGGTTGGGGTCATATGGAGGTGTTTGGTGAAAAGGGGCTTGTGAGTAGGGTTGAGGTTCATGTTGAGGATAAGAATCATAAGCATATGGTGGTGGTGCGTGATTATCACAAAAGGAGTCACCATAGCCATTGAATTGACATGTATTAGGATGGTAATTATACCTATAAGTATCCGGAGGTTGTTGCCAAAAGGAGTGATCAATTCCTTGAGGCTCCTCCCATCTTTGTTGGTTCCATCCGTAATGAATGTCATCATTGAAGTTCACATTTCCTGCAACACAATTAGAACCAAACTCATAGCCAAGGTGAGAATTCATGATAGCAAGAGAAAGGGAAAAATAAAATCAAATAAGAAACAAAGAAAATCAAATCCTAAAACTAGTAAAACAAGCAAGTAATCCAAAAATCAAGCTATTCACACTATTCACATATGTACAATAGCCAAAAACATAACACCATTGCAACTCCCCGGCAACGGCGCCATTAATTTGATAGCAAGAATCGCATTGGTTAGGAATTTCTCTTGTAGAAATAAGAATTTCGTTGTAAGCATAGCTCCAAACCAACAAACAACTCTCACATCAAATTAAATTTTTGGTTTTGTCACATGTACAAACCCCAATGAGAATTAACCGAAGTATTAAGACTCCGGGTCGTCTCACGAAGAGTTGCAATGAAGTGTTTAATTATTGGCTATGAAAATGCAAAGGGGGGGTTGATTTGATATTTGACAAGAAAATATAAATGATAAGAAAGTAAAACAACAAGAACTAATAAAAGAAATAGTAAGAACTCTTGGCTAGACATAGGTAATTGAGATCACCATCCTTGTCTACATACCAAATATTGATAATTATGAGAGGCCAACCCATTAAGTCTACTTCCAAAGCCTTAAGTACGTAATATCTACTCCTAGGCTTGAAGTACGTCAAATAGGCTTGATCACATCCACCCATAAGTCCTAACCTATTTACTAATTAGCTTAGTAGTGGGTTAGCGTCAATGAGCTTCAAATTGATCACACAGGGTTCTCAAATCACCAATTCAATGAGACCCAAATGACTCAAGGTCACTCAATTCCCTTAGCCTAGGCCAAGAACAAAGAAAACTACTCAAAAACTAGAGGAAACATTTTATCAAACACTTAGTATGCAAGAAAAGTAAACATCATAAAATGCAAAAATTAAAGGAAACCCATAACTATCAATAGCAAGTAATCAATAATAGAAAGCAAGATCAACATAAAAGAACATGGAAACATAAAATTGCATTAACGAAAATTAAGATCCAACAATTGTTCATCAACATTAAAGAGAGCAAAATAAGAAATGACAAGTAAAACTAGAAGAACAAAGATGTAGTAACAAGAAATTAAAAGGGAAGACTAAATCAAAATAAGAATTGAAAATTGGATTTAAGAAAATTAAACCTAAACTACCCTAAATTCTAGAGAGAAGTGAGAGCTTCTCTCTCTAGAAACTAAGCTAAAGCATAATGAAACTAGACTATGACTAAGTGTGTTGACTCTCCTTCAATCCTTGGCTTGAATAGCATCAGAAATGAGTTGGGTTGGGCCCAAAGTGAGCTGCAAAATCGCTGGGGGCGATTTCATTAAAGTGGGCCACGGACAGCATCGGCGCGCGCGCGCAAAGTGCGCATGCGCTCCCCTGAACGCGAAGCAACATATAGCAAAATTTATATCATTTCGAAGCCCCGGATGTTAGCTTTCCAACGCAACTGAAACTGCCTCATTTGGACCTCTGTAGCTCAAGTTATGGTCGATTGAGTGCGAAGAGGTCGGACTTGATAGCTTTACGGTTCCTTCATTTCTTCATGAGTTCTCCCACTTTGCATGCTTTTCTTCTCATTTCTTCCATCTGATACTTGCCTTATGAACCTAAAATTACTCAACAAACACATCAAGGCATCGAATGGAATTAAAGTGAATTAAAATCACCAATTTTTTTGCCTAAAAAGCATGTTTTCACATTTAAGCACAAATCAAAGGAGAATTACAAAATCATGCTATTTCATTGAATAAATGTGGGAAAAGGTGATAAAATCCCCCAAAATAAGCACAAGATAAACCACGCAATCGGGGTTTATCACAGCGGTAGTGGGGTTAGCATATGACCCGAGAGTCCTTCTGGACTATTCATTTCCACTTAGATCCATGATGGAGAAAGGGAGATGATGTGAATTGCAAGTAAAATATATTTTTGTTTTTATTTTATTTAATTAGAAACAAACCGAATAAACAAATAAAAAAAGAAATTAAGATAAAATAAAATAATTAGAGATTAAAATATGAGTTTTGAAAACTAAAATAATTGCTTAATTAAGAAGATTTGGAAACTTTGGATATGATTTTTGAAAAGGATTTTTGAATTTTGAAATTTCAAAACTAAGATAAGATAGAATAAAAATTTTTAAAATAAAAATTTGAATTTTTAAATGAAATTTTTGAAATCTCAATTAAATAAATATGAAAGATATTTTTGACTTAATGAGGAAAGAGAAAAACAATAAAATGACACCAAACTTAGAATTTTTAAATCAAAACAAAGAAAACGAACAGGAAAACTTTGAATATCAAGATGAACACCAAAAGCAACTTTTGAAAAATTTTTAAGAAAACTAAAACACAAAGGACACCAAACTTAAAAATTTTTATACTTTGAATACTAATACTTCGGAAAAAAATGAAAGAAAAAAAATAAACTTATGCAATCGACATCAAACTTTAAATATAAAACTAAACTCAAACGGAAGACTCTAAACCAAAAAGAAAAATTTTTCCTAATCTAAGCAACAAAATAAACCATGAGTTGTCCAAACTCGAACAATCCCCAGCAACGGCGGCAAAAACTTGGTGCACGAAATCACAATCACACTTTTGCAATTTCGCACAACTAACCAGCAAGTGCACTGGGTCATCCAAGTAATACCTTACGTGAGTAAGGGTCGATCCCACAGAGATTGTCAGCTTGAAGCAAGCTATGATTATTTTGTAAGACTTAGTCAGGATGTTAATAATAATTCTCAGTTTTAATTGGAATGAGTAAAAGAACATGGATTAAATAATACTTATTATGCAGTAATGGAGAACAAGTTGAGGTTTTGGAGATGCTTTGTCTTTTGAGTCTCTGCTTTCCTACTGTCTTCTTCTTCACGCACGCAAGGCTCCTTCCATGGCAAGCTGTATCTTGGTGGATCACCGTTGTCAATGGCTACCATCCGTCCTCTCAGTGAAAATGGTCCAGCTACGGGTTTCGTAGGGCTAATCATCTGTCGGTTCTCACTAGTGTTGGAATAGGATCCATTGATCCTTTTGCACACTGTCACTGCGCCCAACATTCATGAGTTTGAAGCTCGTCACAGTCATCCCTTCCCAGATCCTACTCGGAATACCACATACAAGGTTTAGACTTTCCGGATCTCAAGAATGCTGCCAATTAATTCTAGCTTATACCATGAAGACTCTGGTCTCACGGATTCGAATGTTCTGTTGTCAGGAGATGCAATCAAACTCGTGAACCAGGAACCCAAGAGATACACACTCAATCTAAGGTAGAACGGAAGTGGTTGTCAGGCACGCGTTCATAGGGTGAGAATGGTGATGAGTGTCACGAATCATCACATTCATCATGTTGAAGTGCGAGTGAATATCTTAGAATAGAAACAAGCGTGATTGAATGGAAAACAGTAGTAATTGCATTAATCCATCAAGACACAGCAGAGCTCCTCACCCCCCCAACCATGGAGTTTAGAGACTCATGCCATAGAAGATACAAAATTCAGATGTAAAAATATCATGAGGTACAAAATGAATCTCTAGAAGTGGTTTTTATAATAAACCAGTGACCTAGGTTTATAGAAAATGAGTAAGCTAAGATAGATAGTGCAGAAATCCACTTCTGGGGTCCACTTGGTGTGTGTTTGGGCTGAGCATTGAAGCTTTCACGTGCATAAGCTATTCCTGGCATTAAACTCCAGCTTTTGTGCCAGTTTGGGCATTTAACTCCAACTTTATGCCAGTTCTGGCGTTTAACGCCAGAAAAGGGTAAGGAGCTGGCGTTTAAACGCCACTTTGTGCTATTAAATCTCGGGCCAAGTATGGACTATTATATATTGTTGGAAAGCCCAAGATGTCTACTTTCCAACGCAATTGAGAGCGCGTCAATTGGAACTCTGTAGCTCCAGAAAATTCAATTAGAGTACAGGGAGGTCAGAATCAAACAGCATCTGCAGTCCTTTCTTAGCCTTTGAATCAGATTTTTGCTCAGGTCCCTCAATTTCAGCCAGAAAATACCTGAAATCACAGAAAAATACACAAACTCATAGTAAAATCCAGAAATGTATTTTTGAATAAAAACTAATAAAAATATAATAAAAAGTAACTAAAACATACTAAAAACTACATGAAAATATCATCAAAAAGCGTATAAAATATCCGCTCATCATTTACCATTGGAAGACTTTTGTGGTTGATGTTTTATGGCTTTCGGTCAACAAGAGAAGGTCAGAAGCAAAGTTTCTACTCTGAGGATTAATGAGAAAAAGTGAGTTTGTGGGTTGGTAAAGCACAGTGCTTAAGGAGTTGACCTAGGAAGAAGAACCCAGCAACATGCAAGGAGATAAAAGAAGATTTTTTGTTCATTCAGAGGCAAGGAGAGATAACCCAGTGTATTGAGGTTTTGTTCTGTGAAGAAGCTCTCTGAAGAAGTTCCTCTACTTGGACAGTGCTTTCTTTCAAAGAAGCATTCTGCCAAAAATGAAGAACTGAATCAGAGACATGCAAGTCTGGTTTATCACATAGCAAAGAGGCTGTTGAAAGACTCAATCTCCTTCATATTTTACAGATTGTAATTTACTTTTCAATATTTATCTTTCTGTAATTTCTTGAGTGAAAAGGCATATTGAGAGAGCTCAAGTAAAAGCCATGAGTGGAAAAAGGCTGAGAGATACACTTGAGAGAAAAGCCTAGAGTTATTTTCAGATTTCTTTAGGTATGTCTGTGTCTTGTATCTTGTACCTGTGAGGTTTCCCTTCCTTAGTTGGGTTAGCACTAAGAGTGAAGAGTTAGGTATTAGCATAGCCAATGTCAAGTTAGGTTAGAACTTGAGTGTGAAAGGATTGGGTCAATCCTGTAGAATTGGTATATGTAATACTTTTAACAATAGTGGAAATTCCTCCATTGTTGCGGAGGAGATTGGACGTAGGTTGCATAGCACAAGGCAATCGAACCAGGATACATGCTGGTGTTAGCTTTTCTCTTCTCTGCTATGTTCTATTTTCTGATATTCATGAGACAAAAATAAATTGTCTCAAATTTTCGCTGCTGAGTTCAAACAGAATCAGAATTGCAAGTTTAATTAAAAAGGGGTTATTTAAGTGACTTCAAGAAAGGCATAGATTCAACCCCCTTTCTCTAAGACTACTACCACTTTCACATGAAATACTTCAAATTGCATTACAAGGGAATTAAATCTAACAAAAAAGTTCATAAACTAAATTGGAAAAATAAAGAAATCAATAAGAGAAGATAACTAAGGTACTAGAACAATAAAAAGTAGAGGAGAAACTAAATTAAAGCAAGATGGAAATCTGAATTTGAGAAGAAATAAAACCAAACGAACCTTAAAACCTAGAGAGATGAAAGAGCCTCTCTCTCTCTCTCTCTAGAATTCTACATATAAACTGAAGTGTGTGAATGAATTGTGATTGATAATCTCTGCCAGCTCTACTTTGCAGCCTCTTGTTTTTATTTTTGGGCTTGAAACTGGGTCAAAAGCAGCCCAAAAATTGCCCCTAGCGAATTCACCTTACTGAGGCATGTGATGCTCGTCACGTGTACACATTAGCCACGTGTATGCATCACTTGGATTCTTCACTGGCCACGTGTAGGCGTTATCGACGCGTGCGCGTCATTTAGACTATGGCTTGGTCACGCGTACGCGTCAGCCATGCGTGCGCGTCGGTCAAAACTTCAATTTCTTGTATTTCTTCAACTTTTGCATGCTTCATTTCCATCCTCTAAGCCATTCCAGCCCTTTAACCCTGAAAACACTTAACAAACATATCACGGCATCGAATGCTAATAAGAGAGGATTAACAATTAGCAATTTGAAGGCCAAAGAAGCATGTTTTCATTCATAGCACAAAATTAGGAAGGAATCTTAAAACCATGCGAATTATATGAATAAGTGTCGGAATAGTTGATAAAATTCACTCAATTCAATCCAAAATACACCATAAAATAGTGGTTTATCACCTTGACACACCCATTATGATACGTCGGTATGCCACGCCTTCGAGCACACCTAGTGGCATACTCACTCATGTAATCCTGGCGTGGCACTTCATATTACACGCCTTTGTTGGAGAAGTCTAAGAGTGCTTCTGAACTTCTGGCCTGGCATGCCATGCCCTTGACACGCTCGTGGACACACCCTTGTTGCTTGACCCAAAATCCTCTCTCTAGAAACTAAGCCTGGCGTGCCACGCCCTTGGCACACCTGGAGACATGCCCAGTATAAGAGATTAGCATGCCACTCCTTCAAGCATGCCTTTGTCACGCCTTCACTTGTAAGCTTGGCGTGCCAGACCATATAACACGCTGAGTGGCACGCCCTTGATAATGAGTTCCAGGGTCTCCTCTGTAACGTTGGCCTAGTGTGCCACGCCAGGGCCATGCTCAGGACACACTCTATTGGAGAGTGGGCGTGCCACGCCTAGGGACACGCCCAGAACATGCCAGTTCTAGCTTCACTCATGATGCTCTCTGATATTCTGGCCCAGCATGCCACGCCAGTTGGCATGCTGTTGACACGCCATGCCTCTTTTTCTTGTTTTCATCTTCTTTGCTTCTCTTTTCTCCTGAAATTCATGCAAAATACATTTTCAAAGTAGTATTCCAAGACTTCATGATATATCCATACATACTGCATTATTTCAGTGAAAAAGCACTCATTCTTTGACAAAATCTCCATGGGCAAATATGTAGATGATGCAAATCATGAGTTAACTATAAGAAAAAATTTATTACTTTCTTTTCCAATAAGAAGCTAGTGACTTTACAGGATGATCGCCAATTAAATCCATCCCCTGCTCAATTTAATCAACTCAAGCGTTTGTCTGCCATGGATGCGATCTTGGCCATGTACACCATTCTATTATAAGAACCAGACACTGCCATGTCGTTGCCATTAGACTTGCTAGCAAACCTCAAACCAGAATTGGCTCAATTTCTCCATACTTATCGCGACGTGTTTCATGCTATTACTCTCTTGCCAAATACTACACCAGTCAAGGTTCGCCCATATCATACCCTCATAGCCAAAAGGCAGAGATAGAGAAAATAGTGATAGAAATGCTTGCGGATGGGATAATTCATCCCAGCACTAGTCCATTCTCCTTACCGATCCTATTGGTCAAAAAGAAAGATGGCTCTTAGCATTTTTGTACAGATTGTCGAGCTTTGAATGCAGTTACTATAAAGGACTCTTTCCCTACGTCCACCGTTAATGAATTGTTGGATGAATTATTTGGGACTGGGTTCTTTTCTAAACTCAACCTAAGGTCTGGCTATCACCAGATTCGGGTGAAGCCCGATGACTGTTTTAAGATTGCGTTCAACATACATCAGGGACTATACGAGTGGCTGGTAATGCCATTCGAGCTAACCAATGTTTCGACAATATTTTAGTGTTTGATGAATTCAATTTTTGCGAAAGTGCTGCATAAGTTTGTTTTAGTCTTCTTCGACGACATCCTGGTCTATAGTACCGATTGGCAATCTCATTTACAGCATCAGATGCATGTCTTAACAACCTTACGAACCCGATCTTTATTTGCTAAGCTTTCTAAATGCTCATTTGGCCAACTTTATATTGATTACTTGGGGCATGTGGTCTCAACTGAAGATGTGTGTATAGACAGTTCCAAAGCCAAAGCCATTGAGCAATGGTTGATTCCTACTTCAGTTAAGCAGCTGCGAGGCTTTCTTGGATTAGCGATTTATTACAAGAAAGTTCATTAGGCAGTTTGTTGTCCTGGCAACACCTCTTACGGACCTACTCCACAAAGATAACTTTAGTTGGTCGCCGCGAGCTACAGTGGCCTTCATCACTATGAAACAAGCGCTCGCCAATGCTCTAGTCCTGGCCCTACCCAATTTCTCGAGACCTTTTATTTTAGAGACTGACACCTCAGGGACTGGCATAGGGGAAATTCTTAGCCAAGAGGATCACCCCATTGTGCATTTCTCAAAGAAACTTTCTGCCATATTGACTGTTGTGGCAAAATTTTGCCACTAGTTGTTAGGAAACCACTTTGTGATATAGACAGACCATAAGAGCATTAAAGAGATGCAAGCTTAAGCCATTCGGACCCCAGAACAACGAACAGGTTTAGCTGGCAAAGCTTTTGGGGTATAACTTTACCATCGAATACAAGAAGGGTTCAGATAACCAAGGCACAGATAGCTTGTCGAGAGCTTTTTTAGCTCTCACCACATTGGGTTGTGAGTTGTGACTTGTTAACTCAACTATTAAATGAAATCCAGCACTATAATCCGAAAGCTGAATTCTCTGAGATGGAACTCAAGTTGAGCAACCTGCTGCAGAGGCAGGGAATATGGTATTGGTCTGACCGCATAGTCATTCCCACCAACTCCCCTCTCATTAAGTAATTGTTAGAGGAATTTCATGACTCAGTACTTGGCGGCCATGAAGGGTACCAAAAGACTCTTTGTCATCTTACTGTCTAGTTCTTTTGGAAACAAATGGCCCGTGACAGTAAGGCATACGTGAAAGCATGTTCTGTGTGCCAACAAGCTAAATACTGCACCCGCCACCAGTGGGATTGTTACAACCACTACGTATTCCGACACACATTCGGTAGGATATTTCCATGGATTTCGTCACTGGATTACCAGTAGTACATGGCTATTCGGTAATCTTAGTTGTGGTGGATTGCCTTTCCAAATTTGCTTACTTCATTCTATTTTCCCCGGATTTCACAACACCTAAAGTGGCTGAGGCATTCCTCAAACATGTGGTTAGTATTCATGGTATGCTACAATTGATTGTGTCAGATTGAGACAAAGTATTCACTAGCCAGTTTTGGGAACAATGTTGTGCACGAAATGGAATTGAACTTGCCCAAAGTTCGACATACCACCCCAAATCGGATGGACAAATACCTGATGCTTGGAGATGTATCTCCATTGTTATACATAGGAGAATCCTCGGGATTGGTATAAACTCTTTCCATGGGCTGCTTACAGTTATAATACTTCATTCCACTCGGCCATCGACATGTCCCCATTCCATGCGATGTTTGGATGCGATCCCCCACCGCTAATCTGTTATGAACCCCAGGCCTTGGACACCCTAGAAATTCAGGAATAGCTCTAACAATGGAAGATGTTATCGGATACTCTATAGCAAAATCTTCTTAGAGCCTAGGCCCATATGAAGGTGCGAGTGGACAGTAAGCATCGTAATTTAGAGTTCCAAAAAGGTGAGTTTGTGTATGTGAAGCTCCAGCTTTATGGTCAAAATTCAGTCGCTTTGAGGAATAACTGGAAACTATCCACACGCTATTTCGGATCATTTAAGGTACTACAACATATTGGAAAGGTTGCCTACAAGTTGGAGCTACTGCAGACCGCAAAAATTCACTCAGTCTTCTATATTTCACTGCTCAAGAAGTGTGAGGGTTGTCCTAGTGCAGCTAACATTCCAAAATCCTTGATGATTGATGAAAAAGGATTCAAACTTCTACCAAAATCTTGTACTTGGTCACTGGATGATCAAAAGGAATGACAAATGGCATGAGGAGGTCTTGATTCAGTAGCAGCATCTATCTGTGGAGGAGACTACTTGGGAATTTTATGAAGAAATGCGATGCCAGTATCCCAACTTTGACTTTGAGGGCAAGGTCATTTTCAAAGGAGGTGGTAATGATACAAGGCATGAAGGGAAAGTCGTTACAAGGGTCACAAATGGGAAAGAAAAGCAAACTAACAAACCATAACCAATTGAAAGAGAAGTCAGAAACGTGACTGGGAGTTCAAATAGGGAGAGCTGTAGCTAGAAAAGGCAAAAAAAGTTGTGTGTCTATTTTCTTTCTAGAATCCTCTCTCCTCTAATTACTTCTATTCTTACTTTCCTCTTTAATCTCTTTCTTCTTACAGGTAAGTCTGAACTACGTTGAATAATACCCCCTTTAAAGAACACTCTTTTTATCTCTTGACTATATTTTCGTGATCAATTATTCTTATCATTTTTATTGGATTGTATTAAACCTATTTTTTACCATTACTTAATTCATACTCGTATTCTTTTTCTCAATTTGGCTTGCAATCATTATCAGAAAGTCAACCCAAAGTAAATATATATAATTCTTTAAAAAAAATAATCCAAATATGATATATATATAATTTGTTTTACTATTATTATTAAGAGAAAATTTTACTCACCTTCCCTGTGAGATGCTAAAATGACACTTCTCTCCCCTCTATTTTATAAATGTACACTTTCCTCCCTTCTAACTTTTAAGAAACCTCTTCTTTAATCAATTTTAAATTTTTTGTGTTAACTAATGTTAACTTTATCCATTTTTTAAGAAAAAATAAATTATTTTTTAAAAAAATATCCATTAACAAAAATTTTATTTTTATCATTAAATTTTGCTTACCAAAATATTCTTTAATAAATTATTCTTTTATTAATTAAATTGTATTTTAAAAAAAAAATTTAACAAATATATTATTTTTTTAAAATACCCTTCAATAATTTTTTAATTATTAAATTATAATTTTACTAAAATTTTTGTTAATAATTTTTTTATATTTTACTATTAATTTTTTGATATCTATATATATTATTTTAACATTAAATAAAAAATTTTAGTAAGATTATTTTTCAATATCAATATATATTAATTGTTATGCATATTAACAGTAGTAAGATTTTTTTATTTAATATTAAAATAATATATATTGATATCGAAAAATTAATAGTAAAATATAAAAATAATTGTTAACAAAAATTTTGATAAAATCACAATTTAATAATTAAAAAATTATTGAAGGGCAGGTATCTTAGAAAAAAATAATTTAATTACTAATTTTTTTAAAAATATTTTGGTAAAAATACAATTTAATCAATAAAAAAATAATTTATTAAAGGGTATTTTGATAAGCAAAATTTAATGATAAAAAATAAAATTTTTACTAATGGGTATTTTCTCAAAAAATAATTTATTTTTTCTTAAAAAATGGATAAAGTTAATATTAGTTAACACAAAAAATTTAAAATGAATTAAAGAGGGGGTTTCTTAAAAGTTAGAAGGGAGGATAATGTACATTTATAAAATAGAGGAGAGAGAAGTGTCATTTTAGCATCTCGCAAAAGAGGAGGAATGGAATTTTCTCTATTATTAATTCTATTCCATTAGCTTTCATGTGTTTTAGCTAATTAAAGCCTTAAAAGGAGAGGTCTTATTAAATGATTATTAAAAATACATTGAAAAAATTTAAGTATTGACAAAAAACAAATTTAAAATATGAAAGTAATAATCAAAATATTATTAAAATTATGTCTAAATTAAAGATCTGATTTTCACACCATTTTTTGTAAATATACTTAAAAAAATGAAATTTTTATTTTTATAGGCCAAGTGATTTTTCGTTTGGCAGTTTAATTTCTACAAATAGCTGAAAATGTGACCCAAAAACTTTCAATCAATTGTATAGATTGTTAAATCAAAGCATTATATTTAAAAACAATCCTAAAAGTTTTGTACCTACAAAGACAATACCTGCAAGTACTCTATGAATATATATATTTTCAGCTTATAATTATTTAACCAAACTTATAGTAAGTTTTAGACAAATCCATTTGCATCCTTATTTATTAAAAGATATGCAAATTTAAATTTTTTTAACAAAATAGAATAATATGGTAAATAAAATATGTCACGATTATTAAACTTGTCTAACAAAAATCGGTTTGAAATTCTCTTGAGATATTACTCTATTTTACATGTAATGTAATATTAATTTGTTCATGTTAAATACCATGACTCAAAAAGAAATTATATTCCATTCGTGTATATTTTTACCGTGAGTCGCTGAGACATATCAATATGGTGACCCTTCATCCACTAGTTATATGCATATTATGCTGCATAATACTAGGCCTTTTTTTTTTTTCCTTTCGCAAACACAGATTTTTGTTCCGCTTGTTGGCCAACAAAATACTGAAATAGTATTGGTTTAGTGGTTAGTCTAGCCGCTTAAGTAAGTGATACGAGTCGAATCCCTTATGTATATGCAGCAATATATTGGTCAATGACAAATTTTAAATAGAACTCCAACTTACAATAGATTAATTCTTAGCATATCGGATTAAAAATATGGTGGACAAAAACAAATAGTAATCATGTGTACGGTTAAATAACTCTTGATTGATATACTGTGTTAATAACTTAATATGAATACCTGGTGGGTAGAAACACGGGCCTTGTACTCTCAAATATTGGGCCTATGTCTACTTTTGTTTATGCACAACAAAATTAATATTTGGCCCCTTGACGGAAAAAAAAAATATTTGACCAGCATTTTCAATTGTTTATTCAACTCTTTTGTTCTAATAACCTTCTACTCAAACTCAAGGTTCTCCAAATTGAATCGACATCGAACCATTTTATCTCATGATTTATTAATTTAGAGGTTTAACTAATTGAATTGTGGTTCAAATAAAATAGCTTAAATGATAACACAATAATATATAAAATTATAAATAAATATACCAAAAATAAATATTTTATAATACAAATCTTAAAAATATAGAAGCTAAAAATATAATATCAATCAAAGTCTTATATATGTAAATACAATACAATAATAAAATTAAAAAAAAGAAATAATCAAATATCAAAAATAAATATTTTTATATACGCATAAAATCTATGATTTTATATATTATATGTTATAGAATGACAAAGAATAAATACACGAAAAAATATTTATCACTTTAATTGTATTTTAATTTTTAATTTTTTAAAAAAATATATTTTATATTATTTAATTTTTAATATATACATAATTTAAATTAAATGTATTATATTAACATCTTAAAGATAAATAAATTTATGATAAAAAATAAAATAACATAAATATTACTTTAATTGTATTTTAGTTTTTAAATTGTTTTCTTTTTTATTTAAAAACAGTGTGTTTTATATCTTTTAGTTTTTAATATATACTTAATTTAAATTAAATGTATTATATTACATCTCAAAGATAAATATATTTTATGATAAAAAATAAATAACATAAAATAACATAAATATTAAAAAATAATCCTATGATATGAAAATAGAAAAAGCTTGTTTGTTGGGTTTTTTTTTTTTTGGACTTAGTTTGTTGGGTTTATATTTAGTCCAATTACCCAAACACTTAGCAAAAATGTCCAAACCACTCATTAAACCTAATTCTGGACGGTGACGTTTGTGGTGGCATAAAAAAAGGTGGCTAAGAGTGGATAAAGCTTGACTGACCAATACCTGTTGGACACTTGATATTTGACAAGAAGTATAAATAAAATTTGGACATCAAAAAATTAGACTTGTGATATGAGCCCTAGATTTGGGCAAAAAATTGAATAAGGTAATATTAATAGGTCGAAAAAATTCGTAGAGTCAATAAAATTTGATGATAAATTATTTTTTTGTTACCCTAAATACTAAATAAATAATATTAGTCAATGAAAAATCAAAAGCAAGCTTACAATTCATGAGTGGAAAGAAAAAAAGAAAATTGAAGATCAAATTTATTCGAATAAATAGTAAAAATAAAAAGAAATTATTAAATTGATATTTGATATGAAATTTTTATAAAATGAAGTGGTTTATATTGAGATACAAACTTTGAATAAATTTTTGTCAATTATATATCAATATTGGAGTTTAGGCTTTAGGTTTTATTTGTATAAATTTTTTTTTGTTTATTCTAAAAATTGAAAAAACAAAAAGAGCAAACAAAATTATACTTTACAATTTTTAGAATAAACAAAATTATGTATTATCCTATTTTTGGTTTTCTTTTTATTTTAAAATAAACAAAAAATAAGACAACAAATCATTATACTTTACAATTTGCATAATAAACAAAATTATTTATTATCCTATTTTTGGTTTTTTTAATTTTAAAATAAACAAAAAAAATAAGATAATAAATCATTACACTTTACCATTTTAATTCTTGTATTGAAAAATTTGGATATCATTCTAATTACTTACCGTTTGAATGATTTTATTTCTTCAACTTATCACGGGACTACAAAGTACAAACTAATACGAATTATTTAAATTATTTGATAGTAAAAAATGTTAAGCAAAAAAATTATTTAAAAAAAATTGTTTTAAACAAATAAATCTAAAATAATTTTATTGTCAATTCATGTTATATTATTTAATTTTCAACAACTCAATATTAATACATTAAGAAAAACTTTTAATTAATACTAGTATAAAAAATAATTTTAATCAAAATTAGAACTAAACCCGAATAATTAGAGTATGCTATGTAAACTTAAACATTATGAATGTTTTTTAAGATAGCAAATATTAGAGACAAAAAGGGCGAGCCAGGGGAAAAAGAAAAAAAAAACCCTAGCAGAGAAAGAGTACGTACTCCGTACTCAGAGAGAATGAGAGAAGGAGAGAGCGGGAGAGAGCGTTTGAGGGTGAAACACGGTGAAGAAGATGGCCATGCCATCGAAAGAGATAAGGGGGAGAGTGTGGGAGGGTTTGCATCAGGTGTGAAGGAGGGATCAAGTAAGGGCGACCTTAGTTCCAGGGTGACTTCCAAGATTTCGTTCCGTGACAAGGTTATTGGTTCTACGGTAGCCACAGGGATAAATCGGGCTGAAGCTCTAGATGAGGATTCCATGGCAGTGGTCACTGGAAAACAAGGAGATCCTATGCCTCCAAGAGTTTGCTTCTCCGAAGAGGCTAGGAACATCCTTTCTCAACCATACAAGGAAGCAATTGTGATTAAGGTTCTTGGAAAAAACCTTAGTTACACGGCCATGTTTCATAAATTGAAAGGGGTATGGAGGATCACCGGTGGATATGAAATCTTGGATGTGGGTTTTGGGTACTTCCTCGTTAAATTTGATCGCATGGACGATCGAGAGAAGGTTTTACTAGGGGGGCCATGGATGATCTTCGGTCACTATATTGCGGTCAAGCCATGGACACCGAATTTTAAACCTTGTGAGGACACTTTCGGGGAGACTATGGTTTGGATTCGAATCTCTGGTTTGAGCATATGGTACTATCAGGATAAAGCCATGATGAGAATCGCTTCTGCTGTGGGAAGACCAGTCAAGGTGGATCTGGCTACTAAGTTGGCGGAAAGGGGAAAATTTGCTCGGGCTTGCGTGCAAATTAATCTTGGTTTGCCGGTGGTCCGGAGTGTGATTGTCGATGAGTTTGAATATAAGGTGGAGTATGAATGCTTACACCTTATTTGTGACAAGTGCAATTGTTTCGGGCATCCAGCAACTGACTGCAGAATGACCCTAATAGATTCGGAAAGGGTGGATCGAAAGGAAACATCAGTGACCGAGACGGCAGCCCGGGTGGTGCAGCCACAGGAAGCTTCAAAAGAGAAAATTTTTGAATTTGGATGCAATCCCAAAGAGTCAGTGATAGTTGCAGAAATTGGGGAGGAATTAGATGATACGTTGCATGGGAAGGAAGTGGGGTCCCAACATTTGGAAAATGAGACTGGCTGGACCAAAGTCAGCGGCAAAAGGAGAGGAAAATTGAGTCAATCAAACAAAGCCCAACAAACATCTAAAGATAAAATGCCGGTGCGCTCAAATCAGAAATTGGACCAGAACCGTGACTTTGGGCTACGTATGAGAGGAGCCGAATCAGGGGTGAAGACCGGGTCGGTTAGCAGATCTAAGGCACGCATGGCATCTTCCAAACAGCAAGGGGTGAAGGGCAAATCTGTCTCCGTTGCGGTGCCGACTTTCACTGCCATTATCAAAAACGGACACAAGAGGTTGCGCCCTTCTTCTTTGCAGAATTCGCCGTCGACTCCGGACTGCCTTGGCGACACCAGCAAGCAGCAAATCGGCAAATTGGAAGGGTTGTCAGTGGAGGGACACAGACAGACCGGGCAACAACCGAACAAGGACAAGCAAGGCTCAGGGGGATATGATGGTGGATCTTCATCATCTCGTTAGGGACTTCAGCTGAGGTTGGTCCTTTTTACAATACAAATTGTTTTATGGATTATTTAGATTTAAGCTTTCTATTTTGGAATATTAGAGGTGCCTCTAATAAATTGGCCCGGGTTCATAGTAAGGAGTTAGCGAATAAATTTCATCCTACTTTTTTCATTCTGTTTGAAACCCATATTGCTTTCGAGAGGATGAAATCTTTTTGGAATAATCTAGGTTACCAGGGTGTTGGTATTGTTGAGGCTAATGGTCATAGTGGGGGTATCTGGGTTCTATGTTCTAATTCAAATATTTCTGTGAGAGTATTGGATGTAGTTGATCAATGTATCAGTTTTGAAATCACTATGGGCAATACATCTAGTTACTGTAGTGCGGTGTATGCTAATCCGCATATACATCGGCGTAAAGAACTGTGGGGTGACTTGACAAGGATTGCTAATATGATCCACGGACCTTGGATTGTGTTAGGGGACTTTAATGATGTTTTGTTGCAGAGTGAAGTTAGAGGGGGGCAATTTAGACTTGCCAGAGCAGAACAATTTGCGGAAACATTGGAGGATTGTGGGCTGTTTGATATGGGGGCTATTGGGAGAAGATTCACTTGGTACAGGAAGGTGAAAGGTGGGGTGCAGGTGGCCAAGAAGCTTGATAGAGCAGTCATCAACCAGGACTGGCGACTAATGTTTCCAGAGGCTTATACTGAGGTGCTGGCGCGCCTTCACTCTGATCATTGCCCATTATTCACTAGGTGCAAGATGGCAAAGAGGGCTACTAAGGGCCATCGTCCGTTCAGATTCCAGGCTGCGTGGATGACTCATCCTCTTTTTAGGAATGTTGTTGATACAGCTTGGAATAGAGGAGCTCCGGATGTAGTTAAATGTTTGTTGGAGGTTCAAAAAGATGCAACTAGCTTCAATAAAAAGGTTTTTGGCAATATTTTTGTTAAGAAAAGGGAGTTGGAGAGGCTTTTGAATGACGTTCAGATTACTCTGGAAAGTCGGGAGGATCAACAGCTTAGGATCAAAGAGCAAGTTTTGCATCAGGAACTGAATGCTGTCCTTCTTCAAGAAGAGTTGTTGTGGTATCAAAAATCTAGAGAACAATGGGTGAGATGTGGAGACAGAAATACAAAATTTTTTCATCTGCAGACAGTTATCAGGAGAAAGAGGAACAAAATTCATGGGTTATTTTTGGAGGATGGGTCTTGGACCACGGAGACTACGACTCTAGAACTGGCGGCAAATTCTTTCTTTCAAAAGCTCTTTTCTACAAGGGAGGATATTGACCTGGACGCCATGGGGCCTTTTCCTTGCCCGTCTCTTAGTACTGAGGCTTGTCGAAAGTTAGTGGAACCGGTGACGTCTGAAGAGGTTAAAAGAGCTGTGATGACCATGAGTTCATTTAAAGCCCCAGGGCCAGATGGATTTCAAGCAATTTTCTACAAAGAGTTCTGGGACTCTCTTAGCAACGATGTGTGTAGATTGGTCAAGCGAGCCTTTGAGGGTGAGCCATTGAATGCGGCTATTTTCGATACTCTCATTGTTCTAATTCCTAAAGTGGAAGTTCCCTCTTCCTTACGAGAGTTTCGGCCTATTAGCTTATGTAATGTAATTTATAAAATTGTCACAAAGGTTCTAGTTAACAGGTTCAGACCTTTCCTGTCGGAGATCATTGGTCCTTTGCAAGGAGGGTTCATTCCAGGAAGAGGAACCACAGAGAATATTATCATTGCTCAAGAGATTATGCACTTCATGAGGAACACCAAGTCTCGAAAAGGGACCATGGCATTCAAGATTGATTTGGAAAAAGCTTATGACAGGGTAGACTGGCGTTTTCTAGAAGCTACTTTGGTCCGGTTTGGGTTTCCAAAGGCTACCATTAATCTTATATTGAATTGTGTGACTTCCTCTTCGTTGGCAGTTTTGTGGAATGGGAACAGGCTCCAAAATTTCAATCCGAAGAGAGGGTTGAGGCAAGGAGATCCTATGTCTCCTTATCTATTTGTACTCTGTATGGAAATGCTTGCCTGCTTTATCTCTCATAGAGTTTCCCAAGGTTTGTGGAACCCAGTTGCGGTTTCTAGGAATGGACCACGACTCTCTCATTTGATGTTTGCAGATGATCTTTTGCTTTTCTGTAAGGCATCAAAAGCTCAAGTAATAGAGGTCATGCATTGTTTGGACTTGTTTTCTAGAGCGTCAGGTTTAAAGGTAAATCTTCATAAGTCAAAGGCCCAATGTTCCAAGAGGGTGTCGGAGAGGAGAAAAGAGGTTCTCTCAGGGGTCTCTAACATCCGGTTCTGCAATGATTTGGGTAAATACCTGGGAATTAACATCGGTCATGCCAGAGCTTCCAGGAAGACGGCTCAGGAGATTATTGAAAAAATTTCGAGAAAGCTCTCCAGTTGGAAAGGACGCCTACTGAATAAGGCAGGGAGGCTTTGTCTTGTTAAATCGGTTATGGCCTCTATCCCAGTTTATGAAATGCAAATTTCTCTTCTCCCGAAGTATGCATGTAGTAAAATTGATTCCTTGATGAGACAATTCTTGTGGAAAGGTCAAGCGACTGGAAAAGGGCTGCCTCTGGTCAGGTGGGAGGTCGCCATAACTCCTAAAAAGGCAGGAGGATTGGGTATTAGGGATACTTCCTGTGCTAACATGGCGCTTCTGGGAAAGTTAGTATGGGATTGTCTAAATAATAGTGAGAAGTTATGGGTGCAGGTTCTGAAGCATAAATATCTCAGGAATCAATCTGGTATGAACGGAAACAGTAGAAATTCTTCATCGGCTACCTGGAAGAACATTGTTAGTGCCTATGAGCATCTCAAGGAAGGGCTTCATTGGAATATTGGAGATGTCCACAAATCAGTTTGGTATGATGAGTGGACTCCTTTTGGTAAGCTTTGCAACCTTGTTCCTTATGTACATATTTCTGAATCAGATTTCATGGTGGCTGACTTGTGGAAAGGGGTGTCTTGGGAGGTTGATAGTCTTACCACGCCTATTCCGCATGAGATTAAGCAGTTTATTTGTGGTCTGAGATATCCTAGTTTGACTGAGTTGGAGCCACAGTGGGAGTGGTGGCCTGCAGCAACAAAAAAGTATAGTGCAAGGGAGGGTTACAGATGGTTATTAAAGAAAACATTAAATTGGAATGCTAACAGTAATTGGAACTGATTGTGGAACACAAACATTCCAGAGAAGTTCAAATTTACTATGTGGCTTAGCTTACATGATGCTCTACCAACTGAGACCTTTCGATTCAAGCGGCATTTAGCTTCTTCAGATATGTGTAAGAGATGTAACAAGGCGCAGGAGACTATGGAGCATTGCCTTAGAGACTGTGAACGATCAAAGGCAATCTGGTATATGTTGGATCCTAGTATCCTGGACTCGACGGCTGGTACTGCTCTTGAAGAGTGGTTTCGGAAGGCCTTGGCTAACAATGAGGCGTCCTTTGGTGCAGGACTTTGGTGGGTATGGAGACATAGGTGCAATGACATATTCAACACTGACAACCCTTGGACAGACCATAAGGTTGTTGCCTTGGCCAGAATTACCGCCAAGGACTTACAGGTTTACAGGAATCGAAGCAATGCCTTTAGGTCTCTCCGAAATTGCCTGTGTTGGGAACCACCGGTAGGCAATAGTTTTAAAGTTAATTGTGATGCAAGCTTGTATATGGATTCAAATTTAGCGGGATTTGGGTGTATTATTAGAGATTCTAAGGGAGATTGGATCTCAGGCTGCTCTGGAAGCATTCCCCCTTGGTCTATAATCAGATGTGAATTATTTGCTGCTTGGAGGGGGCTGGTTTTAGCTTGGGATTGCGGTTTGAGGGATATTATATGTGAAACAGATTGCCTTGACATTCTGCCCATCATGCATGAGCTTACAAGTGGGTATCCATTTGAAGTAACAGATTTGGTTCACAAGATTCAGGAGCTTTTATCTCGTCCTTGGCTTGTTCACGTTGAATGGGTGTCCCGAGAAGCAAATAGAGCTGCGGATTGGATGGCTAAATATGGTGCCAAGAGTAACTCTAATCATGTTATTTGGTCTGAGCCTAGTGTTGATCTCCAACGAATCATCCGCTCGGATTTAGAATAGTTTTTGCTTTGTTTCTTTCCTTGTTTAGTCACCAAAAAAGAGTATGCTATGTCAAGAATGAATCTGTCAATCGTAATAAAAAAAAAATATCTCATCGAGATGAGTTTGTTTTCTAATTCAGACAATATTTAAATTTTACAAATCATCTCAAATCAATCAAATTCTACGCAATTATATCACTTTAGTTAAGTTTGCTCATATCAAACGGTTTTTTCATAAACCAATTATTTACACAATTTTAAAACATGCATCGAGATATTGCCTTTCTTCTATACTAAATTGTTAGACTCCATTGACTATATAGCGTCAGCAAATACATAACATGAAATTTCGTATGGAGTGAAAAATATTTTTGGGATATCTGTGAATTATTTTTATGCAAATATTCTGTATATGTAAACGCTTTTAAAAATAAATCTCTTCCATAAATTCTATAAAAGGAGAAAAATTTAAAATCCTAAATTTAAAATTCTAAATTCTTATATAACAATAAGAAAAAAAAAATTATACAAGAAAAACTTAAAATCTAAACCCCAATATTAATATATAATTGATAAAAAATTATTCAAAGTTTGTGTCTCAATATAAATCACTTCATTTTAAAAAAAAAATTCATCTCAAACATCTATTTAACAATTTTTTTTAGTTTTTACTATTTACTCGAATAAATTTGTTCTTCTAGTTTTTTTTTTTCTTTTTCCCACTCAAGAATTATAAATTTGTTATTTTTTATTGATGTTACTTATTTAATATTGAGGTAACAAAAAAATAAATCACCATTAAAATTTATAGACTCTACAATTTTTTGAGGCCTATTGATGTTGTTTTATCCCCCTTTTTTTTTTTTTTTACCTAAATCTAGGTTCCATAACATAAGCTTAATTTTTTGGTGTCCAAATTTCATTTATACCCCTCACAGTAACATTCCAATGAATTCCCATAACTTATTCGATTTTCATGCTGATTAACTATCCTTCCTTCATAATTCTCTTGCCAAATGTCAAGTGTCAACAAGTATTGGTTGGTCAACCTTTATCCACCCTTTCCATGTCATCACAGACCTCACCAGTCCCGGATACTCTTTTAGGACACACAATATTAATATTACAACAACATTAACGTGAGCAATTTCTAATTATTAATAGGTAGCAGCTCTTATTATTATTATTATTATTATTATTATTATTATTAGAGAAAATTTCATTCACTTTTCTTGCGAGATGCTAAAATGACACTTTTTTCCCCGCTATTTATAAAATATACATTTCCCTCCCTTATAACTTTTAAAAAACCTCCTCTTTAAATCATTTTAAATTTTTTGTATTAACTAATGTTAACTTTATCTATTTTTAAAAAAATAAAATATTTTTTACAAAAAAAGTCTTTTAGCAAAAATTTTATTTTTTTCATTAAATTTTACTTATCAAAATACCTTTTAATAAATTATTTTTTTATTGAATAAATTATATTTTGACCAAAATATTTTTAGAAAAATTTAATAATTAAATTATTTTTTTCTAAGATAACCTTCAATAATTTTTTTAATTATTAAATTATGATTTTACCAAAATATTTGTTAACAATTTTTTTATATTTTACTATTAATTTTTCGATATCAATATATATTATTTTAATATTAAAAAAATTTTAGTAAGATTATTTTTTAATATCAATATATATTAATTGTTATACATATTAACAATGGTAAGATTTTTTTATTTAATATTTAAATAATATACATTGATATCGAAAAATTAATAGTAAAATATAAAAAAATTGTTAACAAAAATTTTGGTAAAATCATAATTTAATAATTAAAAAAATTATTGAAGGGTCTCTTAAAAAAATAATTTAATTATTAAATTTTTTAAAAAATATTTTGGTAAAAATATAATTTAATCAATAAAAAATAATTTATTAAAAGATATTTTGATAAGCAAAATTTAATGACAAAAAAATAAATTTTTTGCTAAAGGATATTTTTGTAAAAAATAATTTATTTTTTCTTGAAAAATGGATAAAGTTAACATTAGTTAATATAAAAAATTTAAAATGGATTAAAGAGGAGGTTTTTTAAAAGTTATAAGGGAGGAGAATGTACATTTTATAAATAGAAGGGAGGGGAGTGTCATTTTAGCATCTCGTAAAAGAGGGGACTGAAATTTTCTCTTATTATTATTATTATTCTATGGCACTGTATCAACCTCCTCTCTTTGCCTCTCCTTCTCACACCACCTCACACCTTTTTTCTTCACTTCTATTGGAGCCACTTCTTCTTATTTTGTGCTCACCGTCGAAACTAGAGAAAAGCATGGGAGCAATGTGACCACGAGGAGCATGGTTGAGGCGCACACATGAGGCGAGCACTGCTGGAGCGTGCAATAAAGAGAGAATGTGGCGCTAAAGCAAACTTTTTTATATTTGGATTCTGATAGAATTTGCAACGAGTAATAATTGATCCTAATACATTTTCAGTTTGATTTGGGACCACTCATGCCTTCTAATGTTGAGTTTCTTTACGCAGATTATATGTTGTAGTTAATTTTAGCATATCTTTTCTCCCATATTTGTCTTGCATCGTAGAATTAAGGTATGACTTGCTGAGGCAGAGCAATTTTCTTTGCCATGAATCGACGCATCACCCCATCATAATGCCAACAACGTTGTTTCTTGGGATTTAAGAAATTAATTCTAACTAAAAACAAAAGTACTCGTAATGTCAACAATAAATCCAATAATAAATCAACCACAAGTACATATAAAATTAACAACATAAGGACTTTAAGCATTGCTCGCCAATCTAGATGCATCACCACATTGGGGCAAGTCCTCTGGTGTGACCAACTGATGATTGGATTTTTGATGGTTTAGAATTTCACAAATGAATTCTCGTTGCAAGTATAGTTTCTAAACCAAGCAATAATTCTTTCATACAAAAGATTGTTTGTCACAAGTAACAAAACCCCTAAATTTATAAACCGAAGTATTGGAACCTCGGGTCGTTCTCCCTAGGAATTACAATGAAGTGTCTTGTTATTGGTTATGGATTGTATTTTGGGGTTTTGGGATAAGAGACATGAAATGTAAATGACAATGAAAATAAACTAACAACTAAAAAGCACTTGGCAAGGTTGTGAGAATTAGAAGTCCTATCCTAGTTATCCTCCTCGATTGTGACCACAATTGTCCATTGCTACCACTTAGTTAACCTCTAATAATGGAGGAAAGTCAAGTGGATGAATCAACTTGATTCCACAAGTCCTAGCCAACTCCCAAGGGAAAGACTAGCTTTAGTGGTATCTAAATCAATTAGCAACTTCTAATTATCAATCAACAAAGACATTAGATAACTCAAGCGTCACTAATTACTCTACCATAGCCAAGAGGAACAAAATCTATACTAAGATCCAACCAAGCATTTCATCAAACACTTGGAAGGCATAAAAGAAAAACATAGTAAATCAATCACAAGAATTAATTCTAACTACAATCAAATGTAAAGAATTAACAACAATTAAAGGAAACAAGATCTACATGAATTACCTCTTATTGAATTGAAAGAAGAAAATGGAATGAACAATAGTAGGTCTACAACAAAACATAAGAACAACATAAAGGAAATTGCAATGTAACAACAAGAATTGAAAGGTAGAAGTAGAAGAAAGCAAAGATTAAAACCTAGATCTAAGATTATTGAACTAAACCTAATCCTAATTCTAGAGAGAAGTGAGAGCTTCTCTCTCTAGAAACTAACTCTAATTACTAAACTAAGCTAATGATTAAAAGTATGTTGATTCCTCTTCAATCCTTGGCTTAAATAACATCAGAAATGAGTTGGATTGGGCCCACAAGGCTTCTAAAATCGCTGGCCACGTTTTGCTTTAAGTGAACCAGGTGGCAGCAACGGCGCGTGCGCGCCACCATATGTGTAGCAACTATGGCAAATCTTATATCGTTTCGAAGCCCCGGATGTTAGCTTTCTAACCCAATTGGAACCGCATCATTTGGACCTCTGTAGCTCAAGTTATGGTCGTTTAAGTGCGAAGAGGTCGGCTTGACAGCTTTCCGGTTCTTTCATTTCTTCATGAGTTCTCCAACTTTTCATGCTTTCTTTCTTCATTCCCTTGATCCAATCTTTGCCTCCTAAACCTTAAATCACTTAACAAACATATCAAGGCATCTAATGGAATCAAGGAGAATTAGATTTAGCTATTTTAAGACCTAAAAAGCATGTTTTCACTCTTAAGCACAATTAAAGGAGAAGTTATAAAACCATGCTATTTCATTGAATAAATGTGGGTAAAAGGTGATAAAATCCCCAAAAATCAATACAAGATAAACCCTACAAATGGGGTTTGTCAACCTTCCCACACTTAAACCAAGCATGTCCTCATGCTCAAGCCAAGAGAGAAACAAAGGGTATCAACATTTATTCAATGGAAACTAACTAAATGCAATCTACCTATATGCAACTATCTAAATGAATGCAAGTGCTTGGTCAAAATAAATCAATTCCCAAGAAACATATATGCACAAGGGCTAAGGACTAGCAAGTCTAATCCACAATTGAATTGAGTTATTAAATATTTTTACAAACTTGCATGAAAATTATGATCATAGGTGAAAACATGTAATTGAGCACCAAACCCTCACCGGATGTGTTTGCACTCTATTCGCTCAAGTGTTTAGGGATGATTCACTCAATTCTCCTCTATTTCATGCTTTCCAAGATTTGTTTTTCTTCTAACAATCAACAAATACTTCATGCATGCATACATATATCATGAGGTCTTTTCTTTGGTTGTAGTGGGGCTAGGGTCAAGGTAGGATGCATATTTGGTCAAGTGGACTTGAAATTTGAATCTTTGATAAGCTTAAACTTCCCACCTAACCTATGACATCCTATACAATTAAGTTCTAATCTAGCTACCCATTTTTCACTTTTTCACATACTCATGCATTTTCTTTTCATTTCACAACTCATATGCATTGATCTTATTGAGCTTCACTTTGGGGCATTTTGTCCCCTTATTATTTCTTTCTTTTTCTTTTTCTTTCTTTTTCCATTTTTTCTATACTTTTCATATATATATATATATATATATTTTTTTTTTGTTTTTCTCATTTTTTTTCTTTCAAACTATATACAAGAGTACCAATGCATAAGGTCTATACATTTAATCAATACATGAGCATGTACCCAATTCCCAATATTTACAACAAAAATACAAAACTACCCTTTTATTCACCCAATGTCCCAAGGTTCTCACACTTGAATGATACTCACACACACTAGCCTAAGCTAATCAAAGATCCAAATTAAGGGACAATTATTGTTTTTCGCTTTAAGGCTTGTAATGTGCTAAAATAAGAATAAGTGGGTTAAGCGTAGGCTCAAATTTGGCTAACAAAGGAAGATAAAAGGTAGGCTATTTGGGTAAGTGAGCTAATGAAATGATGGCCTCAATCATATAAATGCATGAATACACAAAATAATGGACATAAAGAATCAAACAAATCAAAGATTACAATCATAGAAAGAGAATAATGCACACAAGAAGGAAAAATAAGTGGTTGTAAGATGTAACCACACCATTAGGCTCAAGTCTCACAAGCTTGTGTTCTTAGCTCAAAACATGATCCATAATATATATAATTCAAGCAAGTTCTATGAAAAGTTTTCACTCAAATCAATTGAGGTGCCCTATAGATAGAAATCCTTGAAAAATTTCATTATTTTGACTAAGCTTATTGTGTATACATATGCAAAAATAAGAAAATGAAAGTAAAAATCCTAAGAACCTAAAATGAAATGCAAAAGTATTGGAGTTAGAAATTTGTCACCCAAGATTGCCGATCGGTCGGACGACCTCCCCACACTTAAAAGTTTGCACCGTCCTCGGTGCACTCGAAGATGAGCAAGGGGGTACGACGACTCTCCGGATTGCTATGTGTTCTTTCTTCCGCTTCCATGGTTGCTTGTGGTGCATTCGTTATGAAAAACAAAAATATAACACTATAAGATGAGAAGATATAAAAGCAAGGAAGCATACATTGTTGGAATGAGGTAAATCACTAGAATGAGGTGAGTGAATTAGTGTGACATTAAGAAATATTAGGTGTGTGAATTCTAAATTGCGCGGTTTAGAATACACATTAGCATAAAAGCTATGTCACAAAAGAAGCATGCACTTCATTTATCCTAGTGTGCTTGAGATGCTTTAAGTAAGCTTGTAAGGTAAGACAAGCATTAGAGAAGCATGAAAGCATTCAAGTCAAACATATGGATGGATATAATCATGAAATACAAAGCATTAAGGTAAATGCTCAACATTATCCATCAAGAGATTGCCTAATCAAGGGAAAAGGATCCAAATCACATGGTGGCTAGCTACAACATGCAATTCGAAAGAGTTATAAGCTCGAAGACAATTCTCATCACTTGGTATTTTTCAAAAGGTAAGCATGAAGAACTCAAAACCAAGTAACAAAATATAACCTCAATCATAGAATCCAAAAAAGATTATCTAAAAACATTCATGCTAAAATAGCATTTGGGCAATAAGGGATATAGCAATGTATAGTAAACAAAGTCAATACTCCAACACTTATGATGAAAAGAGAGAAAATAAAGTGAAAACTAAACTAAAACTAACCAATCAACTAACTAAATAACTAATTTGTTAACTAAAATAAATGGTTGTCAATGGTGTTTGGAAGTGTTGGATGAGGAGTAGGAGAAAGGAGAAGGAAAGAAATAGAAAGAGGAGAAGAAAAGAAATGTGGTGAAGGAAGGAAATCCGCGCGTACGTGGTGCACGAAATTGTGATCTCCAGGCTCGAACAAATCCTGGTAATGGCTCCAAAGCTTGGTGCTCTGATCTTAATTCATAATTGTCACAACTTCAATGCAACTAACCAGCAAGTGCACTGGGTCGTCCAAGTAATACCTTACGTGAGTAAGGGTCGAATCCCACGGAGATTGTTGGTATGAAGCAAGCTATGGTCACCTTGTAAATCTCAGTCAGGCAGATATAAAGTGATAATGGTGTTTTCGAATATTATATAATAAAGTAGGGATAGAGATACTTATGTAAATCATTGGTAGGAATTTCAGATAAGCGAATGGAGATGCTTTTCGTTCCTCTGAACCTTTGCTTTCCTGCTATCTTCATCCAATCATTCTTACTCCTTTCCATGGCTGGCTTTATGTGATACATCACCACTGTCAATGGCTACTTTCGGTCATCTCTCGGGAAAATGATCCAATGCCCTGTCACGGCACGGCTAATCGTCTGGAGGCATCACCCTTGCCAATGGCTTCATCTTATCCTCTCAGTGAATAATATGCTCACGCACCCTGTCACGGCACGGCTATTCATCTGTTGGTTCTCGATCATGCTGGAATAGGATTTACTATCCTTTTGCGTCTGTCACTAACGCCCTGCAATCGCGAGTTAGGAGCTCGTCACAGTCATTCAATCATTAAATCCTACTCGGAATACCACAGACAAGGTTTAGACTTTCCGGATTCTCTTGAATGCCGCCATCATTCTAGCTTACGCCACGAAGATTCTGGTTAGGAGATCTAAGAGATACTCATTCTAGCTTACTTCATGTAGAACGGAAGTGTTTGTCAGGCACGCGTTCATAAGGGAGAAGGATGATGAGCGTCACACATAATCATCACCTTCATCACGTTTTTGGGTGCGAATGGATATCTTAGAAGAGAAATAAGAAGAATTGAATAGAAAACAGTAGTACTTTGCATTAATCTTTGAGGAACAGCAGAGCTCCACACCTTAATCTATGGAGTGTAGAAACTCTACCGTATGAAAATACATAAGTGAAGGTTCAGGCATGGCCGAGATGGCCAGCCCCCAAAACGTGATCAAAGGATCATAAGGTAATCCAAAGATGCCTAATACAATAGTAAGAGGTCCTATTTATAATAAACTAGCTACTAGGGTTTACATGAGTAAGTATTTGATGTATAAATCCACTTCCGGGGCCCACTTGGTATGTGTTTGGGCTGAGCTTAAGTGTTGCACGTGCAGAGGCCAATTGTGGAGTTGAACGCCAGTTTTTGTGCCAGTTTGGGCGTTCAACTCTGGTTTTGGATCCTTTTCTGGTGCTGGACGCCAGTTTACGTCGTCAATTCTTGGCCAAAGTATGGACTATTATATATTGCTGGAAAGCCCTGGATTTCTACTTTCCAACGCAATTGGAAGCGCGCCATTTCGAGTTCTGTAGCTCCAGAAAATCCACTTTGAGTCCAGGGAGGTCAGAATCCAACAGCATCAGCAGTCCTTTTTCAACCTCTGAATCTGATTTCTGCTCAAGTCCCTCAATTTCAGCCAGAAAATACCTGAAATCACAGAAAAACACACAAACTCATAGTAAAGTCCAGAAATGTGAATTTAACACAAAATCTATTAAAAACATCCCTAAAAGTAACTAGATCCTACTAAAAACATACTAAAAACAATGTCAAAAAGCGTATAAATTATCCGCTCATCACAACACCAAACTTAAATTGTTGCTTGTCCCCAAGCAACTGAAAATCAAAATAGGATAAAAAGAATAGAATATACTATAAATTCCAAACTATCAATGAAACAGAGCTTCAATCATATGAGCGGGACTTATAGCTTTTTGCCTCTTGAATAGTTTTGGCATCTCACTTTATCCATTGAGGTTCAGAATGATTGGCATCTATAGGAACTCAGAGTTCAGATAGTGTTATTGATTCTCCTAGTTCAGTATGATGATTCTTGAACACAGCTATTTTATGAGTCTTGGCCGTGGCCCCAAGCACTTTGTTTTCCAGTATTACCACCGGATACATAAATGCCACAGACACATAATTGGGTGAACCTTTTCAGATTGTGACTCAGCTTTGCTAAAGTCCCCAATTAGAGGTGTCTAGGGTTCTTAAGCACACTCTTTTTTTGCTTTGGACCTTGACTTTAACCGCTCAGTCTCAAGTTTTCACTTGACACCTACACGCCACAAGCACATGGTTAGGGACAGCTTGGTTTAGCCGCTCAGACCAGGATTTTATTCCTTTAGGCCCTCCTATCCACTGATGCTCAAAGCCTTGGGATCCTTTTTATTGCCCTTGCCTTTTGGTTTTAAGGGTTGTTGGCTTTTTCTGCTTGCTTTTTCTTTTTCTTTCTACATTTTTTTTTTCGCCTATATTTTTTTTTTCTGCAAGCTTTGTTCTTTGCTGCTTTTTCTTGCTTCAAGAATCATTTTTATGATTTTTCAGATTATCAAATAACATGTCTCCTAGTCATCATTCTTTCAAGAGCCAACATATTTAACATTCTTAAACAACAACTTCAAAAGACATATGCACTGTTCAAGCGTACATTCAGAAAACAAGAAGCATTGTCACCACATCAATATAATTAAGCTAAGTTCAAGGATAAATTCGAAACTCATGTACTTCTTGTTCTTTTGAATTAAAACATTTTTCATTTAAGAGAGGTGATGGATTCATAGGACATTCATATCTTTAAGACATAGTTACTAACTACTAATGATCATGTAATGAAGACACAAACATATATAAGCACATAACATATAAAAACGAAAAACAGAAGAAATAAGAGCAAGGAATGAATCCACCTTAGTGATGATGGCGTTTCAATGATGTTCTTGAGCTCTTCTATGTCTTTTCCTTGCCTTTGTAGCTTGATTCCTAGTGATTTTTGGTATTTCTATCCTCAGTTGCTTCCCATAATTACGTGGAGGGAAGTGCATCTCCTGAGGTATCTCAGGGATCTCTTGATTTGCAGCCACATGTTCTACCACTGAGCTATAGATCCTTTACATAATTGTTTTACCACACCAAACTTAGAATATTGCTTGCCCTCGAGCAAAAGAAGAAGGAATAGATGAAGAAGATGTGGAAATAAAAACTAGGATTATGAGGAGGTAAAGTGGGGATCCTGTGGGGTCCACAGATTCTGAGATGATCCTGTGGTGTCCACAGATCTTGAGGTGATCCTGTGGTGTCCACAGATCCGGAGGTGTCAAGGATTTACATCCCTGCACCCATTAGGCATGTAAAATGCCCTTGCACACAACTCTGGGCGTTCAGCGCCAGGTTGGTGCCCATTTTGGGCGTTCAACGCCCATTTGCTGCCATTTCTGGCGTTGAACGCCAGAACCATGCTTGTTCTCGGCGTTCAGCGCCAGGATGTTGCCATTTTGGGCGTTCAGCGCCAGAACCATGCTATGTTCTGGCGTTTGAACGCCAGGCAGATGCTCCTCCAGGGTGTGATTTTTCTTCTGCTGTTTTTGATTCCATTTTTGATTTTTATTTTTATTTTGTGACTCCACTTGATCATGAACCTAAGAAAACATGAAAAACAATAAAAATAAGAATTAGATAAACATTGGGTTGCCTCCCAACAAGCGCTTCTTTAATGTCAATAGCTTGACAGTGAGCTCTCATGGAGCCTCACAGATGTGCAGAGCTTTGTTGAGACTCTCCAACACCAAACTTAGAGTTTGGATATGGGAGTTCAACACCAAACTTAGAGTTTGGTTGTGGCCTCCCAACACCAAACTTAGAGTTTGACTGTGGGGGCTCTGGTTGACTCTGCTTGGAGAGAAGCTTTTTCTGCTTCCTCCCCATGGTTGCAGAGGGAGATCCTTGAGTTTTAAACACAAGGGAGTTCTCATTCCATTGAAGGAATATTTCACCTCTGTCAACATCAATCACAGCTCTTGCTGTGGCCAGGAAAGGTCTTCCTAGGATGATGGATTCAACCTCTTCCTTTCCAGTATCCAGGACTATGAAATCAGCAGGGATGTAAAGGCCTTCAACCTTTACTAACACGTCCTCTACTTGTCCATAAGCCTGTTTTCTAGAGCTGTCTGCCATCTCTAATGAGATTTTAGCAGCTTGCACCTCATAGATTCCCAGTTTCTCTATTACAGAGAGGGGCATGAGGTTTATTCCTGAACCAAAGTCACACAGAGCTTTAAAGATCATGGTGCCTATGGTACAAGGGATTATGAACTTTCCAGGATCCTGTCTCTTCTGAGGCAATGTCAGTTGATCCAGATCACTTAGTTCATTGATGAACAAGGGAGGTTCAACTTCCCAAGCATCAATGCCAAATAATTTGGCATTCAGCTTCATGATTGCACCAAGAAACTTGGCAGTTTGCTCTTCAGTGACATCCTCATTCTCTTCATAAGAGAAATACTCATCAGAGCTCATGAAGGGCATAAGGAGGTTCAATGGGATCTCTATAGTCTCTAGATGAGCCTCAGAGTCCTTTGATTCCCCAGAGGGAAGCTCCTTATTGATCACTGGACGTCCCAGGAGGTCTTCCTCCTTGGGATTCACGTCCTCTCCTCTCCTCTTAGGTTCGGCCATGGCGCTTATGTCAATGGCCTTGCACTCTCCTTTTGGATTCTCTTCTGTATTGCTTGGGAGAGTACTAGGAGGGATTTCAGTGATCCTTTTACTCAGCTGGCCCACTTGTGCTTCCAGATTTCTAATAGAAGATCTTGTTTCATTCATGAAACTTACAGTGGCCTTAGATAGATCAGAGACTAAGTTTGCTAAATTAGAAGCATTTTGTTCAGAGTTCTCTGTCTGTTGCTGAGTTGATGATGGAAAAGGTTTGCTATTGCTAAACCTGTTTCTTCCACCATTATTAAAGCCTTGTTGAGGCTTTTGATCCTTCCATGAGAAATTTGGATGATTTCTCCATGTTGAGTTATAGGTGTTTCCATAAGGTTCACCTAAGTAATTTACCTCTGCTATTGCAGGGTTCTCAGGATCATAGGCTTCTTCTTCAGAAGATGCCTCTTGAGTACTGTTGGATGCAGCTTGCATTCCATGCAGACTCTGAGAAATCATATTGACTTGCTAAGTCAATATTTTGTTCTGAGCCAATATGGCATTCAGAGTATCAACTTCAAGAACTCCCTTCTTCATAGGCGTCCCATTACTCACAGGATTCCTTTCAGAAGTGTACATGAACTGGTTATTAGCAACCATGTCAATGAGTTCTTGAGCTTCTGCAGGCGTTTTCTTTAGGTGAATGGATCCACCTGCAGAGGTATCCAATGACATCTTTGATAGCTCAGATAAACCATCATAGAATATATCCAGGATGGTCCATTCTGAAAGCATGTCAGAAGGACACTTTTTGGTCAACTGTTTGTATCTTTCCCAAGCTTCATAGAGGGATTCACCTTCTTTCTGTCTGAAGGTTTGAACATCAGCTCTAAGCTTGCTCAGCTTTTGAGGAGGAAAGTACTTGGCTAAGAAAGCCGTGACCAGCTTATCCCAAGAGTTCAGGCTGTCTTTAGGTTGAGAATCCAACCATAATCTAGCTCTATCTCTTACAGCAAAAGGGAAAAGCATGAGCCTGTAGACTTCAGGATCTATTCCATTAGTCTTAACAGTATCACATATCTGCAAGAATTCAGTTAAGAACTGAAAAGGATCTTCAGATGGAAGTCCATGGAACTTGCAGTTCTGCTGCATTAGAGAAACTAATTGAGGTTTAAGCTCAAAGTTGTTTGCTCCAATGGCAGGAATGGAGATGCTTCTTCCATGTAAATTGGAATTAGGTGCAGTAAAGTCACCAAGCATCTTCCTTACATTATTATTATTTTCGCCTGCCATCTCCTCTGCCTGTTCGAAAATTTCTGAAAGGTTATCTCTGGATTGTTGTATTTTAGCTTCTCTTAATTTTCTCTTCAGAGTTCTTTCAGGTTCTGGATTTGCTTCCACAAGAATGTTCTTATCCTTGCTCCTGCTCATATGATAAGGAAGAATGGCCAGGAAAATGATAATAATAATAGAGATCCTTTATACCACAGTGTAGGGATCTCTTTGTAAGTAGAAGAAGAGGGGAAGATAAAGGATGTGATGTAAAGGAAGAAACACAACTGTGAGGATTGGAATGTGAGATGAGATGTTAGGACATGAATGAATAAATAGAATGAGATGGGGGAGGAATAATTTTCGAAAATTATTTTGAAAAAGAGTTAGTGATTTTTGAAAATGGTTTTTGAAAAATGTTAGTAATTTTCGAAAATTTTTGAAATCAAAAATAAAAAAATAAAAATAATTAGTTAATTAAAAAAGAAATTTTTGAAAAAGAGGGGAGATATTTTCGAAAATTAGAGAGAGAGAGTTAGTTAGGTAGTTTTGAAAAAGTTAAGAAACAAACAAAAAGTTAGTTAGTTAGTTGAAACAAATTTTGAAAAGATAAGAAGTTAGGAAGTTAGAAAAGATATTTTGAAAAGATATTTTTGAAAAAGATAAGATAAGAAGATATTTTGAAAAGATATGATTGAAATTAGTTTTGGAAAAGATTTGATTTTTAAAATCACAATTAATGACTTGATTCACAAGAAATCACAAGATATGATTCTAGAACTTAAAGTTTGAATTTTTCTTAACAAGCAAGTAACAAACTTCAAATTTTTGAACCAAAACATTAATTGTTTAAGTTATTTTCGAAAAATATGATTTAAAATGAGAAAAATATTTTTGAAAAATATTTTTGGAATTTTCGAAAATAACTAAGAATTTTGAAAAAGATTTGATTTTTGAAAAAGATTTTGAAAAAGATAAGATTTTCAAATTTGAAAATTTGATTTGACTCATAAGAAACAACTTGATTTTAAAATTTTTTGAAAAAGTCAACTCAATTTTCGAATTTGATGAGAGAAAAAGGGAAAGATATTTTTTTGATTTTTGAATTTTTATGATGCAAGAGAAAAACATGAAAATTATGCAATGCATGAAATTTTTAGATCAAAACATGTGATGAATGCAAGAATGCTATGAATGTCAAGATGAACACCAAGAACACTATGAATGTTATGATGAACATCAAGAACATATTTTTGAAAAATTTTTAATGCAAAGAAAACATGCAAGACACCAAACTTAGAATTCTTTAATGCTTAGACACTAAGAATTCAAGAATGCATATGATAAACATGAAAAGACACAAAACAAAAAATCATCAAGATCAAACAAGAAGACTTACCAAGAACAACTTGAAGATCATGAAGAACACCATGAATGAGTGATATTTTCGAAAAAATGCAAGATGCATATGCAATTGACACCAAACTTATAACATGACTCAAGACTCAAACAAGAAACACAAAAATATTTTTGATTTTTATGATTTTCTAATTTTTTTGGATTTTTATTTTATTTTTTTCGAAAAATTATTTAGAAAAAGGAAAAATAAGGATTCCAAAATTTTTAATATGAATTCCAGGAATCTTGCCATGTTAGTCTTAAAGCTCCAATCAAAGGGTCTGGCATGGCTTAACAGCCAGCCAAGCTTTAACATATAATTACATGGGCTGGAGTGATTAGTTGAATACTAATCCCAAAATAGTTTGGGTATGGCTTTACAGCCAGATATGATTCAACATATTTCATGAAACACTAGAATTCATTCTTAAAAATTTTGAAGCCATAGAATAATTTATTTTTGAAAACATTTTTTTTTTTGAAAACAAAGGAAAAATTTTTGAAAGATTTTTGAAAAATTTTTGAAAAGAAAACAAAAAGAAAATTACCTAATCTGAGCAACAAGATGAACCGTCAGTTGTCCAAACTCAAACAATCCCCGGCAACGGCGCCAAAAACTTGGTGCACGAAATTGTGATCTCCAGGCTCGAACAAATCCTGGTAATGGCTCCAAAGCTTGGTGCTCTGATCTTAATTCATAATTGTCACAACTTCGATGCAACTAACCAGCAAGTGCACTGGGTCGTCCAAGTAATACCTTACGTGAGTAAGGGTCGAATCCCACGGAGATTGTTGGTATGAAGCAAGCTATGGTCACCTTGTAAATCTCAGTCAGGCAGATATAAAGTGATAATGGTGTTTTCGAATATTATATAATAAAGTAGGGATAGAGATACTTATGTAAATCATTGGTAGGAATTTCAGATAAGCGAATGGAGATGCTTTTCGTTCCTCTGAACCTTTGCTTTCCTGCTATCTTCATCCAATCATTCTTACTCCTTTCCATGGCTGGCTTTATGTGATACATCACCACTGTCAATGGCTACTTTCGGTCATCTCTCGGGAAAATGATCCAATGCCCTGTCACGGCACGGCTAATCGTCTGGAGGCATCACCCTTGCCAATGGCTTCATCTTATCCTCTCAGTGAATAATATGCTCACGCACCCTGTCACGGCACGGCTATTCATCTGTTGGTTCTCGATCATGCTGGAATAGGATTTACTATCCTTTTGCGTCTGTCACTAACGCCCTGCAATCGCGAGTTAGGAGCTCGTCACAGTCATTCAATCATTGAATCCTACTCGGAATACCACAGACAAGGTTTAGACTTTCCGGATTCTCTTGAATGCCGCCATCATTCTAGCTTACGCCACGAAGATTCTGGTTAGGAGATCTAAGAGATACTCATTCTAGCTTACTTCATGTAGAACGGAAGTGTTTGTCAGGCACGCGTTCATAAGGGAGAAGGATGATGAGCATCACACATAATCATCACCTTCATCACGTTCTTGGGTGCGAATGGATATCTTAGAAGAGAAATAAGAAGAATTGAATAGAAAACAGTAGTACTTTGCATTAATCTTTGAGGAACAGCAGAGCTCCACACCTTAATCTATGGAGTATAGAAACTCTACCGTATGAAAATACATAAGTGAAGGTTCAGGCATGGCTGAGATGGCCAGCCCCCAAAACGTGATCAAAGGATCATAAGGTAATCCAAAGATGCCTAATACAATAGTAAGAGGTCCTATTTATAATAAACTAGCTACTAGGGTTTACATGAGTAAGTATTTGATGTATAAATCCACTTCCGGGGCCCACTTGGTGTGTGTTTGGGCTGAGCTTAAGTGTTGCACGTGCAGAGGCCAATTGTGGAGTTGAACGCCAGTTTTTGTGCCAGTTTGGGCGTTCAACTCTGGTTTTGGATCCTTTTCTGGCGCTGGACGCCAGTTTACGTCGTCAATTCTTGGCCAAAGTATGGACTATTATATATTGCTGGAAAGCCCTGGATTTCTACTTTCCAACGCAATTGGAAGCGCGCCATTTCGAGTTCTGTAGCTCCAGAAAATCCACTTTGAGTGCAGGGAGGTCAGAATCCAACAGCATCAGCAGTCCTTTTTCAACCTCTGAATCTGATTTCTGCTCAAGTCCCTCAATTTCAGCCAGAAAATACCTGAAATCACAGAAAAACACACAAACTCATAGTAAAGTCCAGAAATGTGAATTTAACACAAAATCTATTAAAAACATCCCTAAAAGTAACTAGATCCTACTAAAAACATACTAAAAACAATGTCAAAAAGCGTATAAATTATCCGCTCATCAGTACGTGCGCATGCCGCGCGCGCGCGGATGGCTTATTTCGAGAGTGACGCGTACGCGTCATGTGCGCGAGCGCGCAAATAGGTTTGTGCCAGAGGCATAACGTTGGCGCGGCGCAGGCACAACTCTCTGGAAAATGTATGGAGGTTGGAACTTCTCAATCCACGCGTACGCACGCATGGCGCGCGCGCGTGGATGGTCAAAAATGCTGTAAGTGCGCGTACGCGCCATGTACGCGTACGCGTGGATGGTGCTCTGTTTTTCAAAATTTTTTCTATGTTTTTGCACCAATCCAAGCATTCCAAACCTCCAAACAGCTACCAAAACACCATAAAACCTTATTTAACATACTTAAACTACCAAACATACTTAACTAACTAAACAAAATATGAAATTAAACTAATTCTACCAATATATACAAAAGAGAAAATGAAAGGATTTTACCATGGTGGGTTGTCTCCCACCTAGCACTTTTGTTTATTGTCCTTAAGTTGGACTTATGGGGAGCTCCTCTCAAGGTGGCTTGTGCTTGAAGCTATCCTTGAACATCCACCAATGCTTGAATCTCCAATAAGCTCAATTCTTCAATTTTAATATCTTCAAGCCTTGATGGAGTTCTTCACAAACCATGGGCTCCCAAAATTGATCCTCATATATTCCCGGATCCCATATCTTATTTCCACACCCATCTTCAAGTTGATTATCATTATTCCATTTGGGTGGCATGACCTTAGAATTCTCAATAAAGTGACCAAACATTCTCTTAGACCCAAACAATCTAGCTCTATACCAAACCGTACAATTAAGCTTTGAACATGCAACCATAATGAGCCTAGAATAATGTTTCCAACCACTAGCCATTTCCTTTTTGCTTTTAAAGCCACAAATATGTCTAAGTTGACCATCCATCTCAAGCAAACCATATTCAAGGGGAATAATAAGGCTTGAGTATAAGGAATTTACCCACTTGAATGAAAGAATGGATGGTGGTGGCTTGGGGAGAGGTATCTCCAACGTGCTAGCAAGCTTTACTCCCTTGTGTTCTTCCTTATTAATCTCCACCTCTTCATAAGCTTCTTCACTTCCAATCCTTTGTTCATCAATTTCATCTAACTCTTCCTCATCACTCAAATCATAAATGGGAGGTTGAGAGAAATCTACCTCCACATTGCTTTCTATCTCATTGGGAGAAGGTTCTTCAAATTCAAAGGATTCACCACCAAGATGGTTGGATGCATGATCTTCATCACCAAGGGAACTCAATTCTTGCTTCATTCTTTCCAAGTCTTCATTCAAAAATTGTTTTGGAGGTTGTGCACTTTCCTCCTCGACATCAAATTCAATCTTCTTGGATGGATTTTCTATGATTTTAGCTTCCCATGGAGGTTCCGCATCTCCTAAGTCTTCAACCACTTCTTCCTTTTCTTTAATAATCATAGGCTCCTCCAATTGTTCTAACACAAAGTAGCATTCCTCCTTTTCCACCGGAGTTTCCAATCTTTCCTTCATGCTATGCTCTTCTTGAGCCATGGGAGTTCCTTGAGTGTCCAAAAGTTGGGATGCTAACCGGTTTACCACCGCATCCAAGGCGGTCATGAATTGTTGCACATCCCTTGTCATCTCCTCATGTCCTTGAAGAAGAACACCAAGGGTTCCATCCATTAGAGGTTGGAGTGGATAAGAAGGTTCATTGTCTTGGAGAAAGGGTTCATTATAGGAAGGTGGTTCTTCTTGGTAAGGTGGTGGTGTGTATTGAGGTGGTTCTTGGGAGTAGTAATCTTGGAATTGTGGTTCCATGTATGGCTCATATGGTTCAAAAGGAGGTTGGTATGGTGGGTAAGGATCATGATCATATGGAGGTTTTTGTTGAAAATAGGCTTGTGAATGTGGTTGAAGGTTATGTTGAGGGTATGGCTCATGGGCATATGGTGGTGGTTCTTGAAAGTCACAAGGGAGTTCTCCATAGCCATTAGATTGATATGCATCAAAGAATGGCTCTTCTTCATAGTGCATTGGTGGGGGTTGTTGCCATGAGGATTGATCATAAGCATATGGCTCCTCCCACCTTTGGTTATCCCATCCTTGATACACATTCTCATTATAGTCCTCATCACCTACAACATAATTGTAACTACACTCATAGCCAACATGAGAATTCATGATAGCAAGAGGAAAATGAAAACAAAATCAAATAAGAAGCAAGAAAATTAAATCCTAAAACTAGCAAGAGCTAACAAAAGCAAACATATTCACACTATTCACATATATACAATAACCAATAACATAACACCATTGCAATTCCCCGGCAACGGCGCCATTTTGATGATTGGATTTTTGATGGTTTAGAATTTCACAAATGAATTCTCGTTGCAAGTATAGTTTCTAAACCAAGCAATAATCCTTTCATACAAAAGATTGTTTGTCACAAGTAACAAACCCCTAAATTTATAAACCGAAGTATTGGAACCTCGGGTCGTTCTCCCTAGGAATTACAATGAAGTGTCTTGTTATTGGTTATGGATTGTATTTTGGGGTTTTGGATAAGAGACATGAAATGTAAATGACAATGAAAATAAACTAACAACTAAAAAGCACTTGGCAAGGTTGTGAGAATTAGAAGTCCTATCCTAGTTATCCTCCTCGATTGTGACCACAATTGTCCATTGCTACCACTTAGTTAACCTCTAATAATGGAGGAAAGTCAAGTGGATGAATCAACTTGATTCCACAAGTCCTAGCCAACTCCCAAGGGAAAGACTAGCTTTAGTGGTATCTAAATCAATTAGCAACTTCTAATTATCAATCAACAAAGACATTAGATAACTCAAGCGTCACTAATTACTCTACCATAGCCAAGAGGAACAAAATCTATACTAAGATCCAACCAAGCATTTCATCAAACACTTGGAAGGCATAAAAGAAAAACATAGTAAATCAATCACAAGAATTAATTCTAACTACAATCAAATGTAAAGAATTAACAACAATTAAAGGAAACAAGATCTACATGAATTACCTCTTATTGAATTGAAAGAAGAAAATGGAATGAACAATAGTAGGTCTACAACAAAACATAAGAACAACATAAAGGAAATTGCAATGTAACAACAAGAATTGAAAGGTAGAAGTAGAAGAAAGCAAAGATTAAAACCTAGATCTAAGATTATTGAACTAAACCTAATCCTAATTCTAGAGAGAAGTGAGAGCTTCTCTCTCTAGAAACTAACTCTAATTACTAAACTAAGCTAATGATTAAAAGTATGTTGATTCCTCTTCAATCCTTGGCTTAAATAACATCAGAAATGAGTTGGATTGGGCTCACAAGGCTTCTAAAATCGCTGGCCATGTTTTGCTTTAAGTGAACCAGGTGGCAGCAACGGCGCGTGCGCGTACTATGCGTGTGTGCGCCACCATATGTGTAGCAACTATGGCAAATCTTATATCGTTTCGAAGCCCCGGATGTTAGCTTTCTAACCCAACTGGAACCGCATCATTTGGACCTCTGTAGCTCAAGTTATGGTCGTTTAAGTGCGAAGAGGTCGGCTTGACAGCTTTCCAGTTCTTTCATTTCTTCATGAGTTCTCCAACTTTTCATGCTTTCTTTCTTCATTCCCTTGATCCAATCTTTGCCTCCTAAACCTTAAATCACTTAACAAACATATCAAGGTATCTAATGGAATCAAGGAGAATTAGATTTAGCTATTTTAAGACCTAAAAAGCATGTTTTCACTCTTAAGCACAATTAAAGGAGAAGTTATAAAACCATGCTATTTCATTGAATAAATGTGGGTAAAAGGTGATAAAATCCCCAAAAATCAATACAAGATAAACCCTACAAATGGGGTTTGTCACCAACCTGCCTCGCTTAGGATGGTTTGGATTAGTCTGGTCCATGTTTATCCAAATCCTGGTTGTTTTTTGGCGACTTTCAGTAACACATCTCTTGGAAAGATTAGAAATTAATAACTCGACAAGCATAATGGGAGGAGGGAAAAATCTTCAGGAATTGGGGGGTCTAATTCATTTTATAGACACCGTACTCATGTGGTAGACATCATCAATATTAGTTGCTAAGTTAAATTGAGAATATGAACAACAAACAAGCACATGATGGCATGAATAATAAAGTGTCTGGAAGTACCCTCAACCACAAGTGCATTGTGACAACAAGAAAATCCACCTATGGGTATCGTCTCATCCATCATAAATTCTAAGCTACCCTGGTCATATATGTGACACTGAAGTTTTGATAAGCCTTCAAGTTGGCCTCAATTGCTTTAACAAGTTCCTGACAAAACTGTTGGTCAAGATTAAATTTTGCTTTGGCATCACATCTTTTGCGAACAAATAGCTCAAAAAATTTTGCAGTATGTAGAGGTCATTAAAGAAGTGACTAGAAAGTTTCTTGTGCCTTCTAAAATGACATTTACACTGTTAGAGATGTTGGTTTTCATGTAGCTAAACCTACGACCCGTATCTCGATGTTGCATCCACTTAGCTAAGTTCATCCTATTAGTCCAACTACATATTTTTAGATTTTCGCTTTCTAGGATGTCAAACCAATAATCAAACTCAATCTCTATAAATAAGTCTTTCATGACTCGACGTTCTTACCCTCAAGTATTGCAAAAGTGATGGAGAGTATATTGAAATTTCTATCCCGTGCAATTGTCATATGCAATGTGCCTTCATACTTGGTACAAACAAGTTTTGTCAATACTAATTAGTGACTTGCAGTACTTGAAAGTCTTAATACATGGTGCGAAATGTCTATAAAAGCCCATTAAAAAATACGGAATGTCTTATCCAATTCATTTCAGCAATGCAATAGTGTCAGGCATAGTCATTTATATGCCTATAACCTATCTAGGCAAATCGTTGCACAAATCTTCTCAATTTCTATAGATTTTTACAATTTCTTTGTTAGAAGACTTTTCTATAACTCAGCTTAAAACCATAAGTTTCCTGTGATCATCACTTGAAATCTCGGTTGCAAATTTGTGTAAGTTCCATTATACTTCTTAACGTCCCAGTAATCCTTTTGTCAGAGTGTGACCTGAATAAACCATTTTTAACTATTTCAAAGTCTTTTGTACTTTCTATGATATTTTAGGTGATCTAACTCAAATATCTTATACTCAACATCACAGTAAATGCTATAATTCTCCACACTAAGAACTACTTCCTCCTTATGTTGAAAATGCTATCTCATTTAAAACTCATTGGGTGCACGAAAATCTCGGATGGATCATTGCTCCCAATCCTAGAACCTAAATCCAAAAATCCTATCCATCCCCGTCATCAAGATTGAGAGTTGAGAATTGGAGAGGGGTATTGTTCTCTAAACTCATTGGATAACTTGCCTTTATCGCCAAAATATTCCCTCTATCCTTGTCATTGTTCCTCATTGTCATCATCGTCGCCAAGTGCTTTTCTCTATTGTATCTGAGTCTTTGACGTCCATAGTGGCTCTAAACACATGATGAGGTAACGCCATTGCAACCACAAGTTGATTGGATGTGTGATTATCTCCTATGTCATATGCAACATCAACATCACAATTCAAATCCACTGCAAAAGAAAAAGACACCATCAATGTTATGCCAACAGAACGAGGATTAGAAGCAAATCCTCCAAAGCTAACTGCCATATCTTCAAGCTTGGCTTACAATTCTGTCATTCGAATATCAGAAAAATTCTCACAACAATGACATAGTATTCATATTTCATCATCATTATGTATCATTAAAGAGGCAAACTTCACAAATCCTTATCCAAGTGTATTTGGGATCCTGCACAATGTTTGATCCACTTGTCTTTTCCATATACTAATGTTTTGTAAAATGAGATTTAGTAATTCTGCAAATGTGGTAAATGGTTGTATAAAGAGACCAGTTGGATTTGTCGCTAAAAGATACTCTCTCCTCACTTCTCTTCATGTCTCTCTTGTGATGTATAGAGCTAAAAAGTTATTAGACATTTTTTGTCTGTGGATAGCTAGTAAAGCACTAAGATATGAAACTGCAAAGCATTTTCTTCATGAATCAGTATATCAATAGGTTTTAGTGCCACTAATAAATCGTGATCGATATTCAGGTTTTATTTGTAGTCCTACATAATCATAATAAATACTAGTAGCTAGGTTTTTGGGCCTCCATTTCATTACTAATTGTTGTATTTCTTTGGGCTTTGGAGATAGTTTGTAAAACTGTCATGTCCCATGATTTAATAGGGTATTTTCTTGTGTATTCATGTTACTAAATCATAGGCTTGGAATAATGTGTTTTATGTAGACGTAATATCCCACAAACTACCATTGAGTAAAAAGAAGACAAATAAGTAGCAAAACTTAATTTAGAACAATTGAATAATTTGATTTCTTATTTCATTTTATGTATTTAAATTATCCTTATTATCATTTAAAGTTTTAAAATCTTATTTTTAAAAAAAAAATCCAATTTTATATTTTTAATAAATGCTCTACTTATTAGACTCTTGTTAAGAGGAAAAAAAGGAGCAAAAAGAAACGGCCAATTTATTATTGACAGAAATAATTATTCGAATCAGTATATATCTGAATGCTCTTAAGAGATATATTGATTAATCACCATTTTTAAACTTATTTAGATATTCGAAATCCTCCTAGGATATAAAGCATGGCAGTTATGCTTATTGCTATATAATCTTTAGCCATTCAAAAGTTATATATATATATAAGATACAGGCTGTTCCACTAGGTATCTATGTAATCAAAATAGGAGTAGTGCTGTGGTTCAAATTTTCTAGTAAAACTTTTACAATGAAAGAGAGATTTTTCCTATTCTGATAATGTTATTACTCTCATAATCTTAATTTTTGAGAATATTGTATCTTTATTATGAGTTAATTCAATTGATCATATGTCTACTAAGATAAATTTATAAAAAGGTTCGGGTTTTTTGGATGTTTGTTGGAGGATAGTGAAAAGTATTTGGAAAAACTATTTTATAAAGGGTTCTTTTATCCATTTTAAACCACTCTTTCTCTAAAGCCATTATTTTTAGGAGCAATGCTAGGGGGACAGCAACTTTTGTAATTAGTAGCCATCAAATAACCATCAATGATAATTTAATGGTGTGATATTGGTGTGAGATTTCATCCAATGGCCCACCTTTCTCTGCTGGTTACATGCTGGCCAAAATTCAATAAAATTGATGGCCCCCTAGACTTTTCCTATTTTTAGAGGTATTGATTTTTCATGATAAGGATGTTCTTCAAATAATGGTTTAGTTTTAAACAAATCTGATGGCTGCAATACTGTATATATGTGATGAGCGGATAATTTATACGCTTTTTGGCATTATTTTTAGTATGTTTTTAGTAGGATCTAGTTACTTTTTGGGATGTTTTTATTAGTTTTTATGTTAAATTCACATTTCTAGACTTTACTATGAGTTTGTGTGTTTTTCTGTGATTTCAGGTATTTTCTGGCTGAAATTGAAGGACTTGAGCAAAAATCAGATTCAGAGGTAGAAGAAGGACTGCTGATGCTGTTGGATTCTGACCTCCCTGCACTCAAAGTAAATTTTCTGGAGCTACAGAACTCAAAATGGCACGCTTTTAATTGCGTTGGAAAGTAGACATCCAAGGATTTCCAGCAATATATAATAGTCCATACTTTGGCCGAGTTTAGATGACGCAAAAGGGCGTTGAACGCCAGTTCTACGCTATAGTCTGGAGTTAAACGCCAGAAACACGTTACGAACCAAAGTTGAACGCCAAAAACACGTTATAACTTGGCGTTCAACTCCAAAAGAAGCCTCTGCACATGTAAACTTCAAGCTCAGTCCAAGCACACACCAAGTGGGCCCCGGAAGTGGATTTATGCATCAATTACTTACTTCTGTAAACCCTAGTAGCTAGTTTAGTATAAATAGGACTTTTTACTATTGTATTAGACATCTTATGATTTTTAGTTCAACTTTGGATCATATTGATCACGTTTGGGGGCTGGCCATTCGGCCATGCTTGAACCTTCATCACTTATGTATTTTCAACGGTAAAGTTTCTGCACTCTATAGATTAAGGTGTGGAGCTCTGCTGTTCCTCATGAATTAATGCAAAGTACTACTGTTTTCTATTCAATTCAACTTATTCCGCTTCTAAGATATCCATTCGCACTTCAACATGAATGTGGTGATTGTGACAGTCATCATCATTCCCTATGAACACGTGCCTGACAACCACTTTCGTTCTACCTTAGATTGAATGAGTATCTCTTGGATTCCTTAATCAGAATCTTCATGGTATAAGTTAGAACCCATGGATGGCCATTTCTGAGATCCGGAAAGTCTAAACCTTGTCTGTGGTATTTCGAGTAGGATCTGGGAAGGGATGGCTGTGACGAACTTCAAACTCGCGAGTGCTGGGCGTAGTGACAGACGCAAAAGGAGGGTGAATCCTATTCCAGCATGATCGAGAACCTCCAGATGATTAGCCATGCCGTGACAGAGCATTTGGACCATTTTCACAGAGAGGATGGGATGTATCCATTGACAACGGTGATGCCCTTACAGAAAGCCTGCCATGGAGAGGAGTAAGACTGATTGGATGAAGATAGCGGGAAAGCAGAGATTCAGAGGAACGAAAGTATCTCTATACGCTTATCTGAAATTCTCACCAATGATTTACATAAATATTTTTATCTTTATTTTCTGTTTATTTATTATTATTATTCGAAAATACTATAACCATTTGATATCCGCCTGACCGAGATTTACAAGGTAACCATAGCTTGCTTCAAGGCGACAATCTCCGTGGGATCGACCCTTACTCACGTAAGGTTTTATTACTTGGACGACCCAGTGCACTTGCTGGTTAGTTGTATCAAAGTTGTGACAAATTATGAATTAAGATTAGATCACCAAGTTTTTGGAGCCATTACCAAGGATCACAATTTCGTGCACCAATATGTTAACTGTAGGGACCTCATATAAGCTTTTAGTTGATGCTGATGATTTTTCACTTCTAACAACATGTGACATCGTTAAGGGTTAACTATAATCTTCACTGGTTGCTTGTTTCTTGCTCATTTTTACTTTGCAAAAATTCTCTTGTTAGAAAATCAGATAATGCATTTGATTCTCCTTTAATATGCTCAATAGAAAAATCAAAACATGATAATATAGCTTGCCATCTAGCAAATATTTGTTTAGAAACTAGGTTTTTAACATCATTCTTTAATACACTAGGAGCTGCTTTGCAATCAGTTCTGATTAGGAAGGTTCTATTGAACAAGTCTTCCTGAAAACGTGAAACACATAATACAATGGCTAATATTTCTTTTTTAATGGTTGCATAATTTTTCTGGGCTGAATTCCATACACCTGAATGATATTTAACTATTTGTTTTTTTGATGAGTTTGGAAGGACTTGATTAAGTATTCCTCCATACCCTAATTCTGAGGCATCTGTTTCTACAATTAGACTTGTCTTAGGGTCTGGTATACTTAAACAAGGAATTTTTTTTACTAAATATTTAATTTTTTGAACTATGTTAGACATGTCTTCTGTCCAAGGAGGAGGCTGTTTTCTTAGCCTTATATATAAAGGCTCACATAAAGTTCTTATTCTTGGTATAAATTCTGCTACATAATTAAGACATCCTAAAAATCTTTGTAATTATTTTTTGTCGATAATTTCATTTGGAAATTTTTTTGCAAATTCAATAGGTCTCTTAATTGAAGTAATTATTCCTTGAAAAATTTCATATCCTAGAAACCTTACTTTTGTTATAAATATGTTCATTTTCTTTTCAAATAGGACAAGACCATTTTCTTTTATAATATTAATAAAATTTTTTAGGTGTTGAATATGCTTGTTTATTCTTTTAGAGTATACAAAAACATCGTCTAAGTAGACTATGGTAAAATCTACATATGCATAAAAAATATTATTCATAATTTTCACTTGGTGCATTTTTTAATCCTTGGGGCATTACATTCCATTCACAATGTCCAAAGGGTAATATAAAAGCTGTTTTCTATCGGTCTTCTTCTTTTACTGAGATATGGTAGTATCCGAATTTTAAATCAAATTTAGAGAATATAGTAGCCTTACTTAATCTTTTAATTAAGTCATTTTTATTTGGTAAGGGATATCTTATCCATTTTAAGTCTTTATTTAAAGGCTTATAATTAATTACTAACCTTGGAGCTCCTCTTTCGATTTATGAAGTTTTCATTACATAGAATCCTGTGCAACTCCAAGGAGATTTTGATGGCCTGATTAGTCCTTTATCTAAGTATTCTTGGATTTCTTTTTTACAATATGTCAATAATTCTTTGTTCATTTGTATTGGTTTGACTTTAGTGGGGATATCTTTTTCATTAAAGTCATCTTCATAGGGTAGAGATATTTCATATAATTTTCTATAATGAAAAGCTTTTGGGTTTAGGCTGCACAAGTCCTTTTTTATCCTATCTTCTATCCTTTTTATTAGAGTCTAAATTTTTGACTTTCTAATTGTTGTTCTATTTTCTTGTATACAATTTCTTGGTTCAGGAAACTAACTTGTTTCTTTTTTCTTTCTATTATATTGATTTGTGAAGTAGCCATTTGTTGTAGTAAATTTAGTTCCTTCCTTTTTGGTTTTTGTATAAATTCAAATAGAATAGGTTGGTTTGGTATACAATAGGTGGTTACACCATCTACATCTACCGTAAAAGGGTATAATAGTAGAGTGAAGGGGTTTCCTAATATAACTTGTTGAGATATTCTTTTTGCTAGGAAAAAGGTAGTTGAAAAGCATACATTTTCCTTACAAATTTTTTCTTTAGAAGTCTTATATTTTATAGTCATTTTGTCATTTTCTGTTTTGACAATAGTTTCAATTGTTTTTTCATAGTACATGGTAGGTATTAATTCTTCTTGGATACAATTTACATCTGCCCCTGAGTCTATCATAGCCATAAACTCAAATTTCTCTGTTCCGATTATTATGACTATAGGGGTATACCATTTTTGGTTAACTAATAATGATAATTCATTAATATAATTAATTGGATTTATAATTTCTTCTTCTTCTTCTATTGATTCTAATTTTTCTTTTCCATTTTGTAATCTTACTATATTTTCGCCTTCTAATTTTAGTACTCTATAATCAAGAGCTATATTTTGTTGTTTCAATTCAGAAATTTCAGATTTTAACATTTTTATCTCACCTTGTAAATGTTTTAAAGAAGTTTCTTCTTTAGGTGTTCTAAACCTATTATATATTTCCTTAATTTCTACTGGCCTTATTTCTTCTTTAGATTTTTCTTCTTTTCTAATCAGATCATTTAATTGAAATAAGAATTCATCTTTTATGGGAGAATCTCCTAATTTATCTATTATAGAAATTAAAGTGTTTGTTTGTTCTCTAATTAGGGTATTGATTAACTTTTGAGTTCTCGTAATTACATTTAAAGATTTTACACAACTATCACAGTTACATATTCCTGGTCGTAGACACAAATCTTCCTCTATTTCAGAAGATTCTGAAGAAGATGGTATATCTAATTGTTGTATAAAATTTTTTAAATCATCAGAAGAATACTCTTTTTCTGTTTCGCTTTCTGATTCACTGTCAATTAATATAGCCGCTAAAGCTTTTCTTACTTCTTCATTACTAATTTTGTTTATTTTTTCTTCTGTTTTGCAATTATTGGCATAATGACCTGGTTTTCTACACTTCTAACAAACTATTTGTTTTTTGTTACTTTTCTTTTGATTATTCCACTTTTGTTTTTTCCTATAATTTTCTTTTGGCTTATTTCCTGATATGTAAGGTTCTTTTGATTGATACCTATATCTATTCCCAAAAGTTTTTGTATTTCTTTTCTTAATGACTCTATTTTGATTGCTAGGTACTTTTTCAGTTGTAATGCCATATTGTTGACAAAAGTTTCCTAATTCTCGTTTATTGCTCATATTTTCTTTTCGCATTTTCTCTTGTAATCTAGTGTCAGTGCATATTTCTACTCCGGTTTGTACTACTATATTATGTATTTGGCCAAAAGTTAGGCCTTCATATGGTATCTGAGTATCGAATAAAGATTGTAATTTTTGTAAAACTTTTTCTGAAAAGAGTTTAGGTAGGGCAGCTGTGAATCTTTCTTTTCAAAAAGGGACTGCTACATCATCTCTCATCATAACTTTAGAAATAAAAACATCTTTATACCATCAATAGTCAGACATTGTAGGGCATCGTAAGTTCATTAGTTGGGTTCCTATTCTATCTTTAAAAATATTTGGGTCTCCTAGAAAGTTTTTTATAATTGTAAAAATTAAGGTTGCTGTGGCGTCTTGTGATTGGTCTTCTGGTTTTATACTACTTAGGATTAATTCTCTTTCTGGTATAGTTAAAAAGTTATCCTACCATCCTTTTAATTGTCCCGTGAACCCTTGTGTGATCATGACTGCTGCTTCTCTATCAGTAGCTCGTTTTGCCTTATATGCAGTTGCTGCCATAGTCATACTACACATTAGATCTAAAATGGCTTGTTCACTTAACCCATCTAAATTCCATTCTACTAATTCGGATCCGGTAAAACTATTTTGTACTAGCTGTGTTCTTTCTTCAAGGCTTACATCAGCCGGGGTTGGTCTTGGATAGTAATTTGTTAGTTTTGGATAATACTGATTCTTATGTGTCATTTTGTTAATTTCTATTGTATTAACAACTATTTTTTCTAGACTTATGGACTTAAGTTTTTCTTTTAACTCATCAATGTCTGCTTCTATATTTGTACTAAGTTTGATTACATAAGGACTTTGAAACTTATATATAGGTTTTTCTATGGGCTTAAGTTGTTCATGTTTATGTTCAATTATTTCTAACTGATTTTTCATAATATCTAGGACTGTGTTGGTGTAGTTAAGTTGTTGATGTACCTTTTTAATGTCTCTTTTGTCTACACTTCCTTCTATTCTACTATCTTTATACGGGGTGGCTTCTAATTCTAAATTGTGTGCTACCTGTAGTTTTATGGTTTCTTTTGGTGGATATTGGGATTCTACAGTTTTCCCTGTACTTGTTTTCCAAGTAGTGGTTGTCTTAGTTAAATGACAAAATTCTTTTTTGAAATCATGAAAGTAATTTTTTAACCAGTCGAAAAAATATAAATTGATTTTATTTTTTATTAAGTAATCATAAAATTCTTTTCTTATTTCTGTAGTTTTCTCTTCAGAATATCTAGCAAAATACCATTTTCTTAATCCTGTATTATATTCTGCATAAAAATCTTTACTAATCCAATTTTTATCAATCTCAAATGGTTCTTCTTTCATTATAACTCCTAGGATTTGAGAGGTAGTTGGCGAATAATTATTTTCTGTTCCATATAAAGGAGTTGCTATATGTGGTCTGTTATTATTTATTCCTATAACTCCATCATTTATGACAGAATTATCTATAGAATGTCTTAGTGAAATTTCTTCTTTATTATGATAATTCGGTATTCTAACTGAATGAGACCTATTCATTCTTAGTCTAATATTTGGACCTTCTCTAATAATATCCCTAATTTATGTATTTTCTATTTTTCTTCTTCCACTATATCTTCTAAAATCCATTATTCAGGGATATTCTCCATTAGTTCTTCATTGAAGTTTTTTAGGCGTTTGAACAAAAGATCTTCGTAAAATAGCATGAATAATAATAGTTTCGTCTTTTGATGATTCTCTTTTAGCCCTAAAGTTATAGTTTACCCTTGTAATTTTATAATATATTCTATAAATTACTTCAAAAGGATCATATTTTTCATCAATGATGTCTTTAGGTGTTTTAATATATAATTTGAGAGCTTTAGAGGTGTATTCATTTTTAAGGCTCATGAAAAAATTTGGATAACAATTAAAAAATACTAGGCCATCATGAAAATTACTTTCTAATATAGCTATTAGTGAGTCTCTAAATTTTTTAAGCCTTGTGTTTCATAATACCATTAAGATAGGTATGTTAATTCCTAGTCTAAAGTTAGGTTTGACTGCTACTTGGATAAGTCCTATATGAATAAAATTATAACCCTTTTATTGATGCTCTTTTAGTTTTTCTTCCTCTAGTATGTTTATGAAGTGATTATTACTAGTTCCTGGGTAACTGTACTCTAACATGTGTATTTCATTATCCTTTTGTTCCCAAAATGCTTGTCTTTTATAAACTTCGTTTTTGCTTATAAGAGGTACAGACCAGTTATGAAAATTTTTTTCTAATTTTACTACTTGTAATTCCGAGGATGAACTTTAGACTTCAGTATCATTATTCCGTATTATTATTGAATTGTACTTTCCTTTGTTTAATTCAGCTAAAGATCTTAGAATTCCAGCCATGATCTGTTTAAAGACTTATGGTACGGGACCACCCTAGCTTACCAATGGTTTTATTGCCTTCAAAGAGGACTTATCACCAGGTATGCTCACTGGGCTGACCAACGTATAGACGGCTCTCACCACTACACTTATCTTTAATAGATTATAGTATGGAGTTCTACAAAGTCTTTAGTTGTTTAACAAAGTTCAGAATAATAATAAAGGAATAAAGTACAAATATATTAAAGAAGTAAGATATAACAAAGTTTAGAGATTGTAATAAAGTCTAGTATAATGATGTAAAAATTTAATCGCAAGTAATTGATTATAAAGGATCTCCTCATCTTGGATAATATAGTTTGTTTCATATGGATAACAATAAGGACAGAGTTTAATTGATCTTCTCATTATATTATGTTTATATGGTGGTCTCATGAGAAGATACTAGAACCAGGTATATATATATATATCATAATCAAAAAGTAATATATATCTGTTTTGTCGATTTTTAACAAACTAGGAGTGGTTCGATATCTAGTGGTCTAGGAGCAAAACCTACTCCTCTTTATGAGTACCAGTTTTCTAAAAGTGCATCAAAGGACCTTTCGATTGAACAAAATAAAAAAGAAATCTAAAACACAAACAAAGTAATTTTGAAAATAAATTGACTAGAGCTGAAATAAATTGCATTGAATTTAAATGAAAGCAATAAAGTGCCTTCGATCAAATCAAAGGGTTTTTGAAATTGAAATTAAAGTACTAAAACGTAAAATTGAATATGGAAATTAAATGTTGCTTTGAAAAGTAAATTTGCAAAGAAATTATAGATAACAGAAAATGTAAATGAAAGTGTAAAAATAATAGAAGGAACCCTACAGAAAGATAACTCGAGGCAGACTCAGAAAGTCTCTGGAATGTGAGTGTGCTTGAGTTTTTTTCTGAAAAGATTCCAATTCTTGTTCTTTCGAGTCCTCTCATACTTATTAAACAACTGTTCCTGCTCCTTTTGCCTAACATAAATAACTGCTAGAAATAACCTTCTCCACTTGAACTCTTCGATTCAAACATTAACCAGCATCTTCGACTAAATCCATCGATTAAATCTTGCTTCATATTCCCTGTCATAAACTTTCTTGATACAGAAGTTTATTATTTTTTAGGACACCAACTTACTAAATCTCGAATTCAACATCTCTTTGAAATAGAATATTTTCAACTAACAAATTGGCCCCTTAGGATTAATGTATTTTTCGATACCAAAAATAAAAAATACTTAATCCTAAAATGTTCTCACCTTGCCATTATAAGCAATTAATTAACCATAAATAAAATTCATTAATTCTCATTTATTTGTGTCTACTCCGACACGTTCCCCACTATTATCGGTTTCTCTTTCCACCACTTCACCTTCTCAACGAAGTTTCATATTTATCTGAATATACCTTTTCTGAACATACCTCGTATTAACCTTTCGATCTTAATTTAGAAACAATCATCAAGTGAAAGCTCATCTGACAAAAGTCAACAATCATTCGAATCAGACATTTTTGCTTCTTCTAGTGATGTAACACCCTACCATACAGAGACTTATGCTTAAGTCATAATTCAGAGATGGCAAGGTATTACGACCTCTAAAACAAAAATTTAGTACGTATAGTAGTATGAATGATTGATTATAACTAGGAGCCTTGTAAAAAAAAAGGATAAACAAAAACCGCAACTCAAAGCGCAACACTCCGATCACTAACACAACGAGCAAAGGATAAGCTAACGCAAGATCATATATATAAAGAGTATCAAAAACAGGAATATCAAGACTCAAAATCCGGCTGTGAAGATAACCGGTTCGAGCATAGCAATATATACATATAATAAAATAATGAAAACCCCAAGGAAAACCCAAAGGGACATAAATACCGAAAACCTAATCTCCAAAATCCCCTCTAGAAGGAGTCATCACAGTTTGTATTATTTAATGGAGATAAAAGTATCTAAACAAAATATATATCCCAAAACAGAGTCCCGAGAACAAAGGATCTTCGCTAATCCAGAAGTCTCCAGCATGCCTCAACGAGAAGCCTCGCGTCCTGCATCTGAAAACCACAAAATCCGCATGGGTGAGAACCAGAGGTCCCCAGTACGGTAACAGCTTCCACATATATAATACATAATAATAGAGGAAAGCCGAAGGCAATCCTAGAACTTCCTTCAGATAATATCAAAGCTTATAAACAAGCTAAACCGTAAGTGGCAACTGACTAAAGATTCTTCAGTCTAACTAATACTTCCCTTTCCAATTCCTTCAGACCTCCCAACCACCAGCAGGAGTATAATATAGCAAACACAGTTATATCAGACAAGAGATTTACAAATAGGAATAGATAAGGCATTTAGGCAATTAGCAAGTAATATGCAGTCAAATAGGCAATCTCAAACAATTCATGTAGTATGCTTATGATGCATGCCTGTCCCTAGTGGCTGATGATATCATCTGTCGGTTATAGAGCCAACCCGACAAGTCCTGGTAGCTAGCCATTGGACTGTCCCTCTGTCGTGCATCCCCAACTCGAGTTATACTCATCATAAACTTGATCATAATCATGATCCATATCCATCACCCTCACTGGTGAATATTTATCCATCACCATCACTGGTGAATATTTATGGGGGCGAGCTCATCCGGGCCTTTCACAGTGCCCGGCCACACTTACGACATAGGGTCAAAAGAGCTTCGAGACTCAACCTGGAGCACATGGTGGCTAGCCATTGCTACTACCCAGGGAAACCCTCATCTCCAATGGTGGAAGTGCAAACCTTCACAATTCAATCAACATCATATATGCATTTATACTTGGCCATAAACATGGCTCCGCCGTAACACGGCAATAATCTAGCCATCCGACTCACGGTTAAATCCATAACCAGCCAATTCATTAACAATTACGGCCCTTCGGCCCATGGCACAACAAGCACTTCCACCGCCATTCTCCGCATCTCACATAATCATCTTTGATCCTCAATGATCATTCATTTTTCCCTTGCTTCACTCGCAAGTTACCACATTCACTAGCCCTTTTTCTCATGCTAGGCATATCATAATGATTTAAGACATAAGTGGTGAGATCGGAGGCTTAGAAGTATGAAATTTGGCTTTTAAAACTCAAAAATCAACTTTGGGATGAAAACAGGTCCACGCGTACGCGCACTCCACGCGCACGCGTGGATGGCGCTTTCTCGAAGAACGGCGCGTACGCACCAAGTGCGCCTATGCGCGAGGGGTCATTCTGCTAAAAATTTTCTAAGTTAAAAGCTGCAGAATTTACAGATTCAAACCCCAATCTTCCGACGGACATAACTTCCTCATTTTAAATCGTTTTTCACTCGTTCTTCGAACGGCATGGACATCCTGGATCCAATTTCATTTCTAAACAGATTTGGCACAAATCAGAGATCCGTAGTCCAAGTTATGTCCCGTCAAAGTATGCCCAAAAACCATGTTTTCATACAAAACCACAAGGTGCCATTTTCAAAACAAGCCACTTTCAACTCTTTTCAAAATCAATCAAACATGCCAATTTCAATCCTTCTCTTTGAAATCATTCAAAATGTACCAAAATCAACAACAAGCCATCCTCAACTCACACATTGACACTTTACCAAGGTTTCCAAAACCACATCCAACCATTTTAACACTTCTCAATCAAATGGCTAAAGGACAAACACAATATCATGTCATACATCCTTCCTCATCCCAATTTCCAATAATACCATTTCCAATTAACCATCATTATATATAATCAACATCATACTCACCATCAACATGGTACCACCCATCAATTCAACCTCAATCATCCATCAAGCATATATCACAACATGCATTTCTCATATTTCACACAATCAAGGCATCAATATTCATAATCACATATATGAACACATCATATATTTCAACCATTCAACAACACCAACAATTCAATGCCTATCTTAGGGCCTCTAGCCTAAGTATTTCCTACCACATTACATATTAGATACGGGAAACTAAAACCATACTTTAGCCGATTCCCCAAGCTCAACCGGAGCACTTCCAAACCACTTGTCCACAAGCTCTCAAGGTATCAACACCTCCAAGAACAGATTTTATCACACAAAACCCTCTTCCAAGCTTTCCAAAATCACCAATCAAGCTCCAATATTCACATATACACAACCTAAGCCACAATCATCATACCCATACACAACATCTCAATACCCAAACATCATAGAACAACAAATTATACTAGGGTTGAGAATCTTACCACACCCAAGGTCCAAGGAGACAAGATTAACCTTCTCCTTCAAGAGAGTTGGGTCCTATAACATCAAAGAACCCAAAATCTCAACATTTTTGCTCATGAAACTCGAAATCAAGGGCTGGAATTTCGAACAGTAAAACGTGGCTTACCTCAAGATTGATTGTATGGGTTTTGTAGAGCTCTCCGCGGTGAACGCGTGGCCGCAAACAGAGCAGCAATCGGAGCTCTAGATCAAAAGTTATGGTGGTTTGAAGATTAAGTGAGAGAAAGAACTTGAGAGAGTGTTCTTCCCTCCATAGCCTCCATTTTCAGCGTGTTTAGTGTGTTGTGAGGAGAGAGAGTGCTGAAAACTAGGGTTTTGGTTTAGTTTAGTTGGGCCAAGGGCCCACTTTGGGTCCGGTTGGCCCGGTTTGGCCCGTTCGGTCCAATCTTGGTCCGATTTCTATAAAATTGGTACCGAAATTCTCGTCTCAATTTCCTCTATCACATTTAGCCATAAAAATAACATTTTTGGCTTTCTAGAATAAATTCTCATTTATGGGTTAATTAGCCGTTAATTAACTGGGTCTTACATTCTACCCACCTAATTGGGAATTTTGCCCACAAAATTCAAATTCAAATTCAATTACCTGAGAATAAGTGCGGATAATCCATTCGCATCTCCGACTCAAGTTCCCAAGTGTGTTCCTCAACACCGCCTCGACTCCAAGCCACTTTGACTAATGAAACCTCTTTTTCACGCAGTCGTTTGATACTAGTATCATCAATTCTGACTGGAGCCACTGGAAGCGTCAAATCTTCCCTTAACTGAACCGATTCGGGTTCTAACACATGGCTAGCATCAGGGGTGTACTTCCGAAGCTGCGACACGTGAAACACGTCGTGCAGGTTCGAAGGATGAGGTGGTAGAGCCACGCGATACGCCACCGGCCCAATCCTCTCCAGGATCTGAAATGGACCAATGTATCGAGGATTCAACTTCTTTGCTTTAATCGCTCTACCTATTCCTGTGGTCGGAGTAACCTTAAGGAAAACATGATCTCCTTCCTCAAATTCCAAGGGCTTCCGCCTCTGATCGGCGTAACTCTTTTGGCGACTCTGCGCCGTAAGCATCCTATCTCGGATTTTCTTAACTTGTTCAGTAGTCTCAGCTATCATTTCCGGCCCCAACAAGCCTTTCTCTCCAGTTTCATACCAACATAGCGGAGATTGACATTTCCTCCCATACAATGCCTCATACGGAGCCATTCCGATGCTCATATGGTAACTATTATTGTATGCAAACTCCACTAACAGTATATACCAATCCCAACTTGCCGGTTGATCCAAAACACAAGCTCTCAACATATCCTCTAGTGTTTGGATCGTCTTCTCAGATTGACCATCTGTTTGAGGATGGTAAGCTGTACTCAAGCTTAATCGGGTTCCAAAAGCTTTCTGAAATGCACCCCAGAATCTCGAAGTGAAACGAGGATCTCTATCAGAGATTATAGTAGCAGGTACACCATGGAGTCTCACAATCTCCTTTATGTATAACCGAGCTAGCTCCTCAAGGGTGTAAGTCATCCGAATGGGCAAAAAGTGAGCTGACTTTGTCAGTCGGTCCACAATCACCCAGATAGCATCAAAACCAGTCCTTGGCAATCCCGACACAAAGTCCATTGCAATACTTTCCCACTTCCATTGCGGAATCTCTAAAGGTTGCAACATCCCGGAAGGTCTTTGATGTTCAATCTTTACCTTTTGACAAGTTAAGCACTTTGAAACATATTCCGCCACATCATTCTTCATACCCGGCCACCAAAACATCACCTTTAAATCATGGTACATCTTAGTACTTCCCGGGTGAATGGAGAATCCACTTTTGTGTGCCTCCCTTAAGATATCTTGTCTCAAAGTACCAACATCCGGCACAATGATCCTACCCTTGAATCTCCATAACCCATCTTTTTCTTCCGACACTCTCCACTGTTTTCCTTGCTCGATAGCCGGTAACACCTTCCATAATGCTTCATCATTTTCATGAGCCTTTAGGAGTTCGAACTTAAAGTCACTTGAGATTTCTAATCGGCTCAAACACAAGTTTCCAGATACTTCTCGAGCACCAATTTTTAGACTCTCGAATCCCTTGAGCAACTTCTCCTCTTGAAGCATCATCCAAGACGCATATAACAACTTCCGACTTAACGCATCCGCCACTATATTCGCTTTTCCCGGATGGTAATTCAACTCAAAGTCGTAGTCCTTCAATAATTCCATCCACCTCCTTTGCCTCATATTAAGCTCTTTCTGATCAAAGAGGTATTTCAAACTCTTGTGATCGGAAAAGACTTGGAACTTAACCCCATAGAGATAATGCCTCCACACCTTCAAGGCAAATACGACCGCAGCGAGTTCCAGATCGTGCGTAGGGTAACTAACTTCATGAGGTCTCAACTGTCGTGAGGCATACGCCACTACATTATGATGCTGCATCAGCACGCACCCTAGACCCTTCAACGATGCATCACAGTACACCTCAAAAGACTCGTTCGGCTCAGGTAACACTAACACAGGTGCAGTGGTCAACTTTTTCTTCAATGCCTGAAAGCTCTCCTCGCACTCAGGAGTCCAAACAAACAGAGTGTCTTTGCGAGTTAACTTTGTCAACGGCAAAGCTAATTGCGAAAAGCCTTTGATGAACCTTCGGTAATAGCCAGCTAAACCCAGAAAACTCCTTATCTCAGTTACTGTGGTTGGTTGCTTCCATTCCATCACAGCCTCCACCTTAGTTGGATCTACGGCTATTCCCCTCTTACTCACCACGTGACCCAAAAACTTTACCTCATCCTTCCAAAACTCACACTTAGACAATTTCGCATAGAGTTTCTTCTCCTTTAAAATTTGCAACACGGTCCGCAAGTGTTCCGCATGCTCTTCTTCGGTCTTGGAGTAAATCAGTATGTCGTCAATGAAGACAACAACGAATTTATCCAGAAACGGACGGAATACTCTATTCATGTAATCCATAAACACTGCAGGAGCATTCGTCAACCCAAAAGACATCATAGTATACTCGTAATGACCATAACGAGTCCTGAAAGCGGTCTTAGGGATATCCTCACCCCTTACCCTTATTTGGTGATAACCGGATCGCAAATCGATCTTAGAGAAAACCCCAGCTCCTTGTAACTGATCCATGAGATCATCAATCCTTGGCAATGGGTACTTATTCTTTATAGTGACCTTGTTCAGCTACCTGTAATCCACACAGAGCCGCATACTTCCATCTTTTTTCTTTACCAGTAACACTGGAGCACCCCACGGGGAAACACTTGGTCGGATAAAGTTCTTACCCAACAATTCCTCTAACTGAGACTTTAGCTCGGCCATCTCTAACGGTGACATCCTATAAGGAGCACTTGAGATTGGTCCCGCCCCAGGCACCAACTCAATAGCAAACTCGACCTCTCGGTTAGGTGGAAATTCCTCAATATCATCGGGAAACACTTCCGGAAACTCACACACTACCGGAATCTGATCCAACTTTTGATCATCACCCGAAACACCAGCGGTTAACAACATGATACCCTGACATTCGATTCCAGAACAGTTCACCATCATCGAATTCAAGTAATAATTATTCACCACGACCGGCCCTTCTGTATCTTCCGGCATAAAGTACACCGACTTTGTAGAACAATCAAGCAGGACATGGTTCTCAGATAACCAGTCCAATCCCAAGATAAGATCAAGACCGATCATCGGTAAGCAGATTAAATTATGGACAAAATCACGCTGCTTGAACCTGAACGAAACTTTCGGGCATCCTAGCCTAGTTACCATGGCTTCATGGGTAGCATTATGTACCTTTAGGTCATAACCTAAGGTTACGATCTTCAATCCTAACTCATGGGCTTTCTCAAATGCAATAAATGAATGCGATGCTCCCGAATCAAATAAAGCATTTAAAGTTTGACCAGCCATTTCACAGTTACCTCGAATGAGTGTCTCAGATCCTTCTGCACCCACAGCTGAGGTGGTGAACACCCGACCAGTCTGTTGTGCTTTCCCAGCACCTTGCTTTTGCTTCTCTGGACAACTTGCGGCTTTATGCCCCGCCTTTCCACAATTGTAGCACAAACCCCATCCGGCCTTGCATGGTACTCCCGGATGGTGACTCCCACACCTAGTACAAGCTTGATCATTCTGAGGCTGCTTCCCAAACCTTTTCCCTTGGGAGTAGTTGTTGTTGGGCCTCCTAAAAGAACCTCCCCTCTTGAAAGACAGACCTCTAGGTGCAAAGCTCTTCCCTCGGTTCTGTGAAAATGATCCTTTGTGACTTCCTTTCTCAGCGGCTGCCCTCTTCACACACTCTTCAGCAACCCTACACTTGTTCACCAATTCGGAGAAAGTCCTAATCTCCATTGGCCCCACCGAACCGAAAATATCACTCCGGAGTCCTCCCTCGTACTTAACACACTTCCATTCCTCATATTCCACCGGAGTCCCTTGACACATACGAGAGAATCTGAACAGCTCCTCAAACTTGTCAGTATACTCAGATACGGACATAGTACCCTGCTTCAGCTGCAACAATTCAAGCTCCTTGGCCGTCCTAGCAGAAGTCGGAAAGTACTTCTTATAGAATTCCTCTTGGAAGATGTCCCAGGTGATATAATCATCACCCTGCTGTAGGAGGCGTCGGATTCCTTGCCACCAATGCGACGCTTCCCCAGTGAGCAAATAGGTAGCGAACTCTACACGCTGCCTTTTAGGCACCACTTGCGCTTGCAATGCTCGTTCCATGGCCTGAAACCATGTATCGGCTTCAGTCGGGCTAGTAGTTCCCTTGAACTTCGGTGGATTAACCTTCAAAAAGTTCGCCAGTGTCATCGGACCCTAAACTCCACCTCCGTCATTACCATGGTTGTTCATCTGTTGACCAAGAGCCTCAGCAGTGGCTTGCATAGCAGCAGCCATGTTCTCTAACGCAGTCATAAAGTTCAACGGGTCATTAGGGTTAGTCTCCGGCGCACGAGCATTAGTACGACCTCTCCCACGGCCTCTACCGCGTCCACGAGGCGCCATCTGGTTCCTATACACACCAAACAATCGATATTAAGTTGATCAGTCTCAATATCGGAAGTTTAGTACTTTAAAGTCCCAAATGCATGCTCATGAACGTTTATGCCAACTATATCAAGTAGATATACTAACAGCACATAACACACATACAGAGAATGCACAGAAGCATAGTCAGTCCATTCCTCAGGCTCTACAGGAACGAACTGCTCTGATACCATAATGTAACACCCTACCATACAGAGACTTATGCTTAAGTCATAATTCAGAGATGGCAAGGTATTACGACCTCTAAAACAAAAATTTAGTACGTATAGTAGTATGAATGATTGATTATAACTAGGAGCCTTGTAGAAAAAAAAGGATAAACAAAAACCGCAACTCAAAGCGCAACACTCCGATCACTAACACAACGAGCAAAGGATAAGCTAACGCAAGATCATATATATAAAGAGTATCAAAAACAGGAATATCAAGACTCAAAATCCGGCTGTGAAGATAACCGGTTCGAGCATAGCAATATATACATATAATAAAATAATGAAAACCCCAAGGAAAACCCAAAGGGACATAAATACCGAAAACCTAATCTCCAAAATCCCCTCTAGAAGGAGTCATCACAGTTTGTATTATTTAATGGAGATAAAAGTATCTAAACAAAATATATATCCCAAAACAGAGTCCCGAGAACAAAGGATCTTCGCTAATCCAGAAGTCTCCAGCATGCCTCAACGAGAAGCCTCGCGTCCTGCATCTGAAAACCACAAAATCCGCATGGGTGAGAACCAGAGGTCCCCAGTACGGTAACAGCTTCCACATATATAATACATAATAATAGAGGAAAGCCGAAGGCAATCCTAGAACTTCCTTCAGATAATATCAAAGCTTATAAACAAGCTAAACCGTAAGTGGCAACTGACTAAAGATTCTTCAGTCTAACTAATACTTCCCTTTCCAATTCCTTCAGACCTCCCAACCACCAGCAGGAGTATAATATAGCAAACACAGTTATATCAGACAAGAGATTTACAAATAGGAATAGATAAGGCATTTAGGCAATTAGCAAGTAATATGCAGTCAAATAGGCAATCTCAAACAATTCATGTAGTATGCTTATGATGCATGCCTGTCCCTAGTGGCTGATGATATCATCTGTCGGTTATAGAGCCAACCCGACAAGTCCTGGTAGCTAGCCATTGGACTGTCCCTCTGTCGTGCATCCCCAACTCGAGTTATACTCATCATAAACTTGATCATAATCATGATCCATATCCATCACCCTCACTGGTGAATATTTATCCATCACCATCACTGGTGAATATTTATGGGGGCGAGCTCATCCGGGCCTTTCACAGTGCCCGGCCACACTTACGACATAGGGTCAAAAGAGCTTCGAGACTCAACCTGGAGCACATGGTGGCTAGCCATTGCTACTACCCAGGGAAACCCTCATCTCCAATGGTGGAAGTGCAAACCTTCACAATTCAATCAACATCATATATGCATTTATACTTGGCCATAAACATGGCTCCGCCGTAACACGGCAATAATCTAGCCATCCGACTCACGGTTAAATCCATAACCAGCCAATTCATTAACAATTACGGCCCTTCGGCCCATGGCACAACAAGCACTTCCACCGCCATTCTCCGCATCTCACATAATCATCTTTGATCCTCAATGATCATTCATTTTTCCCTTGCTTCACTCGCAAGTTACCACATTCACTAGCCCTTTTTCTCATGCTAGGCATATCATAATGATTTAAGACATAAGTGGTGAGATCGGAGGCTTAGAAGTATGAAATTTGGCTTTTAAAACTCAAAAATCAACTTTGGGATGAAAACAGGTCCACGCGTACGCGCACTCCACGCGCACGCGTGGATGGCGCTTTCTCGAAGAACGGCGCGTACGCACCAAGTGCGCCTATGCGCGAGGGGTCATTCTGCTAAAAATTTTCTAAGTTAAAAGCTGCAGAATTTACAGATTCAAACCCCAATCTTCCGACGGACATAACTTCCTCATTTTAAATCGTTTTTCACTCGTTCTTCGAACGGCATGGACATCCTGGATCCAATTTCATTTCTAAACAGATTTGGCACAAATCAGAGATCCGTAGTCCAAGTTATGTCCCGTCAAAGTATGCCCAAAAACCATGTTTTCATACAAAACCACAAGGTGCCATTTTCAAAACAAGCCACTTTCAACTCTTTTCAAAATCAATCAAACATGCCAATTTCAATCCTTCTCTTTGAAATCATTCAAAATGTACCAAAATCAACAACAAGCCATCCTCAACTCACACATTGACACTTTACCAAGGTTTCCAAAACCACATCCAACCATTTTAACACTTCTCAATCAAATGGCTAAAGGACAAACACAATATCATGTCATACATCCTTCCTCATCCCAATTTCCAATAATACCATTTCCAATTAACCATCATTATATATAATCAACATCATACTCACCATCAACATGGTACCACCCATCAATTCAACCTCAATCATCCATCAAGCATATATCACAACATGCATTTCTCATATTTCACACAATCAAGGCATCAATATTCATAATCACATATATGAACACATCATATATTTCAACCATTCAACAACACCAACAATTCAATGCCTATCTTAGGGCCTCTAGCCTAAGTATTTCCTACCACATTACATATTAGATACGGGAAACTAAAACCATACCTTAGCCGATTCCCCAAGCTCAACCGGAGCACTTCCAAACCACTTGTCCACAAGCTCTCAAGGTATCAACACCTCCAAGAACAGATTTTATCACACAAAACCCTCTTCCAAGCTTTCCAAAATCACCAATCAAGCTCCAATATTCACATATACACAACCTAAGCCACAATCATCATACCCATACACAACATCTCAATACCCAAACATCATAGAACAACAAATTATACTAGGGTTGAGAATCTTACCACACCCAAGGTCCAAGGAGACAAGATTAACCTTCTCCTTCAAGAGAGTTGGGTCCTATAACATCAAAGAACCCAAAATCTCAACATTTTTGCTCATGAAACTCGAAATCAAGGGCTGGAATTTCGAACAGTAAAACGTGGCTTACCTCAAGATTGATTGTATGGGTTTTGTAGAGCTCTCCGCGGTGAACGCGTGGCCGCAAACGGAGCAGCAATCGGAGCTCTAGATCAAAAGTTATGGTGGTTTGAAGATTAAGTGAGAGAAAGAACTTGAGAGAGTGTTCTTCCCTCCATAGCCTCCATTTTCAGCGTGTTTAGTGTGTTGTGAGGAGAGAGAGTGCTGAAAACTAGGGTTTTGGTTTAGTTTAGTTGGGCCAAGGGCCCACTTTGGGTCCGGTTGGCCCGGTTTGGCCCGTTCGGTCCAATCTTGGTCCGATTTCTATAAAATTGGTACCGAAATTCTCGTCTCAATTTCCTCTATCACATTTAGCCATAAAAATAACATTTTTGGCTTTCTAGAATAAATTCTCATTTATGGGTTAATTAGCCGTTAATTAACTGGGTCTTACAAGTGAGTCAAGTTCGGATGACACATCAGAAACCGCTTCGTTCCCACACCTCGTTTGTGAGAAACCCACTCAGGTATAATTTTTATCGATCTAAAATTTTCTTTAATAACCTCAAATTACTTCACTTACAAATGTTGCTATCATATCTTAGGCTGGGAAGGCTACCTAATCCATTTCTTCGTCATCTCCTGCATTCAAACCAGGAAAGCAAGGAGACCAGCTAATGCGTGAGCATCTTTTCTATCTTTTCCTAATGAATTTACATTTGAATCGTTAAGTTTAATCAACATTTAAATATCTTTTAGCCACTATGAATGCTACTTTGAGTTGTGTGAAATTCTATTTATTTCAGGTAGCATTTTAGACGAATTTGACAGAGTTTGTGTTAAGAAATGAAGCCACAGAAGAATAAGGAGGTGGCGCCAAACTTGGATTCTCCAAGTTTGGTGCCAGGAGTGCTTTAAACTCCCATTGCATTCGGCCTCAACGACGCCAAACTTGGGATTCTCCAAGTTTGGCGCCACACTCACTTATCCAAGGAATGCAGGGCGTAGATTTGAAGTCAAGCTTGAGATACTTCAAGTTTGGCGCCATCTAAAGAGAATCTTGAAGACTTCATTCGGGTGTGATGGCGCCAAACTTGGTTCAGCCCAAGTTTGGTGCTACCTTTAGTAAACTTGGTGGTCCCCACTCGCTCCTCAAGGCCTGCACGAAATGTTTATTGATTTTGATTAAACTTTTGTTTTATTTTAAAAACAGAAAATGATATTATTTAGTTTTAGAAAGTATATTTTACATTAATTAGGATTAGATATAAAAAGGAAAAAGAAATAGCCCTTCGGGCTTCTCTTCTCTTCTACCTCATTCCGCAATCTACAGTCTTTCTGAATCCTAGTTTTCTCTCTGAACCATGAGCAACTAAACCTCTATTGTTAAGGTTAGGAGCTCCGCCTATTGTGAGGATTGATACTATTATTTTTCTATTTTAATTCATGTACTGATTTCTATTTCAAGAATTATTTTTGTTCTTTATCTTATGAATCTAGGTGGAACGGAAGTATGACCCTTTTTCTAATTGAGTTCTTATATAACTTGGAAAAGCTCTTTACTTGAACAACAGCTTGAAAACAATTTCTCCTAAATTTCTAATTATCTAGACTTAACAAGATACGTGACATATAATCCTCTTATATTTGGGTAATTAGGGTCTTTGTGGCATATAAACTAGAATTGAACTTCACCCTCTAATTGGAATTAAGTGACCAAGGAATTGGCGGTTGATGAAGGTTAGAGGAGACTAAAAAGGTCTAAGGAATTAGGATTTAGTCACATATAGTTTGTCATGAATTGAATCTTGCATGATTAAAATAGTTAGCAAGAAAAGTCAATCCGGAAGATAGATATCTCTGAAGCCTTAACTGTTTCTCCATATATATTTCACAACTTGTTTACTGCCTACTTTTTGATTCTCTAAATTACTGTTTGATGCATTTGAACTCTCAACACTCTTTTCTGTTTGTCTAACTAAGTAAATCACTTAACCATTGTTGCTTAATCCATTAATCCTCGTGGGATCGACCCTCATTCACTTGAGGTACTACTTGGTACGACCCGGTGCACTTGCCGGTTAGTTTGTGGGTTATAAATTATGCACCACCAGCCCAGACCAGAACCACAACTCCACAAGAGTCCCATTCTTCTGCTCAAACTGTCATTTCGGTGGAACTCATCCAAGTCATTCTTTCATCAAATGCTGAAACACAAAACTTAGTTAATCTAACTTAACAACAACCCCCATCACCTCAAGTAGTAGACATTTTTAATCCTCCTTCTCCTATCAATACTGATTTAATCCTTAAGTCTCCCATTGCACAATCCCTCAATTCTCTCATTCGAGAGGTTAGAGAAATTACACCTCATTGTCAAAAAATACCAAGTCCAACAAAAGCAACTAACCTCTCTTCCTCACAAGGTCTTGAACTCTCAAAAGAAACTCCAGTCACAGCCTCTGAACCTCAAGATGTCGAGTTGGCTAAATTGGTGGCTGTCTTAACCAAAATTACTCAAGAAGAAGCGATTCCTATCTCGAGTCTCACCACTGAAGATTTACCTACATCAAGTCTTCCTGTAAATCTCAACCAACAAACTTTCAAATAATTAACCACCATCTTAAAGCTACTGACACATACTGCAAATGAATAGGTCGAGCAACCTAATTTAAATGGCCTCTTGTCTAATATCTTAAGTTCTTCTCTTGAATTTCAGGTTCCTCCTTAATTTTTTTCTATAGTAAAAAGATTTACAAAATTCTCGAACAACTGCGCTATTATTCAAGATAGGTTAAAAGAAGCAAAGGAGAGGGTGGCCAAAATTGAAACAGAGTCAAAAGAAGTTAACACTGTTCTCCAATCGATGCAAAAGTCATACAAGGAATATGACTTGAGAGTTGCCTAGGCTGCTAGCACTCAAGCTTATTTTGACAAACGAGAGGAAGAACTAGAAAAAGAGCTTACTAGAATTCGAGAGAGAAGAGTTGAACTGGCAAGGCCCTATGCTATAGTGCAACAAAAGAAACAAGAACTCTTCAAGGAACTTTGCATAGTAGAAACTAAGTAAGAGGAAATTGACAGAAGGTTCGGTAGAGCTCAAGATGAAGAACATGATGAAGTCGAAGCATATTCTGCTCTTGATGATGAAAGAGCTCAACTTCATTCCAAACTTCAGGAACTTTTAGCACCTTTCTTTCTCAAAGTTTAATTTTTATAAACTCTTTTTACTATTTGTACTTCTTCATATATTTAAACTTCATCTTCCATGCATCGATATTGCTTCAAATACTTTCCATTAATTGACTTAATCACACTTTCTTAATCAATATCTTTAATTCGATATGCATTTTCGGGATACAAATCAATCACCTGAAAAGGTCCCTCCCAATTATGGAACAATTTACCAAGAAATTTTGACTTTTTCTCTATTGGTAAAATAACTTTCAAAACCAACTCTCCTATACCAAAACACTTTCTTTCACTCAATGATTATAATTTTGAGCAATATTATCTTTTTGTTGAACTAAATGTTCAAGTGCTAGAATGCGTTCCTGGCTTAAGTCATTCAATTCATCATACGTTGCATTCCAATAATCCTCAATCGGTAAGTCATCCTGCCTCATTACTCTTAAAGTATTAAGATTAATTTCTAATGGCAAGACTACATCATGACCATATACCAACTTATAAGGAGATGTACTTGTTGACTCTTTGGGTGAATTTTGATAAGCCCATAATACTTGGCTTAAAGTTTCATGCCAAGTTTGAGGTTTACGACCAGTTTGTTTTTTTTTATCAAATTGAACAATATTTTATTTGCTGCTTCAACCTGACCATTTGCTTGTGCATAATATGGAGTTGAAGTTACAATGGTGATATTTCTTGAAGCTGCAAAGTTTTTAATACGTTGGCCAGTGAACATAGTCCCCTGATTAGTACTTAATGTTTGACGAATTCCAAATTGATAGATTATATATTCCTCAACAAATCAATGATTTTATTCTGACTTGCCTCTATTTAAGGAATAGCTTCAACCCATTTTGTAAAGAGTCAATCGCCACTAAAATAAACTTATGATGTTTTGACGAAGGTGGGTGTATAACTCCAATCAAATCCAAAGCCCAACCTCGAAAAGGCCATGGCTTAATAATCGAATGTAATTCAAAAGCTAGAATCTATTGTATCACTCCATGACGTTTGCATTCTTGACATGCTTTTGCATAATCAATACAATCTTTAATCATGGAAGGCCAATAAACACGATCTCATCGAAGTACCCACTTCATTTTTATTCTAGCCTGATGGGCACCACATATACCCCTATGAACCTCTTCTAGAGCAATATTTTTATCTAACTGACTCAAACTCCTAGAAAGACTTCCATTGATGCCTTTTCTATACAACTCATCAGCTATCAACACAAAATTCATTGCTTTTAACTTTACTTTTTGATCGACCTGAATATTAGGGTTTTTTAAATATTCAGCAATTGGCTTTCTCCAATCATCGTCATCCCATTCGTCTAAAGTCAAGGCCTCTCTTTCTTCTATGGGTACTAGGATTTGACGCACTTTTGCCAATTTCTCCAATATTTCTGGGAGTATTTTATATCTCGATGCATTTTGGGCTAACTCATTAGCAATTTCATTTCGAATCCTTAGAATATGGACCAATGAAACTTTTCAAAATGATATGTAAATGAACACCCTTAGAATCCTTAGAATTACTATGATGCATTATCGAAGGGCTTAGGATGCGTACAAATGTAATACCGTGATATGTAAACAGACACCCTCAACTTGAAGTCTTTGGGTATGGTTGGAAAATGATTGAGGAGAAGAGATCATTAAGTAACAGTTATAGTCTTAAGTCGAGTATAGAGATGAAAGCTGGGAACGTTAGACCAAATCAATTTCAAAATTTCAAGTAGTTGTCAGGTCAAAATTCGAAAAGTACAGTAAGAGAGTAATGAACTACTAAGGAAACTAAAGCCCGTTTAAATCAAGAAGTGATCAGGGAAGACAAAGAAGAAATTTGGAGGGACAAAGGAGGATTCTGTGCCAAATTCAGAGGTTCAAGACAAAGACTATCATCTGAAGCTCATCAGAGCAAATTTTCATTTCACTCTAAAGCTGCTACAATGCATCGTGAGTCAAGGAGATCTTTTGGAAGACCCAGAAAGGAGAACAACGTGGCGGCATAGATAATTGAGTGTCTGACATGTTAGAAGATGGTGATTGAGTGCCAGAAGTTATCCAGAATGCTGCAACTTTTAGGAGATTCAATGATGAAAGTGGGAAAGGATTGCTATGGGCTTCCTGATGGGTTCGCCAAGGTTTAGAATAGAAATTGATGCTGCTAGGTAATCATGGATCAAGTAACCAAGTCCACTTGCTTTCTATTTATTGGAGAAAACTATTTATTTAAGATATTGGCGAGACTATACACCATGAAAATGATGAGGTTTCATGATGCGTTAAACGCCTCGGTGAGGGTGTGAACCTGGTGGATGATGCGTCTTAAGTTTCGAATTGATAGTTGAGATGACCAAGGAATGATCAAGCAAATTTGAGTTAAAATTCTCACTATGAAAAGCCGACAGAAGAATTATGTTGACTTGAGAACTTTTTAAGTTTGGAGGAGGAGGTCCTATATCCATGCATGATATTTTAACAAAATTGGGATTTAATGAGCAACCAAAACTAAGCAGTTGAGAAACCTCGAGATAGAAGTATAACGCTAGGGGATCAAGTTTGTTGGGGCCTTAGTTAGTCATTGAAACCACTGAACTGATTAAGGAAATCCGAAACCAAATGCGTACTGCTCAAACCGTCAGAAAAGCTACGCTAATCAAAGGCGAAAGCCTTTAGAGTTCGAGGAAGAAGAACATAGTTTCTGAAGGTAACATCAACAACAGGAGTAGGTTGAGCGATTAAAACAAAGAAGCTAAGTCCTCGATACATCGGTCCGTTTCAGATTCTTGAGAGGGTTGGACCGGTGGCGTATCAGATGGCTCTACCACCACATCTTTCGAACCTGCACAATGTATTTCACGTGTTGTAGCTTCAGAAGTACACTTCTGATGCTAGCCATGTGTTAGAACCTGAATCCGTAAAACTAAAAGAAGATTTGACGCTCCAAGTGACTCCGGTCAGAATAGACGACACACCAGTGTTAAACGATTGCGCGAAAAGGAAGTTGTGTTAGTTAAGGTTGCGTGGAGTCGAGTTGGTGTTGAGGAGCACACTTGGGAACTTGAATCAGAGATGCGAACAGACTACCGGCACATATTCTCATGTAACTGAATTCGAATTTTGTGGGCAAAATTCTTATTTAGGTGGGTAGAATGTAAAACCCGGCTGATTAATAAATAATTAACTCATAAATTAATATTTATTTTAAAAATTATAATATAAAATTTTATAGTTTAATGTGATAGAGTAATTAAAATAAGAAATTTAACACTAATTTTAAAGAATTTGGCCCAAGATTGGGCCGAATAGGCCAAACCGATCGAACCGGGCCCAAAACGGGCTCGTGGGCCCAACTTACTCACTTAACGTAGTGAGCTTCAGCTCACTCTCTCTCCTTCATTCAGCAAACACGCTGAAACCATACCTACAAGGGAAGAACACTCTTCCAAAAATATAAACCTTCACTTGATAATCAAATTCACGTAACTTTTGATCTGGAGTTCCGATCGCTGCACCATTTGCGGCCACACGACTACAGTATCGAGCTCTACAAAGCCCAGTACATTATAAGGAATGGAAACTACTTCCGTGTTTCAATTTTCTCCTCCCTAAATTTCGAATTTAATGAATAATTTTGTTGAGAATTGTTTAATTTCAGTGTTTAGGTTTGAATTAGCTTGTGAATTTTGTTGGGTGTGGCTCACTTGAGCTGTAGACAAGGTAAGAACCATAACCCTCATGTGAAATTGTTGATATTTTGAGTTTAGAGATTAATTATAGTGATATATGTGGTTTAGGTTGAATGTTGTTGGTGAGAAATCAAGTGAAGGTCAAAACTTGTGATATTAGAGCTTGATTGAGGTCTTAGAGGCTTGAAGTGAAGTTTTGTGGCTGAAAATTCTGTTTGGGAGGTGTTGAAGTCTTGCGAATTTGAGGAAAAGTTGAATTGGAGGTGTTCCAGGTTGAGCGGGGAATCAGCCAAGGTATGGTTTTGGTTTTTCGTATCTAAAATGTAATGTATTGTGAAAACTTAGGCTAGTGACCATAGGATAGGAGTTGAATTGTTGATATTATTGATTGGTTGTGGTGGATTGTATTATATGTATGTGGTTAGTGATTATTAGAGGATGTGATGGAAGCTTGTATGTATGATATGTATGCCTTGGTATTTGTGTTCATACCCTGAGTCGAGCTGTCCGACCCAGGATGTTTAGCGACAAGACGACCGACCTCTTCAGGTCAGACCGTCCAACCTCTTTTTAAAGAATTCGGTCAAATCACCAGGAAAAGCCCAATAAGGGCCCAACAGAGGAACACAATCCAAATCCTAAGGTAGTTCAAACCTCTAGAGATAAGGGCGGTTCTCTTGAAGATAAGATGACCTCACTCAAAGATAAGATAAGATAAGATAAGATAACTAACTTATCTTATCTAAGAAGGTCACTCCACACCCTTATAAATACACTGGAGTACCCAGGTATAACTCATACTCTGATTCAACTAAAAACCTGCTTAATACCCTTGCTAACTTAAGCATCAGAGTCCCTTGCAGGTACCACCACCCTCGGAACATTAGCGTCGTTGCCGGGGAATCTGGAACTCATCCCACTACCATGGCGGACGACCATGACAATGACCACGACTCGGATCTAGAAGATAGAACGCCACACAAAAACGTGGACACTACACCAAAAGATATCCCGCAACCTAACGGAGATAAGAGTTCACCAAACCTGGAAGCCCTGGAGGTGCTTCAAGACCGTTTAAAACAACTTGAAAAAGAAGCCCAATATCAACGAGAAGCTGGGAAAGACCTACAAAGGGAAATAAGGCGACGCCAAGAATTGGAGGACAAACTTCTAAAACTCGAAGCCGATCTCAAGGCCAAAGCTACTCGATCCACTCATGAGGATAGCTCCCACAAGGACCAAGATCCATTCACCAAGGAGATCATGAAGACCGAAATTCCAAAAGACTTTAAACTCCCGGATATGACTTTATACGATGGCACGGCAGATCCCAGCCATCACCTTAGCAATTTCAGGAGTCGAATGTACCTCACTGACGCCTCAGACGCAGTCTGCTGCAAAGCCTTCCCGACTATCTTAACAAAAACGGCGATTAAATGGTTCGACAATCTACCCCCTAGGTCCATCTCAAGCTTCGACGACCTAGCCAAGAAATTTCTAGCCAGATTCTCTATCCAGAAAGACAAAACCAAGTACGCCCCAAGTCTATTAGGAATTAAACAATGAGATCGGGAAGGTCTCTGTAGTTACATGGAAAGATTCAACAAAGCGTGTCTAGACATACAGAGTCTGCCCACAGAAGCGGCCATCATGGGCCTCATCAATGGCTTATGAGAAGGGCCTTTTAGCCACTCCATATCGAAAAAGCATCCTACATCTCTAAATGAGGTACAAGAATGAGCAGAGAAGTATATCAACATGGAGGAAAACTCTCGACTAGGAGAGACCTCAAAATCCAGGTTCTCCTACTCCTCCCGAGATAAGGACAAAGAATCCAAGAAAAAAAAAAGATCAACATGGGGAAAAGATATAAAAATACCACAATTATACCCCTCTTCGGGTATCCCTTGTGGATGTCTACAGAGAAGTATGCCATACTGAAAAGATACCTCCAGCTCGACCACTTAAAAACAAAAAAAGGAGGAGGAAAATGGGATGAATATTGTGAATATCATCAAATCTATGGACATTTCACCAACGAATGTTTCGACCTAAAAAATATCATAGAAAAACTGGTAAGAGAAGGAAAGTTAGATCGGTATTTAGCAAGCTGAGTAGACGATCCCAGAAAAAGAAGAAGGGATGAAGATGTCGGACGGGCTGAACGACCACCTCGTACGCCTGAGAGACATGTCCACATGATACACGGAGGATTTGCGGGAGGAGGGATCTCCAAATCATCTCACAAAAAATATCTTAAAGAAGTATATCATGTCGAGGGAAAAGAGGAAGCACCTGATATCCCCACAATTACTTTTACCAAAGAGGACGCATCCGGTATCATCTCAGGACACGACGATCCTATGGTCATCACTATCATATTGGCAAACACAAATCTCCACCGCACACTGGTAGACCAAGGAAGCCTCGCCAACATCTTGTTCAAAACTGTCTTCGACAAACTTGGCCTGGAAGAAAAAGAACTCAGAGCATATTCGAACAGCCTGTTCGAACTGGGAGACACTCCAGTTTAACCACTTGGATACATCTCACTACACACGACCTTTGGAAAAGGAAACCAGTCAAGAACACTCAAGATAGACTACATCGTGGTCGACGTAAGTTCAGCCTACAATGCCTTAATAGGTCGGACAACATTAAATCAGCTCGGCGCAGTAGTCTCGACTCCACATCTATGCATGAAGTTCCCAACTGCAGAAGGGATAGCTACAATAAAAGCGGACCAGAAGACAGTGCGCCGCTGTTACAACGAAAGTCTAAACCTCAGAGGCAGAGGAGAAAAATTCCACACCATCAAACTCGGTGGAGTTCAGAGGCGGGAAGAACTCCGCCCACAACCCAAAGGTGAAGTAGAAAAAGTCCAGATCGGAGATATCCCGGACAAAACAACCAATATCGGTACAATCCTAAAAGGAGACCTAAAAGAATCACTCATACAATTCTTACGAGATAACGTCGACCTCTTTGCATGGAAGGCTGCAGACATGCCAGGCATAGACCCCAAGTTAATGTGCCACAAGCTAGCAGTCTACCCAGGATCTCGGCCAGTACAACAGAGACGTAGAAAGCTCAGACCAGAACGATCTCAAGCTGTGGAAGAGCAGGTACAAGCTCTACTGGAGGCAAAATTCATAAGAGAAGTCAAGTACCCACTATGGCTAGCTAACGTCGTCTTGGTAAAAAAATCAAATGGAAAGTGGCAGATGTGCACCGACTACACTGATCTCAATAAAGCCTGCCCAAAAAATCCTTATCCACTCCCAAGTATCGACGCTCTGGTGGATGCCTCATCCGGATATAAATACATCTCGTTTATGGACGCATATTCGGGATACAATCAAATCCCGATGTACCCACCCGACCAAGAAAAAGCTTTGTTCTTAACCCCAAAAGCAAACTACTACTACATCATCATGCCTTTTGGACTTAAAAACGCGGGAGCTACTTATCAGAGATTAATGAATAAGGTCTTTACGGATCACATCAGAAAAATCATGGAAGTCTATGTGGACGACATGTTAATAAAGACATAACGTGAAGAGACGTTACTGTCCGACCTCACCCAAGTATTCGACACTATAAGAAGGCATGGCATGCAAATTAATCCTGTAAAATGCACCTTCGCAGTAGAAGCTGGCAAATTCTTGGGTTTTATGCTCACACAAAGAGGAATCGAGGCAAATCCGGATAAATGCCGGGCCATACTCGACATGAAAAGCCCGACTTGTGTCAAAGAGGTACAACAACTCAATGGAAGGTTAGAAGCCTTGTCCAGATTTCTAGCTGGACCGGCAATAAGATCTCTCCCCTTCTATACCACTCTAAGAAAGGGAAAAAGGTTTGAATGGACAACGGAGTGCGAGCAAGCTTTCCAAGATTTCAAAAAATTCCTGGGACAACCACCTATTCTAACTCAGCCATGGGAAGGAGAACCACTTATATTGTACCTCGCAGTAGAAAATTGGGCAGTAGCCTCAGCACTGGTCCGAGAAGATGACAGTGGACAACAACCTATATACTTCATCAGCAAAGCACTACAAGGGTCCGAGCTGACTACCAAAAAATAGAAAATTTCGCCTAGGCTCTCATACTAACATCTCGACAACTTCGCCCATATTTCAAAGCCCACACCATTAGGGTTCGGACCAACCAACCCATAAAAGGGATTTTACAGAAAACAGACTTAGCAGGCAGAATCTTGCAATGGGCAGTCGAGTTGTCCGAATTCGACCTTCAATACGAAGCTCGGACAGCCATCAAATTGCAATATCCGGCTGACTTCATTGCAGAATTTACAGACACCTCGGAAATCCCTACAGAATGGAATCTCTATGTAGATGGTTCTTCAAATAAAACTGGAAGCGGCGCGGGTGTGATAATTGAAAGCGACTAGGGAACCCAAATCGAACTTTTCCTCAAATTCGGGTTCCCTGCCTCAAACAACCAAGCTGAATATGAGACGCTACTAGCTGTTTTGAAGCTGGCTAGGGAGGTTGGAGCTCAAAAGCTTATCATCTTCAGCAACTCACAAGTAGTCACTTCACAAATAGCAGGGTGCTACCAAGCCAAAGATCCCACCATGAAAAGGTACTTGGACAAAACCAGGGAATAGCTCGGACAACTCAAGGAATATGAGGTCCGCCACATACCCCAAGAACAGAATGCCCGAGCTGATGCACTCTCAAAACTAGCTAGCACCAAACCAATGGGCAACAATACAAGCCTCATCCAGGAAATGCTGCAGAACCCGTCAATCTCGGAAGAAGAAAAAGTCCTAGCCATAACAGGTCTAGATCAAGGATGGATGACTCCCATAATTAACTACCTCAAAATAGAAACACTCCCTATAGATGAAAAGGAGGCAAAGAGGTTAAAACGGGAGGCACAATACTACACTATCATAAACAATACTCTATACAAAAGAGGAATTTCAATACCATTGTTAAAATGTGTGCCGACTTCCAACACAAAGGAAGTTTTAGAAGAAGTACACAGTGACATCTGTGGCAATCATCTCGGAGCGCAGGCACTTACCAAAAAAGTACTCCAGGCAGGATTTTATTGGCCAACTCTACAAAAGGAAGCCACAGAGTTCGTAAAGACATGTCCACCATGTCAGAAACATGCCAACTTTCACATCGCCCCGTCAGAGAAACTCATTAGCGTAACCTCACCTTGGCCATTCGCAAAATGGGGACTCGACCTTCTCGGACCTTTCCCTTAGGGATCGGGACAAGTCAAATTCCTCATAGTAGGGGTAAACTATTTCACAAAGTGGATCGAGGCAGAACCCCTAGCTAACGCCACTGCTCAAAGAAGTCAAAAATTCCTGTATAGAAATATTGTCACAAGGTTTGGGGTTCCATACTCCATCATCACAAACAATGGCACTTAATTTACAGATACATGCTTCAAAAAATTGGTGGTTGATCTGAACATAAAACACCAATTTACATCTGTAGAACATCCCCAGGCCAACGGACAAGCGGAAGCTGCTAACAAAGTCATATTGGCTGGGATAAAACGGAGATTACAGGATGCAAAGGTAGCCTGGGCCGAAGATCTCCCATAAGTCCTATGGGCATATCGAACAATACCACCTTCTACCACAAAGGAATCACCTTTCTGACTAGCCTACGGAACGAAGGCAATGATCCCAGTGGAGGTCGAAGAAGGGTCGCCCAGAGTGATCTACTATAATGAAGAAGCCAACTCCCAACTTCAAAAGAAAGAACTCGACCTACTTCCAGAAATTCGAGAAAGAGCTCTAATCAGGGAAGAGGCATTAAAACTTCGAATGGCTTCAAGATACAATCAAAAGGTAGTGCCACGAGGTTTTACCGAGAACGACCTCATCCTAATCCGAAATAATATCGGAACAACTCGACCTGGAGAAGGAAAGCTGGTAGCAAACTGGAAAGGACCCTACCGAGTCATAGAAGTACTTGGAAAGGGCTACTACAGACTGTCCGAACTCGAAGGGCAAGAGCTTCCTAGGTCATGGCACGCCTGCAACCTAAGAAGGTACTATAGTTAAAGGTAATAAAGATCTTACAATAAGGTGCACTCTTTTTCCTGAAAAGGTTTTTTAATGAGGTGCCAAGCCAAGATCTACAAATTGCCCAACTTAGAGGGATAAAACTCCCACATGTATATATTTGCATTTTCTTTTGAATAAAGTTTTTTAGAATTTCTACAAATTCTCAAGACGCATTAGTCTGAAACGCTAAAAAATTCATCGCCCGATTATAAAGCTGCAAGATCGGTAGAAAGTGAATATCAAATTCACTGTCCGACCACAATAAACACCAAAGAAGATGAAAATCAAATTCATCAAAAGGTCGACCAAACAAAGATCAAACCTAACTTCGACAAAATCAGCAAAGATGAAAAAGCGATAAAAATAGAATAATGCAAGAAGTTATCGAAAGTGATCCATAGAAATGACCTGACGAGGTCTTAATAAAATGGGTTGCTAAAAATAACTTAAAAGACAGGCCGACATAAAGAAGTCGGACCAGTCGACCACAATAACCAAAGTTATAAAAAGTGAATCCCTGGAAAGAGGCCTGGCCAGCCCTAAAAAAGAGGATTACTAGAAATAACTTAGAAGAGACCGACATGATGAAGTCGGCCTCCCAAAAACAATTTATAAAAAGTAATCCCTAAAAGAGACCTGACAAAGGTCCAAAAAGAGGATTACTAGAAATAACTTAGAAGAGACCGACATGATGAAGTCGGTCTCCCACAAACAAGTTATAAAAAGTAATCCCTAAAAGAGACCTGACAAAGGTCCAAAAAGAGTATTACTAGAAATAACTTAGAAGATACCAACATAATGAAGTCGGTCCAAAAAACCAAAACATTATAAAGTAATCCCTAATAGAGACCTAACAAAGGTCCAAACAAAACGGATTACTAAAAACAACTTTAGGCCGAAGTAAGGAAGTCGACATACAAGTTGAACCCAAACATCCACAACCTCAAAAGAGTCAAGCCACAAGTATGAAAATACAAAGGCAATCACAAGAGGTCGGACAACAAGGCTCCAACACCCCCAAAAACCTAAAAGGTACCAGACAGATGCAGACAAACATGTTATGAAAAGAAACAAAGTTATAATATTAACAAGGCTCAAAGAGGCCACCCGAAGTCGACCTCGAAGAAGCCTAAGAAAATACTTTGTTTTTCCCAAAATAAAGTTGCTAATAGCAAAGAAACTAAAAGTGTTCAGAAGACAAAATAACAAAACTACAAATCGAAAAGAGTTTAAAGACCCACAGACCGGGCCATACACATCCAAAAAATTCATAAAACTACATGGGGTTCAGGGATTCTCCAGTGGTAGCATCTCGGGGTGAAGGAGGTAGAGTTTGAAGGGGCACCCCATCTACTGTTCCATCATCTCGGTTCAGAATTTGAACATCGGGATCTGACTCTGGTTGAGCGACTTCAGCTGAAGTAGAGGAGGGCGGAATATTAGAGGTTTTGGCAGAAGAAACAACATGAGGGCCGACATCATCATCATCATCAGGATCACCAGGAACAAACTTACCATCCCTAACAATGTTGTCCAGACTAAAAAGGGAAAGGTCAAGCTCCGGCGCAAGAACTCGAACTTGCTCCTTCAGATTCTCATAAGCAGCATTAACACTGTCTACAAGGTGACCTTGGAGTTCAGCATAATCAGCCTAGACAGATTCCAAGCTGTTCCTGAGATCCATCATCTCTCTATAGGTGGTAACATAGCTCTCCTTATGTTTCAACGCTGTATCCTCAGCTAATTTCACAGAGGCCGCCAGACCAATAGCTCGAGTCTTCTCCCCCTCCAACTCCTTCTCTAGCTTGGTCACTTTCACCTCGAGCTCCTCCTTTAAACCCTTCATCCGGTCGAACTCCAACTTAGCCTCCTCCATAAAGGCCTTTGTAGCGTGAAGGGGAAGATCTTGGGAAGTTCGATATAAAGCCGCCCCCATGTGTGCCATCTTAATGCACTGTGAGTAATAAAATCCAGATGGCGAAGAAGAGAAACATCATCAGTAGGGATGGTACCAGAAGGACTGATTTGCTGGTCAACAAACTCGACAGCATCGAAGTCAGGGGCATCAAGGTTAAAGGGCTCAGCTGTCTTTTGCTTTTCGGAGGAGGAGCACCAGAGGTAGCAACAGAAGCTTGTGGAGGATCAACCAAACGAACCCGAGGAGTAGGGATTATCCTCCTCGGTCCAGAAGAGCTCGGTATGGACGGCTTCGATTGAACCTGAGAGGACCCCTCCCCGGACACCTTGGCCGAGATGTTCTAGACCGCGGTAGCTTTCCTCGCCTTTTTAAAGGCCCTCATAGAGTCATTGTTTTTAACCATCTCTGAAAAAAGACAGCAAAAACCAAGTTACAAAATGATAAAGAAACCAACAAAAAAAAAGATAACAGGAGGGAAGTCGGGCACTACCCAACTCATCTCGGAGAAGCAAGGGATCCCCTAAAAACTTTTTAGTATCAAGGTAAGGAGGCTACCACCAATTCTCCTCCAACAAGTTCACAAAGGCCTGTTCGACCTCACTCAACATATCCCACGAATACCTCGACACCACAACATTCTTTTGCCACTCTAAAGGAAAAATAGGCTCATCATTTTCATCCAGAAAAAAGGGGCGAGCTCCTTCAACAGCTCGAACTTTAAAGAAATAATTTTTGAAGTCTCTGAAAGACTCATCATACATCGAAAATACTTTCTTTCCCTGAGCGGATCGAATGGAAACCCAGGAGGCTTTCTTTTTGGTAGAAATTCCGGGTTTAGTCAAAACAAAAAGATAGAGGAAGAGAGTTTGTGAAGGCTTAATATCTAGCTCCTAACATAACAACTAGAAAATTTTGACAAAACCCCACGAATTCGGATGAACTTGGGATGGGGACACATTGCATGACCATAACAAGTCGGTCTCAAAAGATGAAAAAGGAAAGGTAATTTTCAGCTGACTGAAAAAATAGTCATATCCATAAAAGAAGGGACGCTCCCCTTGGGTCAGAGAAGGAAAGCAAACCCTCTCCACGGAGTCCGGCGTGATCAACTCATAATCTTTCTCCTGGTTTCTACGATTATAGATATAATGACGTTTCCTAAGTTCCACAAGATACTCGGACTCAACAAGCGAAACACACATCAGAACAAGGGAGTTAGTGCACGAAATTACAATCACACTTTTGCAACTCCGCACAACTAACTAGCAAGTGCACTAGGTCGTCCAAGGGTCGATCCCACGGAGATTGTCGGCTTGAAGCAAGCTATGGTTAACTTATAACTTTTAGTCAGGATATCAATAATTCTCAAATTTGATTGTAAAAAGTAAAAGAACATGAAATAAATACTTGTTATGCAGTAATGAAGAACAGGTTGAGGCTTTGGAGATGCTTTGTCCTCTGAATCTCTGCTTTCCTACTATATTCTTCTTCATGCACGCAAGCCTCCTTCCATGGCAAGCTTTATGTTGGGCATTGCCGTTGTCAATGGCTACTTCCCGTCCTCTCAGTGAAAACGTTCCAAATGCGCTGTCACCGCACGGCTAATCATCTGTCGATTCTCGATCATGCTAGAATAGGATCCATTGATCCTTTTGCGTCTGTCACACGCCCAACATTCGCGAGTTTGAAGCTCGTCACAGTCATCCCTTCCCAGATCCTACTCAGAATACCACAGACAAGGTTTAGACGTTCCGGATCTCAGGAATGGCCGCCAATAATCCTAGCCTATACCACGAAGGTTCCAATCTTAGATTAGAAACCCAAGAGATACACATTCAAGCTTGATTGCATGTAGAACAGAGGTGGTTGTCAGGCACGCGTTCATAGGTGAGAATGATGATTATTGTCACGGATCATCACATTCATCAGGTTGAAGTGCAAATGAATATCTTAGAATAGAAGCAAGCATGATAGAATGGAAAACAGTAGTAATTGCATTAATTCATGAAGAACAGCAGAGCTCCTCACCTCCAACAATGGGGTTTAGAGACTCATGCCGTAAAGAATACAATAAGAAACGTGTAAAGTGTCATCAGGTATAAGATGAATCACTAAAAGTAGTTTTTATAGTAAACTAGTGACCAAGGGTTACAGAAAATGAGTAAGCTAGGGTGTTTCGTGTAAAAATCCACATCCGGGGCCCACTTGGTATGTGCTTGGGCTGAGCATTGAAGCTTTCATGTGTAGAGACTTTTCTCGGAGCTAAACGCCAGCTTTTGTGCCAGTTTGGGCGTTTAACTCCAGTTTTTATGCCAGTTCCGGCGTTAAACGCTAGAATTCTTAAGCTGACTTGGAACGCCTGTTTGGGCCATCAAATCTCGGGCAAAGTATGGACTATTATATATTACTGGAAAGCCCAGGATGTCTACTTTCCAACGCAATTAAGAGCGCACCAATTGGGCTTCTGTAGCTCCAGAAAATCCACTTTGAGTGCAGGGAGGTCAGAATCCAACAGCATCTGCAGTCCTTTTTCAGCCTCTGAATCAAATTTTTGCTCAGGTCCCTCAATTTCAGCCAGAAAATACCTGAAATCACAGAAAAACACACAAACTCATAGTAAAGTCCAGAAAAGTGAATTTTAAATAAAAACTAATAAAAATATAATAAAAACTAATTAAAATATACTGAAAACATACTAAAAACAATGCCAAAAAGCATATAAATTATCCGCTCATCACAACACCAAACTTAAATTGTTGCTTGTCCCCAAGCAACTGAAAATCAAATAGGATAAAAAGAAAAGAATATACACTGAATTCCAAAAACATCTATGAAGATCAGTATTAATTAGATGAGCGGGGCTTTTAGCTTTTTGCCTCTGAATAGTTTTGGCATCTCACTTTATCCTTTGAAGTTCAGAATGATTGGCTGCTATAGGAACTCAGAATCCAGATAGTGTTATTGATTCTCCTAGTTAAGTATGTTGATTCTTGAACACAGCTACTTTATGAGTCTTGGCCGTGACCCTAAGCATTTTGTTTTCCAGTATTACCACCGGATACATAAATGCCACAGACATATAACTGGGTGAACCTTTTCAGATTGTGACTCAGCTTTGCTAGGTTCCCCAATTAGAGGTGTCCAGAGCTCTTAAGCACACTCTTTTTTCTTTTGGACCACGACTTTAACCGCTCAGTCTCAAGTTTTCACTTGACACCTTCACGCCACAAGCACATGGTTAGGGACAGCTTGGTTTAGCCGCTTAGGCCAGGATTTTATTCCTGTGGACCCTCCTATCCATTGATGCTCAAAGCCTTGGATCCTTTTTATCACCCTTGCCTTTTGGTTTAAAGGGGTATTGGCTTTTTCTGCTTGCTTTTCTTTTTCTTTCTTTTTCTTTTCTCTTTTTTTCGCCTCTCTTTTTTTTTCGCATATATCCTTTTTTTTCTGTAAGCTTTTCACTGCTTTTTCTTGCTTTAAGAATCAATTTTATGATTTTTCAGATCATCAGATAACATTTCTCCTTTTCCCATCATTCTTTCAAGAGCCAACAATTTTAACATTCATAAACAATTAAATTAAAAAATATGCACTGTTCAAGCATTCATTCAGAAAAACAATAGTATTGCCATCACGTCAAAATGTATGGGTGGGTTTGGGATGGAAAGTGGTTTGGTGAAGGGAGAGAGTGAGTTGAGGTTGGTGGGGATCCTGTGGGATCCACAGATCCTGAGGTGTCAATCCTGTTAGGCGTGCAAAACGCCCATTGCTGCCAATCCTGGCGTTAAACGCCAGGTTGCTGCCCATTTCTGGCGTTTAACGCCAGCTTCTTGCCCTTTTCTGGCATTAAACGCCAGCTCTGTGCCCATTTCTGGCGTTAAACGCCCATTCTGCTACCCTTACTGGCGTTTAAACGCCAGTAAGTTTTTCCTCCAGGGTGTGCTGTTTTTAATGCTGTTTTTCATTCTGTTTTTGCTTTTTCAGTTGTTTTTGTGACTCCACATGATCATCAACCTACAGAAAACATAAAATAACAATAGAAGATAAATAGATATAATAAAATTGGGTTGCCTCCCAACAAGCGCTTCTTTATTGTCTTTAGCTGGACCTTGACTGAGTTTTATTCTAGTCTCAGTTTTGAGCATTCTTGATCAAAATTGCTTTCAAGATAATGTTTGATTCTCTGTCTATTAACAATGAACTTTTTGTCAGAATCAATATCCTGAAGCTCAACATATCCATATGGTGACACTCCTGTGATCACATATGGTCCCCTCCACCGGGATTTTAATTTCCCGGGGAATAATCTGAGCCTAGAGTTGAACAGCAGAACCTTTTGTCCTGGCTCAAAGACTCTGGATGACAATTTCTTGTCATGCCACTTTTTTGCTTTTTCCTTATAAATTTTTGCATTTTCAAAAGCATTGAGTCTGAACTCCTCTAGCTCATTTAGCTGGAGCAATCTTTTCTCACCAGCTAACTTAGCATCCATGTTTAGGAATCTGGTTGCCCAGTAGGCTTTATGTTCTAGTTCCACGGGCAGATGACAGGCCTTGCCATACACAAGCTGGTATGGAGAGGTTCCTATAGGAGTCTTGAATGATGTTCTGTATGCCCACAGAGCATCATCCAAGCTCTTTGCCCAATCCTTTCTACGGGCAATTACAGTCCATTCCAGGATTCTCTTTAATTCTCTGTTAGAGACTTCAGACTGCCCATTTGTCTGTGGATGATACGGAGTTGCTACTTTGTGGCTAATTCCATATCGAACCATAGCAGAGTAAAGTTGTTTATTGCAGAAATGGGTGCCCCCATCACTGATTAGTACTCTGGGAACACCAAATCTGCTGAAAATATGTTTCTGGAGGAAATTCAGCACAGTCTTGGTATCATTAGTGGGTGTGGCAATTGCTTCCACCCATTTAGATACGTAGTCTACTGCCACCAGAATGTAAGTGTTTGAGTATGATGGTGGGAAAGGACCCATGAAGTCAATACGCCATACATCAAACAACTCAATCTCTAAGATCCCTTGTTGAGGCATGGCATAACCATGAGGCAAGTTACCAGCTCTTTGGCAACTGTCACAGTTACGCACAAACTCTCGGGCATCTCTATAGAGAGTAGGCCAATAGAAGCCACATTGGAGGACTTTAGTGGTTGTTCGCTCACTTCCGAAGTGTCCTCCATACTGTGATCCATGGCAATGCCACAGGATCTTCTGTGCCTCCTCTCTAGGGATGCATATGCGGATCATTCCGTCTGCGCATCTCTTAAAGAGATATGGTTCATCCCATAAGTAGTACTTTGCATCAGAAATTAGTTTTTTCTTCTGCAACCTGCTGTATTCCTGGGGTATGAACCTCACAGCTTTATAATTTGCAATGTCTGCAAACCATGGTGCTTCCTGAATGGAAAAACAGTTGCTCATCCGGAAAGGTCTCAGAGATCTCAATAGGAGGGAGGGACGCCCCTTGATGAGCGGATAATTTATACACTTTTTGGGATTGTTTTTAGTATGTTTTTAGTAGGATCTAGTTACTTTTAGGGATGTTTTCATTAGTTTTTATGTTAAATTCACATTTCTGGACTTTACTATGAGTTTGTGTGTTTTTCTATGATTTCAGGTATTTTCTGGCTGAAATTGAGGGACTTGAGCAAAAATCAGATTCAGAGGTTGAAGAAGGACTGCTGATGCTGTTGGATTCTGACCTCCCTGCACTCAAAGTGAATTTTCTGGAGCTACAGAATTCGAAATGGCGCGCTTCTAATTGCGTTGGAAAGTAGACATCCAGGGCTTTCCAGAAATGTATAATAGTTCATACTTTAATTAAGTTTAGACGATGCAAACTGGCGTTTAACACCAGTTCTCTGCCCAATTCTGGCGTCCAGCGCCAGAAACAAGCTGCAAAGTGGAGTTCAACGCCCAAACTGGCACCAAAACTGGCGTTCAACTCCAAGAATGACCTCTACACGTGTAACACTCAAGCTCAGCCCAAGCACACACCAAGTAGGCCCCGGAAGTGGATTTACGCATCAATTACTTACTTCTGTAAACCCTAGTAGCTAGTTTATTATAAATATGACCTTTTACTATTGTATTAGACATCCTGGATTGTATTTTGATCCTGTGATCTCGTTTTGGGGGCTGGCCATCTCGGCCATGCCTGGACCTTTCACTTATGTATTTTCAACGGTAGAGTTTCTACACTCCATAGATTAAGGTGTGGAGCTCTGCTGTTCCTCAAAGATTAATGCAAAGTACTATTGTTTTCTATTCAATTCATCTTATTTCGCTTCCAAGATATTCATTCGCACTTCAATCTGAATGTGATGAACGTGACAATCATCATTATTCCCTATGAACGCGTGCCTGACAACCACTTCCGTTCTACATTAGATTGAATGAGTATCTCTTAGATCTCTTAATCGAAATCTTCGTGGTGTAAGCTAGAATGATGGCGGCATTCAAGAGAATCCGAGAAGTCTAAACCTTGTCTGTGGTATTCCGAGTAGGATTCAATGATTGAATGACTATGACGAGCTTCAAACTCGCGATTGCTGGGCGTAGTGACAGACGTAAAAGGATAGTAAATCCTATTCTAGCAGGATCGAGAACCGACAGATGAATAGCCGTGCCGTGACAGGGTGCCTTGACCATATTCACTGAGAGGATAGGATGTAACCATTGACAAGGGTGATGCCTCCAGACGATTAGCCGTGCCGTGACAGGGCATTTGGATCATTTTCCCGAGAGAAGACCGAAAGTAGCTATTGACAATGGTGATGCATTACATAAAGCCAGCCATGGAAAGGAGTAAGACTGATTGGATGAAGATAGCAGGAAAGTAGAGGTTCAGAGGAACGAAAGCATCTCTATTCGCTTATCTGAAATTCTCACCAATGATTTACATAAGTATTTCTATCCTTTATTATTTATCTTTTAATTATCTAATCCAATCACATTTGACCCTACCTGACTGAGATTTGCAAGGTGACCATAGCTTGCTTCATACCGACAATCTCCGTGGGATTCGACCCTTACTCACGTAAGGTATTACTTGGATGACCCAGTGCGCTTGTTGGTTAGTTGTGCGAAGTTGTGAACCATGGTATTGGTATCATATTTTTGGCGCCATTACCAAGGAAAGAAAGAGCGATGAATTTTACATAATCAAAGTGTAATCACAATTTCTGCGCACCAAGTTTTTGGCGCCGTTGCCGGGGATTGTTCGAGTTTGGACAACTGACGGTTCATCTTGTTGCTCAGATTAGGTAATTTTCTTTTTGTTTTCTTTTCAAAAATTTTTCAAAACTCTTTCAAAATTTTCTCATTTGTTTTTGAAAAAAAAATATATAATAATAAAAATAATGTTTTCAAAAATAAATTATTCTATGGCTTCAAAATTTTTAAGAATGAATTCTAGTGTTTCATGAAGCATGTTGAAGCCTATCTGGCTGTAAAGCCATACCCAAACTGCGTTGGGATTGGCCTTCAACTAATCACCTCAGTGGAGTCATGCCCAATCCTTCTGGATAGGGTATGTCAGGCATGTCATGTCTGAGTTACATACTAAAGCTTGGCTGGCTATTAAGCTATGCCTGACCCTTTGATTGGAGCTTTAGAGTATAAGATTCCTGGAATTCATGTTAAAAATTTTGAATCCTTATTTTTCTTTTTTTTTTTAAAAATGATTTTCGAAAAAATTAAAAGAAAATACAAAAAAAAAATCATAAAATAAAAAAATTCAAAAATATTTCATGTTTCTTGTTTGAGTCTTGAGTCAAGATGAAAGTTTGGTGTCAATTGCATATTCATCTTGCTTTTTTTCGAAAAAAATTTTTTTTTTCATGCATTCATAGTGTTCTTCATGATCTTCAAGTTGTTCTTGATAAGTCTTCTTCTTTGATCTTTGCATTTGCATGTTTTGTGTCTTTCCTTGTTTTTCATATGCATTCTTGAATTCTTAGTGTCTAAGCATTAAAGAATTCTAAGTTTGGTGTCTTGCATATTTTCTTTGCATTAAAAATTTTTCAAAAATATGTTCTTGATGTTCATCATGACATTCAAAGTGTTCTTGGTGTTCATCTTGACATTCATAGCATTCTTGCATGCATTCATTGTTTTAATCTAAAAATTTTCATGCATTGCATAATTTTCATGTTTTTCTCTCTCATCATTAAAAATTCAAAAATAAAAAAATATCTTTCCCTTTTTCTCTCTTAAAATTTCGAAAATTAGATTTGACTTTTTCAAAATTTTTTAAAATCTAGTTGTTTTTATGAGTCAAATCAAATTTTCAATTCAAAAATCAAATCTTTTTCAATTTTCTTAGTTATTTTCGAAAATTATAAAAATATTTTTCAAAAATCTTTTTCTTAATTTTACATCATAATTTTCGAAAATAACATCATCAATTAATGTTTTGATTCAAAAATTTCAAGTTTGTTACTTACTTGTTAAGAAAGATTCAAACTTTAAATTCTAGAATCATATCTTGTGATTTCTTGTGAATCAAGTCATTAATTGTGATTTTAAAAAAAAATCAAATCTTTTTTAAAAACTAATTTCAATCATATCTTTTCAAAAATATCTTCTTATCTTATCTTTTTCAAAAATTTGATTTTAAAATATCTTCTCTAACTTCTGATCTTCTTATCTTTTCAAAATTGATTTTCAAATTTGTTTCAACTAACTAACTAACTTTTTGTTTGTTTCTTATCTTTTTCAAAACTACCTAACTAACTCTCTCTCTCTCATTTTCGAAAATCCCTTCCCTCTTTTTCAAAATTTCTTTTTAATTAACTAATTATTTTATTTTTTATTTTAATTTTCGAAAATTACTAAGCTTTTTCAAAAACTATTTTCGAAAATCACTAACTCTTTTTCAAAAATAATTTTCGAAAATTCTCTCTCTCTCTTTTCTCCTTCTATTTATTTATTCTTCTAATCACACAAGGACCTCTATACTGTGGTATAAAGGATCCATATTATTATTATTATTTTTTCTGTGCCCTCTTCTTTGTCATATGAGCAGGAACAAGGACAAGAATATTCTTGTTGAAGCAGATCCAGAACCTGAAAGGACTCTGAAGAAAAAACTAAGAGAAGCTAAAATACAACAATCCAGAGATAACCTTTCAAAAATTTTCGAACAAGAAGAGGAGATGGCAGCCGAAAATAATAATAATGCAAGGAGAATTCTTGGTGACTTTACTGCACCTAATTCCAATTTACATGGAAGAAGCATCTCCATTCCTACCATTGGAGCAAACAATTTTGAGCTGAAACCTCAGCTAGTTTCTCTGATGCAGCAGAACTGCAAGTTTCATGGACTTCCATCTGAAGATCCTTTTCAGTTCTTAACTGAATTCTTGTAGATCTGTGATACTGTTAAGACTAATGGAGTAAATCCTGAAGTATACAGGCTCATGTTTTTTCCTTTTGCTATAAGAGACAGAGCTAGAATATGGTTGGACTCTCAACCTAAAGACAGCCTGAACTCTTGGGATAAGCTGGTCACGGCTTTCTTAGCCAAGTTCTTTCCTCCTCAAAAGCTGAGCAAGCTTAGAGCTGATGTTCAAACCTTCAGATAAAAAGAAGGTGAATCCCTCTATGAAGCTTGGGAAAGATACAAGCAGCTGACCAAAAAGTGTCCTTCTGACATGCTTTCAGAATGGACCATCCTGGATATATTCTATGATGGTTTATCTGAGCTATCAAAGATGTCATTGGATACTTCTGCAGGTGGATCCATTCACCTAAAGAAAACGCCTGCAGAATCTCAAGAACTCATTGACATGGTTGCTAATAACCAATTCATGTACACTTCTGAGAGGAATCCTGTGAGTAATGTGACGCTTATGAAGAAGGGAGTTCTTGAAGTTGATACTCTGAATGCCATATTGGCTCAGAACAAAATATTGACTCAGCAAGTCAATATGATTTCTCAGAGTCTGAATGGAATGCAAGCTGCATCCAACAGTACTCAAAAGGCTTCTTATGAAGAAGAAGCTTATGATCCTAAGAACCCTGCAATAGCAGAGGTAAATTACATGGGTGAACCATATGGAAACACCTATAATCCATCATGGAGAAATCATCCAAATCTCTCATGGAAGGATCAAAGGCCTCAACAAGGCTTTAATAATGGTGGAAGAAACAGGTTTAACAATAATAAACCTTTTCCATCATCCACTCAGCAACAGACAGAGAACTCTGAACAAAGTACCTCTAATTTAGCAAACTTAGTCTCTGATCTATCCAAGGCCACTGTAAGTTTCATGAATGAAACAAGGTCTTCCATTAGAAATTTGGAAGCACAAGTGGGCCAGCTGAGTAAAAAGATCACTGAAATCCCTCCTAGTACTCTCCCAAGCAATACAGAAAAGAATCCAAAAGGAGAGTGCAAGGCCATTGACATAAGCACCATGGCCGAACCTGTAAGGGAAGGAGAGGACGTGAATCCCAAGGAAGAAGACCTCCTGGGACGTCCAGTGATCAATAAGGAGCTTCCCTCTGAGGAACCAAAGGACTCTGAGGCTCATCTAGAGACCATAGAGATTCCATTGAACCTCCTTATGCCATTCATGAGCTCTGATGAGTATTCCTCTTCTGAAGAGAATGAGGATGTTACTGAAGAGCAAGCTGCCAAGTTCCTTGGTGCAATCATGAAGCTAAATGCCAAATTATTTGGTATTGAGACTTGGGAAGATGAACCTCCCTTGTTCACCAATGAACTAAGTGATTTGGATCAACTGACATTGCCTCAGAAGAGACAGGATCCTGGAAAGTTCATAATACCTTGTACCATAGGCACCATGATCTTTAAGGCTCTGTGTGACCTTGGTTCAGGGATAAACCTCATGCCCCTCTCTGTAATAGAGAAACTAGGAATCTATGGGGTACAAGCTGCTAAAATCTCATTAGAGATGGCAGACAATTCAAGAAAACAGGCTTATGGACAAGTAGAGGACGTGTTAGTAAAGGTTGAAGGCCTTTACATCCCTGCTGATTTCATAGTCCTAGACACTGGAAAGGAAGAGGATGAATCCATCATCCTAGGAAGGCCTTTCCTAGCCACAGCAGGAGCTGTGATTGATGTGGACAGAGGAGAATTGATCCTTCAATTAAATAAGGACAACCTTGTGTTTACAACTCAAGGATCTCTCTCTGCATCCATGGAGAGGAAGCAGAAAAAGCTTCTCTCAAAGCAGAGTCAACCAGAGCCCCCACAGTCAAACTCTAAGTTTGGTGTTGGGAGGCCACAACCAAACTCTAAGTTTGGTGTTGAACTCCCATATCCAAACTCTAAGTTTGGTGTTGGGGAGTCTCAACAATGCTCTGAACATCTGTGAGGCTCCATGAGAGCCCACTGTCAAGCTATTGACATTAAAGAAGCGCTTGTTGGTAGGCAACCCAATTTTTATCTAATTTTTATTTTCATTGTTTTTCATGTCTTATTAGGTTCATGATCATGTGGAGTCACAAAATAAATATAAAAATTGAAAACGGAATCAAAAATAGCAGAAGAAAAATCACACCCTGGAGGAAGCACCTATTTGGCGTTCAACGCCAGAACAGAGCATGGTTCTGGCGCTGAACGCCCAAAATGGGCAGTGTCTGGGTGCTGAACGCCCAAAATGGGCAGCATCTGGGCGCTGAACGCCAGAATTGCACCCTGGAGAAGAGCTGGCGCTGAACGCCCAGAACAAGCATGGTTCTGGTGTTCAACGCCAGAAATGGGCAACAAATGGGCGTTGAACGCCCAAAATGAGCACCAACCTGGCGCTGAACGCCCAGAGTTGTGTGCAAGGGCATTTTACATGCCTAATTTGGTGCAAGGTTGTAAATCCTTGAACACCTCAGGATCTGTGGACCCCACAGGATCATCTCAGGATCTGTGGACCCCACAGGATCACCTCAGGATCTGTGGACCCCACAGGATCCCCACCTACCTCCACTCACTTCTTTTCACCCCTCTTTCACACAACCCCATAAACACTCTTCCCCACTCACCTCACCATCTCTCTCTCCATTCATGATCATCCCTTCTGTTTTCCATACATCCCACTTACCTACAAAATTCAATATCTCTTTCCCACCCAATCCCACCCATATGGCCGAATACACACACCCCTCCATCTCCTCCATATTTTCTTCTTCTTCTTCATCTATTTCTTTCTTTTCTTGCTCGAGGGCGAGCAATATTCTAAGTTTGGTGTGGTAAAAGCATAAGCTTTTTGTTTTTCCATTACCATTAATGGCACCTAAGGCCAGAGAAACCTCAAGAAAGAGGAAAGGGAAGACAATTGCTTCCACCTCTGAGCCATGGGAGATGGAAAGATTCATCTCACAAACCCATCACTAAGAAAAGGATGGAGCAAACAAGAGAGCACATTCATGGAGCTCAAGAGGCGCATGAAGCTCATCACCATGAGATCCCGGAGATGCCTCAAATGCATTTTCCTCCACAAAACTATTGGGAGCAAATCAACACCTCCCTAGGAGAATTAAGCTCCAACATGGGACAACTAAGGGTGGAACATCAAGAGCACTCCATCATTCTTCATGAAATAAGAGAAGATCAAAAAGCAATGAGGGAGGAGCAACAAAGACAAGGAAGAGACATAGAAGAGCTCAAGGACATCATTGGTTCCTCAAGAAGGAAACGCCACCATCACTAAGGTGGATTCATTCCTTGTTCTTATTTCTTCTGTTTTTCGTTTTCTATGTTATGTGCTTATCTATGTTTGTGTCTTCATTACATGATCATTAGTAGTTAGTAACTATGTCTTAAAGTTATGAATGTCCTATGAATCCATCACCTCTCTTAAATGAAAAATGTTTTAATTCAAAAGAACAAGAAGTACATGAGTTTCGAATTTATCCTTGAACTTAGTTTAATTATATTGATGTGGTGACAATGCTTCTTGTTTTCTGAATGTATGCTTGAACAGTGCATATGTCTTTTGAAGTTGTTGTTTAAGAATGTTAAATATGTTGGCTCTTGAAAGAATGATGACAAGGAGACATGTTATTTGATAATCTGAAAAATCATAAAAATGATTCTTGAAGCAAGAAAAAGCAGCAAAGAGCAAAGCTTGCAGAGAAAAAAAATAAGCGAAAAAAAATAGAAGAAAAAGCAAGCAGAAAAAGCCAAAGCTCTTAAAACCAAGAGGCAAGAGCAAAAAGCCAATAACCCTTAAAACCAAAAGGCAAGGGCAAATAAAAAGGATCCCAAGGCTTTGAGCATCAGTGGATAGGAGGGCCTAAAGGAATAAAATCCTGGTCTAAGCGGCTAAACCAAGCTGTCCCTAACCATGTGCTTGTGGCGTGTAGGTGTCAAGTGAAAACTTGAGACTGAGCGGTTAAAGTCAAGGTCCAAACCAAAAGAAGAGTGTGCTTAAGAACCCTGGACACCTCTAATTGGGGACTTTAGCAAAGCTGAGTCACAATCTGAAAAGGTTAACCCAGTTATGTGTCTGTGGCATTTATGTATCCGGTGGTAATACTGGAAAACAAAGTGCTTAGGGCCACGGCCAAGACTCATAAAGAAGCTGTGTTCAAGAATCATCATACTGAACTAGGAGAGTCAATAACACTATTTGAACTCTGAGTTCCTATAGATGCCAATCATTCTGAACCTCAATGGATAAAGTGAGATGCCAAAACTATTCAAGAGGCAAAAAGCTATAAGTCCCGCTCATCTGATTGGAGCTATGTTTCATAGATAGTTTGGAATTTATAGTATATTCTATTCTTTTTATCCTATTTGATTTTCAGTTGCTTGGGGACAAGCAACAATTTAAGTTTGGTGTTGTGATGAGCGAATAATTTATACGCTTTTTGGCATTGTTTTTAGTATGTTTTTAGTAGGATCTAGTTACTTTTAGGGATGTTTTCATTAGTTTTTATGTTAAATTCACATTTCTGGACTTTACTATGAGTTTGTGTGTTTTTCTGTGATTTCAGGTATTTTCTGGCTGAAATTGAGGGACTTGAGCAAAAATCAGATTCAGAGGTTGAAGAAGGACTGCTGATGCTGTTGGATTCTGACCTCCCTGCACTCAAAGTGGATTTTCTGGAGCTATAGAACTCAAAATGGCGCGCTTCTAATTGCGTTGGAAAGTAGACATCTAGGGCTTTCCAGCAATATATAATAGTCCATACTTTGCCTAAGTTTAGATGACGCAAACTGGCGTTCAACGCCAGTTCTCTGCCCAATTCTGGCGTCCAGCGCCAGAAACAAGCTGCAAAGTGGAGTTCAACGCCCAAACTGGCACCAAAACTGGCGTTCAACTCTAGGAATGACCTCTACACGTGTAACACTCAAGCTCAGCCCAAGCACACACCAAGTGGGCCCTAAAAGTGGATTTACGCATCAATTACTTACTCTAGGAATGACCTTTTACTATTGTATTAGATATCCTGGATTGTATTTTGATCCTGTGATCTCGTTTTGGGGGTTGGCCATCTCGGCCATGCCTGGACCTTTCACTTATGTATTTTTGAACGGTAGAGTTTCTACACTCCATAGATTAAGGTGTGGAGCTCTGCTGTTCCTCAAAGATTAATGCAAAGTACTACTGTTTTCTATTCAATTCATCTTATTTCGCTTCCAAGATATTCATTCGCAATTCAATCTGAATGTGATGAACGTGAAAATCATCATCATTCCCTATGAACGCGTGCCTGACAACCATTTCCGTTCTACATTAGATTGAATGAGTATCTCTTAGATCTCTTAATCAAAATCTTCGTGGTGTAAGCTAGAATGATGGCAGCATTCAAGAGAATCCGAAAAGTCTAAACCTTGTCTGTGGTATTCCGAGTAGGATTCAATGATTGAATGAATGTGACGAGCTTCAAACTCGCGATTGCTGGGCGTAGTGACAGACGCAAAAGGATAGTAAATCCTATTCCAGCAGGATCGAGAACCGACAGATGAATAGCCGTGCCGTGACAGGGTGCGTTGACCATATTCACTGAGAGGATAGGATGTAACCATTGACAAGGGTGATGCCTCCAGACGATTAGCCGTGCCGTGACAGGGCATTTGGATCATTTTCCCGAGAGAAGACCGAAAGTAGCTATTGACAATGGTGATGCATTACATAAAGCCAGCCATGGAAAGGAGTAAGACTGATTGGATGAAGATAGCAGGAAAGTAGAGGTTCAGAGGAACGAAAGCATCTCTATTCGCTTATCTGAAATTCTCACCAATGATTTACATAAGTATTTCTATCCTTTATTATTTATCTTTTAATTATCTAATCCAATCACATTTGACCCTACCTGACTGAGATTTGCAAGGTGACCATAGCTTGCTTCATACCGACAATCTCCGTGGGATTCGACCCTTACTCACGTAAGGTATTACTTGGATGACCCAGTGCACTTGCTGGTTAGTTGTGCGAAGTTGTGAACCATGGTATTGGTATCATGTTTTTGGTGCCATTACCAGGGAAAAAAAGAGCGATGAATTTTACATAATCAAAGTGTAATCACAATTTCTGCGCACCACCCCTGCTACTGGTTCTATCCGGGACAGGTGATCAGCTACCTGGTTCTTTGTCCATTTTCTGTCTCTTATTTCTATATCAAACTCTTGCAGAAGTAACACCCATCTTATGAGCCTGGGTTTTGAATCCTGCTTTGTGAGTAGATATTTAAGAGCAGCATGGTCAGTATACACAATCACTTTTGAACCTACTAAATAGGATCTAAACTTGTCAATGGCATAAACCACTACAAGTAACTCCTTTTTTGTGGTTGTGTAATTCTTCTGGGCGTCATTTAGAACACGACTGGCATAGTAAATGAAGTGCAGAAGCTTGTTATGCCTTTGTCCCAACACTGCACCAATGGCATGGTCACTGGCATCACACATTAATTCGAATGGTAATGTCCAGTCAGGTGCAGAGATGACTGGTGCTGTGACCAGCTTGGCTTTCAGGGTCTCGAACGCCTGCAGACACTCTGTGTCAAATACAAATGGCGTGTCAGCAGCTAGCAGGTTGCTTAGAGGTTTTGCAATTTTTGAAAAATCCTTTATGAACCTCCTATAGAATCCTGCATGCCCCAGAAAGCTTCTGATTGCCTTAACATTGGCAGGTGGTGGTAATTTCTCAATTACCTCTACCTTGGCTTGATCCACCTCTATTCCCTTGCTTGAAATTTTGTGCCCAAGGACAATTCCTTCAGTCACCATAAAGTGACATTTTTCCCAGTTTAAGACCAGGTTAGTCTCTTGGCACCTTTTCAAGACAAGTGCTAGATGATCAAGACAGGAGTTGAATAAGTCTCCAAATACTGAGAAGTCATCCATGAAGACTTCCAAGAACTTCTCTACCATATCAGAGAAGATAGAGAGCATGCACCTCTGAAAGGTTGCAGGTGCATTGCATAGACCAAAAAGCATTATTCTGTAAGCAAATACTCCAGATGGACATGTGAATGCTGTTTTTTCTTGGTCTTGAAGATCCACTGCAATTTGGTTGTAGCCTGAATAGCCATCCAAAAAGCAGTAGTATTCATGGCCTGCTAGTCTCTCTAGCATCTAGTCTATGAATGGTAAAGGAAAATGATCCTTTCTGGTGGCTGTATTGAGCCTTCTGTAGTCAATACACATACGCCACCCTGTAACTGTTCTTGTGGGAACCAGCTCATTCTTTTCATTATGAACCACTGTCATGCCTCCCTTCTTGGGGATAACTTGGACAGGGCTCACCCAGGGGCTATCAAAAATGGGATAAATAATCCCAGCCTCTAGTAACTTAGTGACCTCTTTCTGCACCACTTCCTTCATGGCTGGATTTAGCCGCCTTTGTGGTTGAACCACTGGCTTGGCATTATCCTCCAATAGGATTTTGTGCATGCATCTTGCTGGGCTAATGTCCTTAAGGTCACTTATGGACCACCCAAGAGCTTCTTGTGTGTCCTTAGCACTTGAATTAGTGTTTTCTCTTCCTGTGGATTTAAAGCAGAGCTTATGATCATTGGAAAAGTGTCACCCTCTCCTAGAAATGCATATTTCAGGGATGGTGGTAGTGGTTTGAGCTCTGGTTTAGGAGGTTTCTCCTCTTCCTGAAGGATTTTTAGAGATTCTTTTATTTCCTCTGGTTTCTCCAAATCAGGCTGAACATCTTTAAAGATGTCCTCTAGCTCTAATTCAAGACTCTCAGTCATATTGATCTCTTCCACCAAAGAGTCAATAATATCAGTGCTCATGCAATCATTTGATGTGTCTGGATGCTGCATAGCTTTGACAGTATTTAACTTGAACTCATCCTCATTGACTCTCAGGGTCACTTCCCCTTTTTGTACATCAATAAGAGTTCGTCTAGTTGCTAGGAAAGGTCTTCTGAGAATGAGAGTTGCACTCTTGTGCTCCTCCATTTCCAGCACTACAAAGTCAGTGAGAAAGACAAATGGCCCAACCTTGACAATCATGTCCTCAATGATGCCTGATGGATATTTAATGGAGCCATCAGCAAATTGAAGACATATCCGGGTTGGTTTGACTTCTTCAGTCAACCCAAGCTTTCTGATAGTGGATGCAGGTATTAGGTTGATACTTGCTCCAAGGTCACATAGAGCTGTCTTGGTGCAAACACCCTCTAATGTGCATGGTATCATAAAGCTTCCTGGATCTTGAAGCTTTTCTGGTAAACTTTTTAGAATGACTGCACTGTATTCTTCAGTGAGAAACACTCTTTCAGTTTCTCTCCAATCCTTCTTACGACTTAAGATCTCTTTCATGAACTTAGCATAAGAGGGTATTTGCTCAAGTGCCTCTGCAAACAGGATCTTTATTTCAAGAGTCCTGAGATAGTTTGCAAAGCGGGCAAATTGTTTATCCTGTTTCGCTTGGCGGAGCTTCTGAGGATAATGCATCTTGGCTTTATATTCTTCAACCTTAGTTGCTGCAGGTTTATTCCCTACAGAAGTGGTTGGAGAAGCCTTCTTAGAGGGGTTACTATCAGCATTTGCAGGTGTCTGATTCCTCATAGGCGTTTGAACGCCGGAACTGGGCAAGGAACGGGCGTTTAACGCCAACTTTTCCCCCTTTTCTGGTGATTGAACGCTAGAGTTATTCCTCTCTAGGCTCTTGATGTCCTCAGAGGAATCTTGGGTAGTGGTTTGGTCATCCTCTGTCATTTGTTCCTTTCTTGACTTTTTGCTATTTTGAGCTGAGTTATTCAATGTCTTCCCGCTCCTTAGTTGGACAGCTTGGCATTCTTCTGTTATCTGTTTAGATAGCTGCTGTCTTGTCTGATTCAATTGTGCTTCTATATTCTTGTTAGCATTTTTAGTGTCTTGGAGCATCTCTTTGAATTCTGCTAATTGTTTTGTCATAAGGAGTAATTGCTGATTAAGTTCAACAATCTGTTCTTGAGGATTGGGATCAGTAGTTATTGCCATAGCCTCTTCTTTTATGGAGGACTCACTGTTTGAGTACATATGTTGATTTCTAGCAACTGTATCTATGAGTTCTTGAGCTTCTTCAATTGTTTTTCTCATGTGTATAGATCCACCAGCTGAGTGGTCTAGGGACATCTGAGCTTTTTCTGTAAGCCCATAGTAGAAGATGTCTAACTGTACCCACTCTGAAAACATTTCAGAGGGGCATTTTCTCAGCATCCCTCTGTACCTCTCCCAAGCATTATAAAGGGATTCATGATCCTCTATTTTAAAGCCTTGGATGTCCAGCCTTAGCTATGTCATCCTTTTTGGAGGGTAAAATTGATTCAAGAATTTGTCTGATAACTGTCTCCATGTTTTTATGCTTGCTGTGGGTTGGTTATTTAACCACCTCTTAGCTTGATCTTTTACAGCAAATGGAAACAGTAATAATCTGTAGACATCCTGATCCACTTCTTTATCACGTACTGTGTCAGCAATTTGTAAGAATTGTGCCAGAAACTCAGTAGGTTCTTCTTGTGGAAGACCGGAATACTAGCAATTTTGCTGCACCATGATAATGAGCTGAGGATTTAGCTCAAAACTGCTTGCTTTGATGGGAGGTATACAGATGCTACTCCCATATGCAGCTGTAATGGGGTTAGCATATGACCCCAGAGTCCTTCTGGATTGTCCACTTCCACTTATGTCCATGATGGAGAAAAGGGAATTGATATGAATTATATTTTTTTTATTTAAAAGTAACCGAAAATAATAAGTAAAATAAATAGAAAATAAAATAAAATTTTGAAAATAAAAATAAAATAAAATAAAATAAAAGCAAATTGAAAACTAAATTAATTAATTAATTAAAAAAATTTTGAAGTTAGCAATTAAAAAGATATGATTGAAAATTATTTTGAAAAAGATATAATTTAGAAAATATGATTTCAAATAAAAAAAAAGATATGATTGAGAATTATTTTGAAAAAGATATGATTGAGAAGATATAATTGCAGATTAAAAAAAAGATATGATTGAAAAGATATGATTGAAGAAATTAAAAAGATTTGATTTTTGAAAAAGATTTGAAAAGATCAATTTTTGCAATTAGAATATTGACTTGACTAAAAAAAGATATGATTTTGAAAATCTTTGACTAATTTAATGCCAAATTTCGAAAATTATGAGTAAAATAGGGAAAAGATATTTTTTTTATTTTTGAATTTTAATGAGGAAAGAGAAAAAACAACAAAATGACACTAAACTTAGAAATTTTAGATCAATACAAAGAGAACAAACAAGAAAACTTTGAATGTCAAGATGAACACCAAGAACACTTTGAAGATCAAGATGAACACCAAGAACAAATTTTTGAAAAAATAAATAAAAGCACAAGGGACACCAAACATAAAATTTTTAGAAAATCAAATACAACTTTTCGAAAATTTAAAGGAAAACACAAAGAAGACACCAAACTTAGAATTTTTAAAGATCAAGAAAGAACTAAGGACATGCAATTTCGAAAATTAAAAGAAAATAAAATCATGCAATTGACACTAAACTTAAAATATAAAACTAAACTCAAATAAAAGACTCTAAACTAACAAAAACAAAATATTCCTAATCTAAGCAACAAGAATAACCGTCAGTTGTCCAAACTCGAACAATCCCCGGCAACGGCGCCAAAAACTTGGTGCACGAAATTACAATCACACTTTTGCAACTCCGCACAACTAACCAGCAAGTGCACTGGGTCGTCCAAGTAATACCTTACGTGAGTAAGGGTCGATCCCACGGAGATTGTCGACTTGAAGCAAGCTATGGTTATCTTGTAACTCTTAGTCAGGATATCAATAATTCTCAGATTTGATTGTAAAAAGTAAAAGAACATGAAATAAATACTTGTTATGCAGTAATGAAGAACAGGTTGAGGCTTTGGAGATGCTTTGTCCTCTGAATCTCTGCTTTCCTACTATCTTCTTCTTCATGCACGCAAGCCTCCTTCCATGGCAAGCTTTATGTTGGGCATCACCGTTGTCAATGGCTACTTCCCGTCCTCTCAGTGAAAACATTCCAAATGCGCTGTCACCGCACAGCTAATCATCTGTCGGTTCTCGATCATGCTGGAATAGGATCCATTGATCCTTTTGCGTCTGTCACACGCCCAACAATCGCGAGTTTGAAGCTCTTCACAGTCATCCCTTCCCAGATCCTACTCAGAATACCACAGACAAGGTTTAGACGTTCCGGATCTCAGGAATGGCCGCCAATAATCCTAGCCTATACCACGAAGGTTCCAATCTTAGATTAGAAACCCAAGAGATACACATTCAAGCTTGATTGCATGTAGAACGAAGGTGGTTGTCAGGCACGCGTTCATAGGTGAGAATGATGATGATTGTCACGGATCATCACATTCATCAGGTTGAAGTGCGAATGAATATCTTAGAATAGAAGCAAGCGTGATAGAATGGAAAACATTAGTAATTGCATAAATTCATGAAGAACAGCAGAGCTCCTCACCCCCAACAATGGGGTTTAGAGACTCATGCCATAAAGAATACAATAAGAAACATGTAAAGTGTCATCAGGTACAAGATAAATCACTAAAAGTAGTTTTTATAGTAAACTGGTGACCTAGGGTTACAGAAAATGAGTAAGCTAGGGTGTTTAGTGTAAAAATCCACTTCCGGGGCCCACTTGGTGTGTGCTTGGGCTGAGCATTGAAGCTTTCATGTGTAGAGACTTTTCTTGGTGTTAAACTCCAGCTTTTGTGCCAGTTTGGGCGTTTAACTCCAGTTTTTATGCCAGTTCCGGTGTTAAACGCTAGAATTCTTGAGCTGACATAGAACGCCTGTTTGGGCCATCAAATCTCGGGCAAAGTATGGACTATTATATATTGCTGGAAAGCCCAGGATGTCTACTTTCCAACGCAATTGAGAGAGTGCCAATTGGGCTTCTGTAGCTCCAGAAAATCCACTTTGAGTGCAGGGAGGTCAGAATCCAACAGCATCTGCAGTCCTTTTTCAGCCTCTGAATAAGATTTTTGCTCAGGTCCCTCAATTTCAGCCAGAAAATACCTGAAATCACAGAAAAATACACAAACTCATAGTAAAGTCCAGAAAAGTGAATTTTAAATAAAAACTAATAAAAATATAATAAAAACTAATTAAAATATACTAGAAACATACTAAAAACAATGCCAAAAAGCGTATAAATTATCCGCTCATCAGGAGTCCAGCCAATCGGACATTCCCTCGGGGACTTTGGAGGAGATCTCAACAATATTTTTGTGAGAGGAAGACATGGTCAACTAATCCTACAACAAAGAAAAAAGAGAGGAATTACTAAATCAACAACTCGGCCATAATCAATTCGGACAGATATTACTAAAAGCAACACAAACAGCAAAAAGAACACCCCAGGACCCACACCAAAGATCCAAGGGCATCCTTTGGAGGCAATCATGGAACAAGGACTCAGGAAAATCTACAAGCCTACATCTCTACACCTCCTAACAAGAAAATAACCCTTTTTACCTTAACAAAGCGACACTCCGAGAAGAAAGCCACAAAATTCAAAAAGCCATCAAAAGAAGCTATCATTCAACAAAACTACTATGGAAGCTATCAGCATCAAACATATCAAATCACCAAAAGGTGCAAACCTTTTTCAAAGAATCAAACAGTTTCAGGACGCAAACTAAGGCAATAGCAAACTTTTGAAAAAGCATCAACTATCAGGGAAAAAGCCAAAAGACGTACATAAGATGAAAAGTAACTCCAAAAAGCATGCATCACAGTAACAATCAAGCATGACGATGCAAAAAAGGTTCAAGCTTTCTAACATAAAGTCGAGCAAGATCAAAACTTTTCCATAAAAACAATACAAGCAGGAAGAAGAACAGAAAGAACAAAAACGTACCAGAAAAGGGGAAGAGACAATGAGCACTGAGAAGACGAAGCAATAGCGAGGCTGAAGACCACCCTCCGAAAGAACAAAACAGTCGCTAATGGTGCCACAAGAAGAAGCGCGAAAGCGTAAAAGACAAAGAATCCCAGGCAAACCAGAAAATAAAGGCAAAAAATGGAGACACAGTGAGCAAGAGAGAAGAAGAAACGGAAGCCAAAATCTGGGAGAAAGGTAAAATTCAAAGTGAAGAAAAGGGGAAAACCGCAAAGGGAGAGACACGCGTTTCAAAGAAAAGGAACGTCTGTTTCAATAAATTAAAAAGAAAAAAAGCATTCCGCATTCAAAGGGAGACTCTACAAAGAAGAAGTCGACAAATGCTTGAGTTCGGCTTCACCAGAGAAAGATCGAAGTCCTAAAAACTAAAGACTCGACCTCAAAAGAAAGACCGAGCTCGAGCAGGGGCACTGTTCATACCCTGGGTCAAGCTGTCCGACCCGGGATGTTTAACGACAAGACGACCGACCTCTTCAGGTCAGACCGTCCGACCTCTTTTCAAAGAGTTCGGCCAAATCACCAGAAAAAGCCCAATAAGTGCCCAACAGAGGAACACGACCCAAGTCCTAAGGCAGTTCAAACCTCTAGAGATAAGGGCGGTTTCCTTGAAGATAAGATGACCTCACTCAATGATAAGATAAGATAAGATAAGATAACTAACTTATCTTATCTAAGAAGGTCACTCCACACCCTTATAAATACACTGGAGCACCCAGGTATAACTCATACTCTGATTCTACTAAAAATCTGCTTAATACACTTGCTAACTTAAGCATCGGAGTCCCTTGCAGGTATCACCACACTCGGAACAATATGCATAATGGTTTGTAAGATTGACTTGTTGTTGGTACCATGTTGATGGTAAAGTTGATATTAAATTGTCATAAGAAATTGATGATGTATATTGTATATTATTGAACTTGGAATATTGGATGTAGTTTGAATTGACTTGTTGATTTGAGATTGATAAAAGTGGGGAAAATTAGTAGGTTGTGGATTGTATGAGGAAGTTGGTGTATGGTTGATGCTGAATTGGTAAGGTTTGGGTTGGCTTTAAAGGGTTTGTAAATTTTATGTTTTGAAATTAGAGGTTTGTTAAGTTTTGTGAAAACTACGATTTTGACCAACTTTGGTGGAGCATAACTTGATCTCGAGACCTCTGATTTGTATCAAATTTATTTTGAAAGAAAATTTGGTCTGAGATGTTTACGCCATTCAAAGAATGGAGGAAAAATATTTTAAAATAAGGAAGTTATGCTCAATCAAAGTTTGGTGTACAAAGCTGAAAATTCTGGACTTAGCAGCTTTTTAAAGCTTCTGCTATACATGCGTACGCAGACCCCATCATACGTGGCTGATGAGAGGGCAAAAGTTGGATAATTAAGAAATCAATATAGGAAACACGTTGTGAGTATAGTTCTTAACCAGCTAAGATCCGCCTCATCAATTTAGAAAAATTGTCACAAAAGTTAGAATAAAATACTGAGAGTATGGATCCCAGGTCGTCTCCCAACGAGTTGCTAGAAAGGGTGCTAATTTATTAATCAGGAATTTTCGAGAGATTTTTGAGAGTTGAATGACAGAAAAATAAATAATTGTAATTAAAAGAAAATTATATATCCTAATTAAAAAGCCTTGACTGGGGGAATGATTAATTGGAAGTTCTATCCTTGTTGGAATCTTCTCAAGTGTAGTATAAAGAGGTTGTTGTTTTCACTTAGTTAAACCTTACTAAATAAAGGAAGGTCAAGTGATTGAGCTAACTCTTATTCACAAATCATAGTCCTCTCCCTTGGGAAGGTCTAGCGTTAGTAAATACAGAATTAGCCAACAACTTCCAATTTAACTAAGCACTTGAGCATTCCAACTCAAGTGTCTCCCCTTAATCAACCCCTATGTCAAGTTTGGGAATCTACTCCATTGACATGAATATAATACTCAGAAAAATATAAGAAGAAGACATAATAAATTAAATAAAATAGAGATTGAAAATTAATTAAAAGTAAAAGTAATCCTTTGCATCAACAATCCATGAAAATAATCCAATTGTAACTCTAAAAGTAAATAGGATATGGAAGAGTAAGTGACAAACTAAATAAGATAAATGGAAATTAAAAGAGTAAGGAAATAGGAAACAAAATAGAATAATTTCTTCAACGGAGGTTATGACTCTTCAATATCCAAAAGCAAAAGCATAAAACTAATCAATTATAAATGTAAAGAGAACCTAGAGGAAGAGTAGTTTCTCTCTAGATTCAGATCTAAAACCTAAAAACTATCCTAATGAGAATGTGTGTCAATGTGTGTTGAGTCTCTGCATGTTTCTTGGCTTTATTCTGTGTTTCTGGGCCGAAAACTGGGTCGAAACGCGGCCCAAAATCGCCCCCAGCATTTTCTGTTAATTCTGCAGATCGCGCAGGTCACGCGTACGCGTCGTCCATGCGTAAGCGTCATTCAGCAATTTTCCTTGTCATGCGTACGCATCGTCCACGCGTGCGCATCATTCATGCAGACTCCAATCCGCGCATACGCGTCAGGCACGCGCACGCGTCGCTGCAATTTCTTCATATCGTGCGCACGCGTGAGCCATGCGTGCGCGTCGATGCTCGCTGATCATCTCCTTAGTTTTTGTGTTCCTTCCATTTTTGCAAGGTTCCTCTCTATTTTCTAAGCGATTTTTGCCCTATAAAGCCTGAAACACTTAACACACGGATCACAGCATCGAATGGTATAAAGGAGAATTAAAATACATAAATTAAAGATCTCTACGAAGCAAGTTTTCAACCATAGAATAAAACTAGGAACGAATTATAAAATCATGCAATTAGTATGAATAAGTGGGTAAAGACTTGATGAAACCACTCAATTAAACACAATATAAACCATAAAATAGTGGTTTATCAACCTCCTCACACATAAACATTAGCATGTCCTCATGCTTAGCTTAAGGAGATAAGATAAATGAGTAGGGAAATGTAAGACTCATGCAATGCAATGCAACCTATGTATATGAATGCAACTATATGATTCTGTCTGCTTGGTTAAAAGTAAATAAGTTCTTCAGGACAAACATAAATTAAGTTCCATTAATTCAATTTATACAGTAAGAACAAGTAAACTTGTAGGAAGACAACTCATGAAAGCAGGGAATATAGAATCAAGCATTGAACCCTCACTTATGGTGTATATGCACTCTAGTCACTCTAGTGTATAGGGTAATCACTCTACTCTTCTCTAATCATGCTTTCTAAACCTTGTTCTTCACCTAACCAATCAACAAGTATTTAATGTACCAATGCAAACATCATGAGGTCTTTTCAAGGTTGTAATGGGGCTAAGGTAAAGGTGAGGGTATATATATGGCTAAGTGAGCTATAAATTGAATCTTTGAATGGCTTAAGCTCTTACCTATACATACTCTATATTCTTCTTAAATCATGCCTAGCTACCCAAAATTTTCCCACTTTTGTATTACATACTCATGCATCAACATTTCTCTTAACTTGTATCACATATGCATTGATCTTTTCATTAAACTTAAGTTAGCAATGGGGTAATTTTTGTCCCCTTATTCATTTATCTAATTACTTATTTATTTGAATATTTTTGTATTTTTTTTAATAAAGTAAAAGTAAACATAACATTATCAATGCACATGGATTTTTTATTTTTTTAGTTTCACATGAGTAGGTACCCAAATTCCCAATATTTTATCAATTGTAAAAACATAACACATTCCCTTGTTAACCTATGTTCTCACAGTTTCCCATACTTAATTGATACACAATCTCTATCTTAAGCTTAACCAAAGATTCAATTTGGGGTAATTAATTTGTTTTTCCGCATAAGGCTAGTGATGTGGAAAAATATAGAACAAATGGGATTAAAAGGCTCAAAGTGGCTAACAAAGGTGAATGGAAGGGTAGGCTATTTGGGATAAGTGAGCTAAACAAGTAATGGCCTCAATTATATGCATGCATATAAATACACTAAACATTGGACATATAGGATGGAACAAAATATAGATTACAATCATAGAGAAGTAAACACACAAGAATAAAATATTATGGTTAAATAGTATAACCATGTCATTAAGCTCAAATCTCACAGGTTGTGTGTTCTTAGCTATAATTTATGTTCCAATTTACAATCTTCAAACAAGTTTTAACAAAAAAAAAATAATTTAAATTAGTGAAATTTTTCAAAAATAGGGTCCTAAAAAGAAACTTATCATATTTCAACCAAATAAAACATGCATGCAAATAATCTATTACTATGCAATTTGTCCTATCATAACAAAAAAAATCCTATTTTATTAATGTTAAGAAAGAGAAATTACCTCCGGAAGTCAGGTACTGACCGACCTCCCCACACTTAAAGCTTTGCACCGTCCTCGGTGCCATCAATTAGGAACAAAGGGTGGCTGGTAGCAGTATCTCCACAATGGGGACCGTCATGGCTCCCTGTGCTGGTAAATGAAGTGGAGTCCGGGGTGTCTGGGTTTTCTTCAGGTGGTTGGTTACCAACAAGCAGCTCCTTGAGGTATGTGAATCGGCGCTTGTTACGGCGCTCCCTTTACTTTGCTTTTCGGTCAAGCTTGTCTAGCCTCTCAAGTATCTGATGGAGCAGTTGGTTTGTTGAAGGTACTTGTGATGTGGAAGGGGAAGGAATATCTTCGGCCGGTTCTGCAGGCCGGCTAGTAGTGGCTGCTGGAGGTCTGATATACTTCCCGTTAGGACGTATTGATCATTCCGTGGAATCATGGCCTTGGTGTCCCCAGCTCTGTAGGAGACTCCGGCTGCTAAGACTAGATCTGAAACCAAGGTGGGAAAAGGTAAGTTGCCCATAATTTGTACATGTCCCATGGCATCCCGGATGTGTCTTGGTAAGTTTAGAGGCTGGTCTGTAAGGATACACCAGAGTAGAACAGCCATGTCTACAGTGAAGGAGGACTCGTGAGTGCTCGGAAAGACATAGTGGGACATGATCTGTGCCCATACTCGAGCCTCCAAGGTGAGTGCTAAAGCCAATATGCCCTTAGGTCGGGATCGATGGTATCCATAGATCCATCTGCTGCCAGGTTGTGCGATAATTCTGAGAACGGCGTCCCAGTCAAATTGGTATGTCTAGCGCTTGAATGAGGCTTTTTGGAATGTGTCCAATCCTTCTGGAGCAGGGGGAAGATCTAAAGCTTGTTGAATGGCCTCTTCAGTTATGGGGACTTGCTTTTGACGGACATAGACAGACTGCATGGTTGGCATGTGAAAATTGGAGTAGAATTCAACTACCCATGAAAGATTAACCTGCCGTGGCTGTCTCCGTAGGAATCCCCATTGTCTTTGTTCAATGCGGGGTTCAACAAATTCAACAATGTGGGTTGGGAGGATGAGAAGGTGCTCATTGTTATAGTTTCTCTCAGCCAGGATGGGAAACATCTGCTCACAGTAGCGGTTAGTGAACCGCGCAGTGTCTTTTACTGGAAAAGCTTTCTCTTTTTCATCGACCTTGATGATCCTCTTGATTCGCTTTGTTGAGGGCTTTACTGCTGTTGAAGATGGTTCTGCCACTAGTGCTCTTTTTGTTCCTTTCCTTGCCGGTTGTTTGGGAGTAGCTTTCTCTTTACCCTTTGATGAAGAGATTTGTTGTGATGGTATAGAATTTCCTCAAATGAATGAATTCTCGTTGCAAGTATAGTTCTACACCGATAAACAATTCCCACATCAGAAATTTTGGTTGTTACAAGAACAAATAAGAATTAATCGAAGTATTTAGACTCCGGGTCGTCTCACGAGGAATTGCAATGAAGAGTATGCTTATCAGCTATGAAGGGGCAAGGGGTTTTGATTTATAGGAGGGGCAAGAAAAGTAAATCAAGTAAGCAATTAAAGAAAGCAAGTAATAAAGAGAGACATTCTTGGCAATGATTGAGATCATCGGCTTCCCATCCTAGTCACTAATAACAATAATTAACAAGAATTTATCTTATTTCGTTATCTCAAACATTAGAAGAAGGTGTATGTTATCTTCCATGAGAGAAAGTCAAACAAGACTAGCTAATCTCAATCCAAATGTCCCAATCAACTCACTAATTAAATTAGCAAGAGACTAGAGTCAATGGAAATAATATTAACTAACAACTCTAGATCACCCAATCTAGATTGGGTTTTCACGACTCAAAATTACCTAATTACTCTTCCCAAGCCAAGAATGCTCAAGATCTACTCTAAAGCCCAACCAAGCATTTTGTCAAACACTTGGTGGGTACAAATGGAAAACATGGTAAATGAGCAAGAAATATAAATCTACCAACTACCAATTGCAAGGAAAGTAAGATTATAACTCAAATCAACAATAAAAGAACATCAAAATCAAATTTCATTAAAAGAAAATCCAAATCCAACAAGTGTTCATCAACATAAAAGAGACATGAAAGTAAAATTAACACTACAAACCATGAGAGTGAAAGTGTAGAAGCAAGAATTTACAAAGGAAATAAAATGAAAACATGAAATCAAAGCTAGATCTAAGATGGAATTGTCCTAGGAATCCTAATTCTAGAGAGCAGAGGGAGTTTCTCTCTCTAGAAACTAAACTACATGATGCTAATCCTACAAAACAATTGCTCCCCCCTTTGCTTGGACTTCAATTCTGCATGAAATACACTCAGAAAGAAGTTGGAATTGGGCTTGGGCAGCTCAGAAATTGCCCCCAGTATTTTGCCTTTAAGTGAGTCACGTGCGGGTATCGGCGCGGACGCGCCATATGCGCATGCGCGTCGATTGGCTATTTCTTCATCGGCGCGGACGCGTCATGTACGCGTGCGCGTCTCTATGCAAAATCACTTTTGTGCGCACGCGCTGGTATGCGAAATTGTTACTCTGAGGTTGTAAAATTTGTTCGTTCTCTCCCTGGTAATGGCGCCAACAAACTGGTGCACAGAACCATGGTCCAAACATAACTTCACAACTTCGCACAACTAACCAGCAAGTGCACTGGGTCGTCCAAGTAATAAAACCTTACGTGAGTAAGGGTCGATCCCACGGAGATTGTTGGTATGAAGCAAGCTATGGTCACCTTGTAAATCTCAGTCAGGCGGATATCAAATAGTTATGGAGTTTTCAAAAATAAATAATAAATAAACAGAAAATAAAGATAGAAATACTTATGTATATCATTGGTGAGAATTTCAGATAAGCATATAAAGATGCTTTCGTTCCTCTGAATCTCTGCTTTCCCGCTGTCTTCATCCAATCAGTCTTACTCCTTTCCATGGCAAGCTTTATGTAAGGGCATCACCGTTGTCAATGGCTACATCCCATCCTCTTGTGAAAAAGGTCCAAATGCTCTGTCACGGCACGGCTAATCATCTGAGGTTCTCGATCATACTGGAATAGGATTCACCCTCCTTTTGCGTCTGTCACTACGCCCAGCACTCGCGAGTTTAAAGTTCGTCACAGCCATCCCTTCCCAGATCCTACTCGGAATACCACAGACAAGGTTTAGACTTTTCGGATCTCAGGAATGGCCATCCATGGGTTCTAACTTATACCACGAAGACACTAATAACTCAGACTCGGTCCCCTATATTAGATATCCAAGAGATATTCATTCAATCGAAGGTTGAACGGAAGTGGTTGTCAGGCACGCGTTCATAGGGGAATGATGATGACTGTCACGATCATCACATTCATGTTGAAGTGCGAATGAATATCTTAGAAGTGGAATAAGTTGAGTTGAATAGAAAAATAGTAGTACTTTGCATTAATCTTTAAGGAACAGCAGAGCTCCACACCTTAATCTATGGAGTGTAGAAACTCTACCGTTTGAAAATACATAAGTGATGAAGGTTCAGGCATGGCCGAATGGCCAGCCCCCAAACGTGATTAATAGATCAAAAGATAATCCAAAGATGAACTAGAAATCATAAGATGTCTAATACAATAGTAAAAAGTCCTATTTATACTAAACTAGCTACTAGGGTTTACAGAAGTAAGTAATTGATGCATAAATCCACTTCCAGGGCCCACTTGGTGTGTGCTTGGGCTGAGCTTGACGTTTACACGTGGAGAGTGAATTCTTGGAGTTGAACACCAGTTTGTAACGTATTTCTGGCGTTCAACTCTGGCTTGTGACGTGTTTCTGACGTTTAACTCCAGACTACAGTGTAGAACTGGCGTTCAACGCCCATTTGCGTTGTCTAAACTCAGCCAAAGTATGGGCTATTATATATTGCTGGAAAGCCCTGGATGTCTACTTTCTAACGCAATTGGAAGCGCGCCATTATGAGTTTTGTATCTCCAGAAAATCCAATTTGAGTGCAGGGAGGTCAGAATCCAACAGCATCAGCAGTCCTTCTTCAACCTCTGAATCTGATTTTTGCTCAAGTCCCTCAATTTCAGCCAGAAAATACCGGAAATCATAGAAAAACACACAAACTCATAGTGAAGTCCAGAAATATGAATTTAACATAAAAACAAATAAAAACATCCCTAAAAGTAACTAGATCCTACTAAAAACATACTAAAAACAATGCCAAAAAGCGTATAAATTATCCGCTCATCACAACACCAAACTTAAATTGTTGCTTGTCCCCAAGCAACTGAAAATCAAATAGGATAAAAAGAAGAGAATATACTATAAATTCCAAACTATCAATGGAACATAGCTCCAATCAAATGAGTGGGACTTGCAGCTTTTTGCATCTTGAATAGTTTTGGCATCTCACTTTATCCATTGAAGTTCAGAATGATTGGCATCTATAGGAACTCAGAGTTCAGATAGTATTATTGATTCTCCTAGTTCAGTATGTTGATTCTTAAACATAGCTACTTTATGAGTCTTGGCCGTGGCCCTAAGCACTTTGTTTTCCAGTATTACCACCGGATACATAAATGCCACAGACACATAACTAGGTGAACCTTTTCAGATTGTGACTCAGCTTTGCTAAAGTCCCCAATTAGAGATGTCCAGGGTTCTTAAGCACACTCTTCTTTTGCTTTGGACCTTGACTTTAACCGCTCAGTCTCAAGTTTTCACTTTACACCTTCACGCCACAAGCACATGGTTAGGGACAGCTTGGTTTAGCCGCTTAGGCCAGGATTTTATTCCTTTAGGCCCTCCTATCCACTGATGCTCAAAGCCTTGGGATCTTTTTTATTTACCCTTGCCTTTTAGTTTTAAGGGTTATTGGCTTTTTGCTCTTGCCTTTTGGTTTTAAGAGCTTTTGGCTTTTTCTGCTTGCTTTTTCTTTTTCTATTTTTTTTCGCCATTTTTTTCTTTCTCTTTTTTTTTCTACAAGCTTTTGTATTCACTGCTTTTTCTTGCTTCAAGAATCATTTTTATGATTTTTCAGATTATCAAATAACATGTCTTCTTGTCATCATTCTTTCAAGAGCCAACATATTTAACATTCTTAAACAACAACTTCAGAAGACATATGCACTGTTCAAGCATTCATTCAGAAAACCAGAAGTATTGTTACCATATCAATATAATTAAACTAAGTTCAAGGATAAATTTGAAACTCATGTACTTCTTGTTCTTTTGAATTAAAACATTTTTCATTTAAGAGAGGTGATGGATTCATAGGACATTCATAACTTTAAGACATAGTTACTAACTACTAATGATCATGTAATAAGACACAAACATAGATAAGCACTTAACATAGAGAAAACGAAAAAAACAGAGAATGTAAGAACAAGGAATGAGTCCACCTTAGTGATGGTGGCGTTTTCTTCTTGAGGAACCAATGATGTCCTTGAGCTCTTCTATGTCTCTTCCTTGTCTTTGTTGCTCCTCCCTCATTGCTTTTTGATCTTCTCTTATTTCATGAAGGATGATGGAGTGCTCTTGATGTTCCACCCTTAGTTGTCCCATATTGGAGCTTAATTCTCCTAGGGAGGTGTTGATTTGCTCCCAAAAATTCTGTGGAGGAAAGTGCATCCCTTGAGGTATCTCAGGGATTTCTTGATGATGAGCTTCCTCATGTGTTTCTTGAGCTCCATGAGTGGGCTCTCTTGTTTGCTCTATCCTTTTCTTAGTGATGGGCTTCTCTTCCTCAATGGGAATGTCTCCTTCTATGAAAGCTCCGGCTGAGTAACATAGATGGCAAATAAGATGAGGAAAAGCTAGCCTTGCCCAAGGAGAGGGCTTTTCGGCTCTTTTGTAGAGTTCAAGGGAGATGACTTCATGAACTTCTACTTCCTCTCCAATCATGATGCTATGAATCATGATGGCCTGATCCACAGTAACTTCAGATCGGTTGCAAGTGGGGCTGATGGAGCGTTGGATGAACTCCAACTATCCTCTAGCTACAGGCTTGAGGTCCAGTCTTATAAGTTGAACCGGTTTTCCTTTTGAGTCAATCTTCCATTGAGCTCCTTCCACACATATGTCCATGAGGACTTGGTCCAACCTTTGATTAAAGTTGACCCTTCTAGTGTAGGGGCGTGTATCTCCTTGCATCATAGGCAAGTTGAATGCCAACCTCACATTTTCTGGACTAAAATCTAAGTATTTTCCCCGAACCATTGTAATATAATTCTTTGAATTCGGGTTCTTACTTTGATCATGGTTCTTAGTGATCCATGCATTGGCATAGAACTCTTGGACCATTAGGATGCCGACTTGTTGGATGGGGTTTGTTAGAGCTTCCCAACCTCTTCTTTGGATTTTATGTCGGAGCTCCGGATACTCATTTTTCTTGAGCTTGAAAGGGACCTCGGGGATCACCTTCTTCTTGGCCACAACATCATAGAAGTGGTCTTGATGGGCTTTGGAGATGAACCTTTCCATCTCCCATGACTCGGAGGTGGAAGCTTTTGTCTTCCCTTTTCCTTTTCTAGAGGATTCTCCGGTCTTAGGTGCCATCAATGGTAATGGAAAACAAAAAACTTATGCTTTTACCACACCAAACTTAGAATATTGCTCGTCCTCGAGCAAAAGAAGAAAGAATAGAAGAAGAAGAAGAAGAAAATATGGAGAAGAGGGGGAGAGATGTGTTTCGTCTAAGAAGAGGAAGAGAGGGTTGTGTTGTGTGAAAATGAAGAAGAATGGAGGGCTTTATATAGGAAAGGGAGGGGGGTAATGGTTCGGCCATATGGGTGGGTTTTGAGTGGGAAATTGATTTTGAATTTTGAAGGTAGGTGGGGTGTATGAGGTAGGTTTATGGGGAAGAGTGGATGGATGTGAGTGGTGAATTGGTGATAGGGAAGAGAATGAGTGGTGGTAGGTAGGGATCCTGTGGGGTCCACAGATGCTGAGTTGATCCTGTGGGGTCCACAGATCCTGAGGTGTCAAGGATTTGCATCCCTGCACCCATTAGGCATGTAAAATGCCTTTGCATGCAATTCTGGCGTTTAAACGCCGAATTGATGCTTGTTCTGGGCGTTCAGCGCCCAGATGCAGCATATTTCTGGCGTTGAACGCAAGTTCCATGCTTGTTTCTGGCGTTCAGCGCCAGCTCTTCCTCACTGTGCATTTCTGGCGTCTGAACGCCAGGATGCTGCTTGTTTCTGGCGTTCAACGCCAGAAACATGCCCTGTTCTAGCGTTGAACGCCAGACAGATGCTCCTTACTGGCGTTTAAATGCCAGTAAGATCCTCCTCCAGGGTGTGATTTTTCTTCTGCTGTTTTTGATTCCGTTTTCAATTTTTATATTTATTTTGTGACTCCACATGATCATGAACCTAATAAAACATGAAAGAACAATAAAAAATAAAATTAGATAAATAAAAATTGGGTTGCCTCCCAACAAGCGCTTCTTTAATGTCAATAGCTTGACAGTGGGCTCTCATGGAGCCTCACAGATGTTCAGAGCATTGTTGAGACTCCCCAACACCAAACTTAGAGTTTGGATATGGGAGTTCAACACCAAACTTAGAGTTTGGTTGTGGCCTCCCAACACCAAACTTAGAGTTTGACTGTGGGGGCTCTGGTTGACTCTGTTTTGAGAGAAGCTTACTGTGCCTCTTTTCCATGTTTACAGAAGGATAACCTTGAGTTGTAAATACAAGGGAGTCCTCATTCAATTGAAGGACTAATTCACCTCTGTCAACATCAATCACAGCTCTTGCTGTGGTTAGGAAGGGTCTTCCAAGGATGATGGATTCATCTTCATCCTTCCCAGTGTCTAGGATTATAAAATCAGCAGGGATGTAAAGGCCTTCAACCTTTACTAGCATGTCCTCTACTTGTCCATAAGCCTCTTTTCTTGAGTTGTCTGCCATCTCTAATGAGATTCTGGCAGCTTGCACCTCAAAGATTCCCAATTTCTCCATTATAGAGAGGGGCATGAGGTTTATCACTGACCCAAGGTCACATAGAGCCTTCTCAAAGGTCATGGTACCTATGGTACAAGGTATTAGGAACTTTCCAGGATCCTGTTTCTTCTGAGGCAATCTCAGTTGATCCAATGCATTTAGTTCATTGTTGAACAGGGGAGGTTCATCTCCCCAAGTCTCTTTACCAAATAAATTGGCATTCAGCTTCATGATTGTACCAAGGAACTTGGCAACTTGCTCTTCAGTGACATCTTCATTCTCTTCAGAAGAAGAATACTCATCAGAGCTCATGAAGGGCATAAGGAGGTTCATTGGAATCTCTATGGTCTCTAGATGAGCCTCAGAGTCCTTTGGTTCCTCAGAGGGAAACTCCTTATTGGTCACTGGACGTCCCAGGAGGTCTTCCTCCTTGGGATTCACGTCCTTCTCCCCTCTTGTGGGTTCGGCCATGATTGTCAATTCAATGGCCTTGCACTCTCCTTTTGGGTTTTCTTCTGTATTACTTGGGAGAGTACTAGGAGGAATTTCAGTGATCCTCTTACTCAGCTGGCCCACTTGTGCTTCCAAATTTCTAATGGAAGACCTTGTTTCATTCATGAAACTCACAGTGGCCTTAGATAGATTAGAGATTAAATTTTCTAAGCTAGATAGATTCTGCTCAGAATTCTCTGTCTGCTACTGAGTGGATGATGGAAAAGGTTTACTATTGTTAAACCTGTTTCTTCCACCATTATTAAAACCTTGTTGAGGCTTTTGTTGATCCTTCCATGAGAGATTTGGGTGATTTCTCCATGAGGGATTATAGGTGTTTCCATATGGTTCACCCATGTAATTCACCTCTGCTATTGCAGGGTTCTCAGGATCATAAGCTTCTTCTTCAAAAGATGCCTCTTGAGTACTGTTGGATGCAGCTTGCACTCCATTCAGACTCTGAGAAATCATATTGACTTGCTGAGTTAATATTTTATTCTGAGCTAATATAGCATTCAGAGTATCAATTTCAAGAACTCCCTTCCTTTGAGGCGTTCCATTACTTACAGGATTCCTCTCAGAGGTGTACATAAACTGGTTGTTAGCAACCATGTCAATGAGTTCTTGAGCTTCTGCAGGCATTTTCTTTAGGTGAATGGATCCACCTGCAGAAGTATCCAGTGACATCTTTGATAACTCAGACAGACCATCATAGAATATATCCAGGATGGTCCATTCTGAAAGCATGTCAGAAGGACACTTTTTGGTCAGTTGCTTTTATCTCTCCCAAGCTTCATAGAGGGATTCACCTTCCTTCTGTCTGAAGGTTTGAACATCCACTCTAAGCTTACTCAGCTTTTGAGGAGGGAAGAACTTGGCTAAGAAAGCCGTGACTAGCTTATCCGAAGAGTTCAGGCTATCTTTGGGTTGAGAGTCCAACCACACTCTAGCTCTATCTCTTACAGCAAACGGGAAAAGCATGAGCCTGTAGACTTCAGGATCTACTCCATTAGTCTTAACATTATCACAAATCTGCAAGAATTCAGTTAAGAACTGAAAAGGATCTTCAGATGGAAGTCCATGAAACTTGCAGTTTTGTTGCATCAGAGAAACTAATTGAGGTTTCAGCTCAAAATTGTTTGCTCCAATGGTAGGGATGGAGATGCTTCTTCCATGTAAATTGGAATTAGGTGCAGTAAAGTCACCAAGCATCCTCCTTGCATTATTATTATTTTCGGCTTCCATCTCCTCTTCCTGTTCGAAAATTTCTGAAAGGTGCTTGCTGGATTGTTGTAATTTAGCTTCTCTTAGTTTCCTCTTCAGAGTCCTTTCAGGTTCTGGATCTGCTTCAACAAGAATATTCTTGTACTTGTTCCTGCTCATATGAAAAAGGAGGGAACAGAAAAATAATAATAGGGATCCTTTTTGCCCAGGTATAGAAGTTCCCTTAGGTGAGTGGAAGAAAAGAATGTAATGTGAAGAAGGGAAGAAGGGAAAATTCGAACACAGATGGAAGAGGGGGTTCGAATTTGGATGAGATGAAGTATTAGTAGATGAATAAATAAATAGAAGGAGATGAGAGAGAGGGAGGATTTTCGAAAATAAAATTTTGAAAAGGGGTTAGTGATTTTCGAAAATTAGGAATGAAATCAAATTAAAATTAAAAAATTGAAACAATTAGTTAATTAAAAAGAATTTTTGAAAAAGAGGGAAGAGATTTTCGAAAATTAGAGGGAGAGAGTTAGTTAGGTAGTTTTGAAAAAGATAAGAAACAAACAAAGAGTTAATTAGTTAGTTGAAACAAATTTGAAAATCAATTTTGAAAAGATAAGAAGATAAGAAGTTAGAAAAGATATTTAAAATCAAATTTTGAAAAAGATATGTTTTAAAAAGATAAGATAAAAAGATATTTTTGAAAAGATATGATTGAAATTAGTTTTGAAAAAGATTTGATTTTTAAAATCACAATTAATGACTTGATTCATAAGAAATCACAAGATATGATTCTAGAACTTAAAGTTTGAATCTTTCTTAACAAGCAAGTAACAAACTTTAAATTTTTGAATCAAAACATTAATTGTTGATGATATTTTCGAAAATTATGAGATAAAATTAAGAAAAAGATTTTTGAAAAATATTTTTAAAAATTTTCGAAAATGACTAAGAAAAATGAAAAAGATATGATTTTTGAAAAAGATTTTGAAAAAGATAAGATTTTTAAATTGAAAATTTGATTTGACTCATAAGAAACAACTAGATTTTAAAAATTTTTTAAAAAGTCAACTCAAATTTTCGAATTTATGAGAGAAAAGAGGAAAAGATATTTTTTTGATTTTTGAATTTTTATGATGAGAGAGAAAAACAACAAAAATACTCAATGCATGAAAATTTTTGGATCAAAACAATGAATGCATGCAAGAATGCTATGACTGTCAAGATGAACACCAAGAACACTTTGAAGATCATGATGAACATCAAGAATATGTTTTTTGAAAAATTTTTAATGCAAAGAAAACATGCAAGACATCAAACTTAGAAATCTTTAATGCTTAGGCACTAAGAATTCAAGAATGCATATGAAAAACACCATACAACACAAAATAATATAACATGAAGATCAATCAAGAAGGTTTATCAAGAACAACTTGAAGATCATGATGAATGCAATGCATGAATGAAATTTTCGAAAAATGCAAGATGAGTATGCAATTGACACCAAACTTAAAAATTGACTCAAGACTCAAACAAGAAACAAAAAATATTTTTGATTTTTATGATTTTATTAATTTTTTTGGATTTTTGTATATTATTTTTGAAAAACATGTAGGAAAAAGAAAATAAGAAATCTAAAATCTTTAAGAAAAATTCCAGGAATCTTTCAATATTAGCCCAAAGCTCCAATCAAAGGGTTGGACATGTCTTAATAGCCAGTTAGCTTTAGGATGTAAATCAGGTGGATCAGGAACAGCAGTAGGTGGATTAGCAACAACTAGCTTGCTCTTGATAATGTTGGGTTGGAAGCCCCAGTCCAAATGAATTTAGACATGGCATTACAGCCAGCCAGGCTTCAACATGCTTCATGAAACACTAGAATTCATTCTTAAAAATTCTGAAGAAAAATATATTTTTGAAAACACATTTTTTTTTTCGAAAACATATGAGAAATTTTGGAAAGATTTTTGAAAAATTTTTGAAAATAAAACAAAAAGAAAATTACCTAATCTGAGCCACAAGATGAACCGTCAGTTGTCCAAACTCGAACAATCCCCGACAACGGCGCCAAAAACTTGGTATGCGAAATTGTTACTCTGAGGTTGTAAAATTTGTTGTTCGTTCTCTCCCTGGTAATGGCGCCAACAAACTGGTGCACAGAACCATGGTCCAAACATAACTTCACAACTTCGCACAACTAACCAGCAAGTGCACTGGGTCGTCCAAGTAATAAAACCTTACGTGAGTAAGGGTCGATCCCACGGAGATTGTTGGTATGAAGCAAGCTATGGTCACCTTGTAAATCTCAGTCAGGCAGATATCAAATAGTTATGGAGTTTTCAAAAATAAATAATAAATAAACAGAAAATAAAGATAGAAATACTTATGTATATCATTGGTGAGAATTTCAGATAAGCGTATAAAGATGCTTTCGTTCCTCTGAATCTCTGCTTTCCCGCTGTCTTCATCCAATCAGTCTTACTCCTTTCCATGGCAAGCTTTATGTAAGGGCATCACCGTTGTCAATGGCTACATCCCATCCTCTTGTGAAAAAGGTCCAAATGCTCTGTCACGGCACGGCTAATCATCTGAGGTTCTCGATCATACTGGAATAGGATTCACCCTCCTTTTGCGTCTGTCACTACGCCCAACACTCGCGAGTTTAAAGTTCATCACAGCCATCCCTTCCCAGATCCTACTCGGAATACCACAGACAAGGTTTAGACTTTTCGGATCTCAGGAATGGCCATCCATGGGTTCTAACTTATACCACGAAGACACTAATAACTCGGACTCGGTCCCCTGTATTAGATATCCAAGAGATATTCATTCAATCGAAGGTAGAACGGAAGTGGTTGTCAGGCACGCGTTCATAGGGGAATGATGATGATTGTCACGATCATCACATTCATGTTGAAGTGCGAATGAATATCTTAGAAGCGGAATAAGTTGAGTTGAATAGAAAAACAATAGTACTTTGCATTAATCTTTGAGGAACAGCAGAGCTCCACACCTTAATCTATGGAGTGTAGAAACTCTACCGTTTGAAAATACATAAGTGATGAAGGTTTAGGCATGGCCGAATGGCCAGCCCCCAAACGTGATCAATAGATCAAAAGATAATCCAAAGATGAACTAGAAATCATAAGATGTCTAATACAATAGTAAAAAGTCCTATTTATACTAAACTAGCTACTAGGGTTTACAGAAGTAAGTAATTGATGCATAAATCCACTTTCGGGGCCCACTTGGTGTGTGCTTGGGCTGAGCTTAAAGTTTACACGTGGAGAGGTCATTCTTGGAGTTGAACGCCAGTTTGTAACGTATTTCTGGCGTTCAACTCTGGCTTGTGACATGTTTCTGACGTTTAACTCCAGACTGCAGCGTAGAACTGGCGTTCAACGCCCATTTGCGTCGTCTAAACTCGGCCAAAGTATGGGCTATTATATATTGCTGGAAAGTCCTGGATGTCTACTTTCCAACGCAATTGGAAGTGCGCCATTATGAGTTCTGTATCTCCAGAAAATCCACTTTGAGTGCAGGGAGGTCAGAATCCAACAGCATCAGCAGTCCTTCTTCAACCTCTGAATCTGATTTTTGCTCAAGTCCCTCAATTTCAGCCAGAAAATACCTGAAATCACAGAAAAACACAAAAACTCATAGTGAAGTCCAGAAATGTGAATTTAACATAAAAACTAATAAAAACATCCCTAAAAGTAACTAGATCCTACTAAAAACATACTAAAAACAATGCCAAAAAGCGTATAAATTATCCGCTCATCACGCGCCTTGTACGCGTGCGCGCCCATCGATGCATTCCCAATTCTTGTTTCCTCATGCATTCTTCACTTTGCATGCTTCTTTCCTCATTTCTTCCATCCAATACTTGCCTTAGGAACCTGAAATCACTCAACAAACACATCAAGGCATCGAATGGAATTAAGGTGAATTAAAATCACCAATTTAAGGGCCTAAAAAGCATGTTTTTACATTTAAGCATAAATTAAGGGAGAATTACAAACCATGCTATTTCATTGAATAAATGTGGGAAAAGGTGAATAAATCCCCTAAAATAAGCATAAGATAAACCATGAAATCGGGGTTTATCAAATCTCCCCACACTTAAACTAAGCATGTCCTCATGCTAAAATCAAGAAAGAAGCAAAGGAGTATCAACATTTATTCAATGCAAGCTAACTAAATGCAATCTATCTATATGAAACTTATCTACATGAATGCAATGGCTTAGTCAAAATGAATCAATCTCCAAGAATATACATGCAAGCATAAGGGCTAAGGTAATAGCAATCAAAGCAAACCCACAATTGGATTGAATCCTTGAAAGAATTTACAAACTTGCAAGAAAAGATGATCATGGGTGGAAACATGTAATTGAGCGATCGAAGCCTCACCGGATGTGTATCCGCTCTAGGCACTCATGTGTATGGGGTTGATTCACTCAATTCTCCCCTAATCATGCTTTCCAGGATTTGTTTTTCATCTAACAATCAACAATTACTTTATGCATGCATACAGATATCATGAGGACTTTTCCATAGGTTGTAATGGGGCTAGGGTCAAGGTAATGATGCATATGGTCAAGTGAGCTTGAAATTTGAATCTTTGAGTAACTTAAACTTCCCACCTAACCTATGACAACCTATACAATTCTAAACAACCTAGCTATCCATTCTTCACTTTTTCACATACTCATGTATTCTCTTTTTGATCACCACACATATGCATTGATTATTATTGAACTTCACTTTGGGGCATTTTTGTCCCCTTCTTATTGCTTTCCTTTCTTTCTTTTTTTTATATATTTTTTTATTTTTTTGTATATATATATATATTTTTCTCTTATTATGCTATATATATATATATATATATATATATATATATATATATATATACAAGAACATCAATGCATATGGTTTACACATGATTAATACCTGAGTATGTACCCAATTCCCAAGATTTTTCAACAAAAACACAAACACACTTTTATCTCTACCCAATATTCCCAACTTTCCCAAAATCAAATGATGAACACACTCACTAGCCTAAGCTAATCAAAGATCTAAATTAAGAACATTTATTGTTTTTCACTTAAGCTTGTAATGTGCTTCAATTAAGAATAAGTGGGTTAAGCATAGGCTCAAATTTGGCTAACAATGGAAGATAAAAGGGTAGGCTATATGGGTAAGTGAGCTATTTGAAACAATGGCCTCAATCATATAAATACATGTATACACAAAATAATGGACATAAAGAATCAAGCAAATCAAAGATTACAATCATAGAAGGAGAATAATGCACATAAGAATGAAAATAAGTGGTTATGTATGATGTAACCACACAATTAGGCTCAAATCTCACATGCTTGTGTTCTTAGCTCAAAAATCATGTTCCACAAGGCGTATAATTCAAACAAGTTCTAAAAAAATTTCAACCAATTGGGGTAGTGCCCTAGAAATGGATTTCTTGAAAATTTTTCATCATATTGACTAAGTTTATTCTAATGCAATGTTGTGATTTAGAAAATTTTTAAAAATTGTAAAAATTTTCCCTAGTTTACTGGTGCACGAAATTGTGATCATCAATGGCACCAAAAACTTCGTACGCACAATTGTAATCTCAACTCTTTATCACAACTTCGCACAACTAACCAGGAAGTGCACTGGGTCGTCCAAGTAATAAACCTTACGTGAGTAAGGGTCGATCCCACGGAGATTGTCGGCCTGAAGCAAGCTATGGTTACCTTGTAAATCTCAGTCAGGCGGATTCAAATGGTTATGGTGAATTGATAATAAAAAGATAAATAAAACGTAAAATAAAGATAGAGGTACTTATGTAATTCATTGGTGAGAATTTCAGATAAGCGTATAGAGATGCTTTCGTTCCTCTAAACCTCTGCTTTCCTACTGTCTTCATCCAATCATTCTTACTCCTTTCCATGGCACGCTTTATGTAGGGCATCACCGTTGTGAATGGCTACATCCCATCCTCTCTGTGAAAATGGTCCAATGCACTGTCACTGCATGGCTAATCATCTGTCAGTTCTCGATCATACTGGAATAGGATTTACTATCCTTTTGCGTCTGTCACTATGCCCAGCACTCGCGAGTTTGAAGCTTGTCACAGCCATCCCTTCCTAGATCCTACTCGGAATACCACAGACAAGGTTTAGACTTTCCAGATCTCAGGAATGGCCATCCATGGGTTCTAACTTATACCACGAAGATTCTAATATCTCGGACTCAGTCCTCTGTACTAGAGATCTAAGAGATACTCATTCTAGCTTGTTTGCATGTAGAACGGAAGTGTTTGTCAGGCACGCGTTCATAGGTGAGAATGATGATGAGCGTCACATAATCATCACATTCATCATGTTCTTGGGTGCGAATGGATATCTTAGAGAAGGAATAAGCTTGAATTGAATAAAAAAATAGTAGTACTTTGTATTAATTCATGAGGAACAGCAGAGCTCCACACCTTAATCTATGGTGTGTAGAAACTCTACCGTTGAAAATATATAAGTGATGAAGGTCCAGGCATGGCTAAGAGGCCAGCCCCCAAACGTGATCTAAAGATGAAACTAAAGATGTTCCAAAGATGTTCCAAAGATGTAAATACAATAGTAAAAAGTCCTATTTATGCTAAACTAGTTACTAGGGTTTACAGAAATGAGTAATTGATGCAGAAATCCACTTCCGGGGCCCACTTGGTGTGTGCTTGGGCTGAGCATTGATCTTTACACGTGTAGAGGCTTCTCTTGGAGTTGAACGCCAGTTTGTAACCTGTTTCTGGCATTTAACTCCAGAATGCAGCATGGAACTGGCGTTGAACGCCAGTTTGTGTCGTCTAAACTCGGGCAAAGTATAGACTATTATATATTGCTGGAAAGCTCTGGATGTTTAATTTCCAACGCAATTAAGAGCGCACCATTTGGAGTTCTGTAGCTCCAAAAAATCCACTTTGAGTGTAGGGAGGTCAGAATCCAACAGCATCTGCAGTCCTTTTTCAACTTGAATCAGATTTTTGCTCAGGTCCCTCAATTTCTGCCAGAAATTACCTGAAATCACAGAAAAACATACAAACTCATAGTAAAGTCTAGAAATGTAATTTTTATTTAAAAACTAATAAAAATATACTAAAAACTAACTAAATTATACTGAAAACTATGTAAAAACAATGCCAAAAAGCGTATAAATTATCCGCTCATCATTTACCCCCCTTTTCAATCAAAACACATTTCTTATACACAAAGGGTCAACTAGGTTTTAACAATCCAAAATACTTTTCTAATCACAATCAAAAGCCAAAATGCAATATATATATACATATATATATATACATATATATATATACATATATATATATATATAAAAGTGTGTAACAACCAAAATAAGAGTATCCACAATAACAAATATGTACAATAATCCCAAAATGCTCTCAAAGATAAAGTACAAAATAAAATAAAGTAGCAGAAACTAGAAATAAATGTCTGAAAGTTCACCACACAAATGCTATCCACCGGTCATGAACGGTGACCTCCCCACACTTTAGAATGAAGCATCGTCCTCGATGCTACTGCTGAAGCTCGAGATGGAGGTCAACAGTCGCGCCGGGCTGTGGCTCAGGCTCAGGCTGTGGCTGTGACTGTGGTACTGGTTATGGGTCTTCAGGAGGCTGCTGAATCTCTGTGGTGACCTGTGTCTCTGGAGGTGCCTCCTGTTGGGTCGGCTCCTCACCATGCTCCTCCTCCTGATCCTACTCGTTGGAGGCGGGAGAGTCTGAAAGCGGAGGTAGTTCAATGCCCTGTTATACAAATACCTGGTATATGCAATCGAGACGTCGCATGATACGATGCTCGCTGTGCTCCATGAAGCAAAACAGGCACTGTACTAACAGGTATGTCGGCTCAGGTGCTGGCGGTGGTGGCAAGGGTGCTGCTGCTGCTGCTGAGGAAAAGGGTTCTGCTGCTGCTGTGGAGGACGAAGGTCTAGCTGCCTCAACTACCGCTCTAGCTCGAGAATGGAATTTGGGCGGGGGCTTCTCGTGCACCCACCCACCCCACGAAATAGTAACCTCCTTGTCATCGTCATCTGGGGGTGGTGGTGTCACGTCATCATCCTCCCACGGGACATCAGCTAGCTCAACCATGCTGGTGACTAGTTTAGGAAACGGTAGTAGGCCACGAATGTGCACTCGCCACATGCTATGCCTGATCAACCGGGGAAAATATATCTCCTTTCCCTCTATGACACAGTCAATCAGAACCAATATATCCATCGAGATCTCAGAAAAATAAGTAGTGGGCAAGACATAGTGGGCGAATATCTGTTGCCAAGTCTTAGCCTCTCTAGACAGATAAGTGAATAATATCGCTTTGGGCTTCTTGTTGCCCGAATCCATCACCCAAGGGGCGTCTGGTGTGGCAATCACACGCTTCAGTGCCTCATAGTCAAAGGTCATGCAGTGGATGGCTATCTCTGCCTACTGGTAGATACATGTGTCAGCAGTACAAGATCTACAGAGTAGTGCATCTCCAATAGCAGCCTCAGTGATCATAATCTCCCTATCCCGTAGGTGGATTGAATCTAGAGTTGCGCGAAAGAAGTTGCAGTAAAACTCCTTGACCCACGAGATGTTTATTTTTCCCAAATCCCTATCAACAAAGTCCAAGCCCAATTCCAGAATGCGGGTGTTGATGGCACGTCTCACATCATTGGGGAGGACAAGTTTCTTTTCAATGTTCAGATTCTTCTTCCGATAATTGGGGAAGCGAAGTTCACAATAAAGGTTAGAAAATTTGATCGGGTCAGTGGATGGTAGCAGCTGATTCTCTTTGTCCACTTCATTCAGGGGATTCTTAGCATAGTTTACATAAGGTGAAGGGGTGGAGGCTTTAGAGCGCTTCCTCTTCTTTGAGGTGGTAGCTATGGCTTTTCCTTTTTTGACATCTTGAAAAACAGATGTGGTATGATATAAGCAGCTAGCCAAGTAGATGTAAAGCACTCAAGGGAAGACATATTCATGAGGTGAGCGAAGAAAAGAGAATTCTTGGAATGCAAGTAACAAAATTCAGAATTCAAACCAGGTCACAAACCAAGAATTCAAACCACAATTGCGCAATGCTTGTTCATTAAGCCTAAGAAACGTCATATTCAAAAGAATGATTAAAGGAGTTATGTTCAAAACAAAAGGAAGAAATCAGTTGGTTAATCAACTTAGAGTTAGAAATTAGTTCAAAAATCAGTGATATGATGGTTATCGGCTCAATTAAAAGAAGTGTACAAAGTAGGGGTGCAAGCATACTCACAACCATAAAATGTATATAGTCATTGATGATGAAATATGATATTGCCAAAAAGCAACCAATATGAAAGCAAGTCATCAATCAATGTAAAGATCACTAGGGTTGTATTAATTAGTGTTGGTAGAATAAAAACATTGAGAAATAAGTTAATCAAGAAATATTTAACACCAAATTCAATGAGGCATAAAAGTCACAAGTTGAAATAAGAATGGAAAACCTCATGATCTATGTGACTTAATGCAAATTAGGTATGAATAGAATGAATCAAATCAGCCACATAGATTAAAAATCTTCAACTTGTGTGTTTATGCAAAAGAGGCTCAACAATCTTAAAAGAGTTTCAAGTTATGGTCAATCTGAAAATCCATTCAAACTACTCAATGCATAGAAGCAAATCAGCAACATAAACAAGCAAAGAATATGATAAACATGACCAAAACTTGTAAACAAGTTTAATAGGAAATTTCCAAAACTATTTAGCAAACAAAATTCTATTGACACAGAATTTCGTCAAATAGAAGCTTGTTGCACCAAATAAAACAATGCTATTTCATGAAAGATGACTAGGAAAAATCTGGCAGCATTTCAGCAGTAAATTGGCTATTTCCCAAATTCAAACAATCAATTCAGATTCCATATGAATTCATTAACAATAGAAAACACAAAAACCATATATGAGTTCATATGAATAGAACAAATAAGCCAATCTTTCAGCAGCAAAACATCAAAAGGCAAATTAAACCAAACCTGCCAGCAACTTCAATATGGCAACAGAGCAACGCATGAACCATTACTCAGCAAACAAAGATTATGCGTTTCAACAGATAAACAGGAACGGAGCACTTATCAGGCCTAGAATCCTCTAACCACATCCTAACTACCTAACCGCATATATCTCTATCTAACCTAACATACAAAATTTAAACAATAATCTAATCTAACACTAACTAACAAAATCAATTAAGCAGTAAGGAAACAGAGAACAAAATAGGGCAAGGGTATGGAACCTGGAATGCAGAGGCACAGAGAAATGGGGGAAGGGAGAAACGGGCAAAGGGAGCAGCAAGGTAGTGCTGCCAGCGGCGGTGCTCACGGCGGCGCACTTGCTCGCGGTGGCAGGGCAGGTTGCTGGTGGGAGGAGACAAAGCAGGGGGTGGAGTGAGAAATGGAGGAAGAGAGAAAGAAGGAAGGACGGAAGAGTGACGCGGCGGCCGACGGCGGTGGTGTGGTCGACGTGGTGGAGGGCAGGGACGGATTTATATGTAAGTTAGTGGGGGCAAGCGCCCCTAGTAGAGTTTAAAATTTTTTTACTTAATATATAGTAACAAAATTTATTTGCCCCACTATATAATTAAATTTGACCCTACTATAATTTAATTTCACTTATTAACTTCAATTATGTAAAAATAAATGGTAATTTAAGATTTAAATAAATTTGTTACAATAACCTTTTAAAAAAAGGAGTGAAATAATTATAGATTTGTTATTTTATAATTATAATTAATAAATAAATTTAAAATTTAAAAAAACTTATTTATATATTTAGTGAATATTACTATTGTACCGTGTATATATATTATATATATTTGATTATTTGTTCAAAATAGAGGTAACTACCAATTTAATATCCAAAAGATTCAGGCACAGACAAAATAATCGTTGAATGATTTGAAAATTGCAATAAAAATAACTAATAAATATTATATTTATTAAAAGTGACAAAAAAAACTTTCGTATTTGACAAATGACATATTCATTTAATCTAAATTATTTTGCCAATGTTTGAATAAATATTTAGAAGATGCACAAAAATATTTAGAGCAGAATTTGACTTCTAGATTTTTTTTTATTTTTCATAAAAATTTAATCATTCACAATTAAAAAATAAAAAAAATCAGTTGACAAAAAATTATAAATTTTTGAAAATAAAAATATCTTATTTTTTAATATTACCTGCAAAAAATTATATCAAAATATGACATCTAAAGTCTTTTTTTAAAATATATATATTTAATGTATATTTAGTTTTTCGGGACTTATTTGTTGTTAACATAGTTATTTTTTATTGACGATGGAAAAATAACTATTAAATATTAATATTAAATTAAAAATGAATAATAAAAATATTAATCTTATAATGACTATTAAATAAAAAATGGTTAAATATACAATAATAATAATAATAAAATAAGAAATCAAAATGGTATTGTTTATTCATTTGAGTCTTCTTTTTAAGTTAACTTTAGTTATTTTTGGGACAACATCAGTTGAAAAAAACTTTTTTAAATATGAATATTATAAAGAATTGATTTTGTAATCGTATGAAAGATGAATTTTTAAATCGTTATTTAACTACATATATAAAAACAGAGACATTTGATTGTATTGACAATGAAAAGATTATTTAATCTTTTTAAAATATAAAAACTAAAAAAAAGAAAATTTTAATTTATATATTATTATTTAAATTATTATTTTAGTATTTTAATTTGTTGATTATATAATTTAAAGGCTAATTATATTTTATAATAACAAAGTATAATTATAAAAATTATTATCATATTATGTATATTTTGCCCCCACTCACAAAAATTTCTGGATCCGTCACTGGTGGAGGGTATTGGAGAGCTAGAAGGTTTGGAAATGGAGGGGGGAGAAAAGGAAATGGAACGTTGGAGAAGAAAAGGGGTTGGGGCGCGACTGCGTCAGGGCTCTCGCGTCCCTGGGATTAGTAAATTTTGAATCCACGCGTGCGCGCACCGTGCACGTCCGCGTGGGTGGGAGGATAAGGAAGGGGCGCGGAAGCGTCATACGTGTTGTCGCGTAGATGGGTTGTGTAGGCATGGGCGCGGATGCGTACGGCATGCGTCCGCGCGGGTTGAGCTGGGCCAGAGGCACAAAAGTGGCCCAGAGTTGGCACAACTCTCGGGTCTTTGGTCTGGGTGGTGCAAAACTGCATCGACGTGCGCGTGCACTGTGCGCTTGCGCGTGGATGTGTCGAGTGACAAGCGGGGCGCGAGGGCGCCAAGTGCGCATACGCGTAGGCAGGGGAACGTAAAAGGACGCAGACGCGTACAGCGTATGTCCGCGTGGGTTAAGGGGCAGAGTTGGCCCAAAAGTGGCATGACTCTTTGGTCCTTGGCCCAGAAAGCTCAAACGCACAGCCAACGCGTGTGCGCACTGTGCGCTTGCACGTGGCTCCTCTCTCTCTCTCTCTCTCTCTCTCTCTCTCTCTCTCTCTCTCTCTCTCTCTCTCTCTCTCTTTTATTTTTAAAAACACCAAAAGGAGCTCAAAATCCTCCTAGCCTTCTCTAAGACTCAAAAACCAGCTAAAATACAAAATCAAACATATTTTTGAATTTTTGGGAATTTTCAAATAAATTGAGAAAACTTGCAATCCAAGAAAAAACTCAAATTCAAAGAATCATCCCTAATTAAGACATAGAATGTATAAATACCTTAGCAAGCAAAACAAAATATACCCAGAAGTAAAGAAAATGTATACAATGGAACCTAATTCATTCATTCATTATATCTACAAGAGAATGGAAAGAGTTTACCATGGTGAGGTGTCTCCCACCAAGCACTTTTGGTTTAAGTCCTTAAGTTGGACGTTTGGGAGGCTCTTTGTCAAGGTGGTTTATGCCTGTATTCATCCTTGAACCTCCAAGAGTGCTTGTCCTTCAATCAGTCGTCAGAAGTTCCAACCATTTTCACCAATCCTTGGTGAGGTTCTCTCCAAGATATGAGCTCCCAAAATTAGTTTTTATGGTGTGATCCAGGATCCCATATCTTATTTTCGCACCCATCTTCTAGTTGATCGCCTTGATTCTGTCCTGGTGACAAGAAAGCTGAATTCTCAAGAAGGCATCAAACTACCCTCCTAGACCCATTTAATTGAGCACGACACCAATCCATGCTCTTAAATTTTGAACTTCCAACCATAATGAGTCTAGATTTACAACGCCAACCACTAAACATCCTCCTCTTTTGCTTAATTCGACAAAGCGCCCTAAGTTGGCCATCCATCTCAAGCAAACCATACTCAAGTGGGATAATGAAGTTAAGAGTTAGAAGTTTTACCCACTCAAATGAAAGATTGGATGACAACCAAGGTGGAAGAGTTTCTAATGATCTTGACAAAGCACGCTCCACTCCCGTCCATCCTCTTCTAGAGGTTTCCACCACTTGGCAAGGTTCTTCAAGCTTTACCTCTCGCCAAGCTTCCTCAAGTTCATATTCTTCTCCACTAACTTCCTCTATCCCTTTCCCATCACTCTCATCATAGGTAGGAGGTTTAGTGAAGTCTACCTCATCATCAATTCCAAGCATAGTGGGGAAGGACTCTTCAAGCTCGAAAGGGTCATATGTTGATGCAGAATCATCATATACAGGGGGGCTTGTTGCCTGGGACACTTCTTCCAATTTCTTACTCACAATAGGCCTTGGATGTTACACATCCTCCTCAACATTACTTCCTAGTTCACTGAAAGAAGGCTCAACAAGATCATCAAGGGGATTGATCAATGTGGACAAAAAATTACTAATGATGGAATCCACTTCTTGATCAAATTCCTTTGACTCTCTATCCACTCCTACAACATCACTCTCCTCTTTAACATCCCTTCCAAACTCCATGGAAGGGGGTTCTTCAACTTGAGATTCCTTTATGCGCTCAACGTATCCTAAACATCCACCCACTACTTCCTTTTGCTCACTAATTTCTACCTCCTCCTCTTGTTGTATTTCTTGTTTTAACTCCTCCTTCACACCATAGAGCTTCAAGTTCACTCCCTCACTAAGCTCCTTGGTTGCTTCTCCACATCCAACAATGGGAGCGCCTTGATCGCATAGGCTTAGGTGGGATGAGACCATGTTACTAATGGCTTCTACCATGATAGCCATTTTTGCTCTTAACTCCGCAAACTTCTTTTCATCCTCCTCTTGTTGCCTTAAAATATGAGATTCAAGATCTCTCAATTCCCGCATGGGGGCCTCATCAGGAGATGATGGTGGAAGAGAAGGTTCATTGTTTGAGGGAAGGTTGTTATAATTGGAAGGTGGTTCATACTGGTAAAATCCTTGAGGTGATGTGTGTGGACTTTGTGGTTCATGGGAGTATTGGTATTGGAAATGTGGTTCATATGGTGGTTGGTATGGTGGGTATGGGTTAGGGTCATATAGAGGTAAATGGTGGTAAGAGGCATGTGAGTATGGTGGAGGGCTATATTGAGGAGGGGGTTCATATGCATATGATGATTGTGGTTGACAATCACAATAAGGGGCATCACACACATTGGATTGGTAGGCATTAGGATTAGGATTATACCCATAAGAGTTTGGAGGAGGTTGTTGCCAAGAAGGTTGTCCATAAGCTTAGGGCTCCTCCCACCTTTGATCTCCAAATCCTTGATGCGTGTTGTCATTAAAGCTTCCATCTCCTACAACATAGTTTGAACCAAACTCATAGCCAAAAGGGTGAGAATTCATGGTGATAAGAGAAGACAAAAATAAAACTAACAAGAAACAAAGAAAACAAAGTCCTACAACTAGCGAAAGCCAACAAACAAACCAAAAATCAAGCTATTCACAATATATACAATAGCCAATAACATAGCACCATTGAAAGTCCTCGGCAATGGTGCCATTTTGATGAAGAGATTTGTTGTGATGGTATATAATTTTCTCAAATGAATGAATTCTCGTTGCAAGTATAGTTCTACACCAACAAACAATTCCCACATCAAAAATTTTGGTTGTCACAAGAACAAACCCCAAATAAGAATTAACCGAAGTATTTAGACTCTGGGTCGTCTCACGAGGAATTGCAATGAAGTGTATGCGTATCGGCTATGAAGGGGCAAGGGATTTTGATTTATAGGAGGGGCAAGAAAAGTAAATCAAGTAAGCAATTAAAGAAAGCAAATAATAAAGAGAGACATTCTTGGCAAGGATTGAGATCATAGGCTTCCCATCCTAGTCACTAGTAACAATAATTAACAAGAATTTATCTTATTTCGTTATCTCAAACATTGGAAGAAGGTGTATGTTATCTTCCATGAGAGAATGTCAAACAAGACTAGCTAATCTCAATCCAAATGTCCCAATCAACTCACTAATTAAATTAGCAAGAGACTAGAGTCAATGGAAATAATATTAACTAACAACTCTAGATCACCCAATCTAGATTGGGTTTTCACGACTCAAGATTACCTCATTATTCTTCCCAAGCCAAGAATGCTCAAGATCTACTCTAAAGCCCAACCAAGCATTTTGTCAAACACTTGGTGGGTACAAATGGAAAACATGGTAAATGAGCAAGAAATATAAATCTACCAACTACCAATTGCAATGAAAGTAATATTATAACTCAAATCAACAATAAAAGAACATCAAAATCAAATTTTATTAAAAGAAAATCCAAATCCAACAAGTGTTCATCAACATAAAAGAGACATGAAAGTAAAATTAACACTACAAACCATGAGAGTGAAAGTGTAGAAGCAAGAATTCACAAAGGAAATAAAATAAAAACATGAAATCAAAGCTAGATCTAAGATGGAATTGTCCTAGGAATCCTAATTCTAGAGAGAAGAGGGAGCTTTTTTCTCTAGAAATTAAACTACATGATGCTAATCCTATAAAACAATTGCTTCCCCCTTTGCTTGGGCTTCAATTCTGTATGAAATACACTCAGAAACAAGTTAGAATTGGGCCTGGGCAGCTCAGAAATCGCCCCCCGCGTTTTGGTATGGAGTTTTGAAAAAAAAGGGGGGGGGGGCGGAGATCCTTCTGAGCGAATCATATCATTCCAATCTATTGACAATTAAAAAAAAACTGTGCCTTTAAGTGAGTCACGTGCGGGTATCGGCGCGAACGCGCCATATGCGCGTGCACGTCGATTGGCTATTTCGTCATCCGCGCGGACGCGTCATGTACGCATGCGCGTCTCTATGCGAAATCACTTTTGGGCACGCGCGCCTTGTACGTGTGCGCGCCCATCGATGCATTCTCAATTCTTGTTTCCTCATGTATTCTCCACTTTGTATGCTTCTTTCCTCATTTTTTCCATCCAATACTTGCCTTATGAACCTGAAATCACTCAACAAACACATCAAGGCATCGAATGAAATTAAGGTGAATTAAAATCACCAATTTAAGGGCTTAAAAAGCATGTTTTTACATTTAAGCATAAATTAAGGTAGAAATACAAAACCATTCTATTTCATTGAATAAATGTGGGAAAAGGTGAATAAATCCCCTAAAATAAGCATAAGATAAACCATGAAATCGAGGTTTATCACCCTTCTTGGTGGCCATCCTGAAAAAGGAAAAAGTAAGTACATGTAAAGCTAAGGGTTCGAGCAAGGAAGGGAATGGTATAGGTGATAATCAATGCACGGTAAAGAAGGATGTCGTTAACACATGGTCATGACTACATGTGAAAAGTTCATCAATGGAAATATAGCAAGTGCATGTGATGGCAATTAGATGCAAGATGTTTATTGGCATGCCGGCAAAGGCATGAGTAGCATAGATCAAGCATTAAATGTCCAAGTTTGATTATCAACTCTTTCAAACTAACAATCTATTTGTCTTGACAATTATATTTAATTAATAAAATATAAAAGGGGTTTTGTGAAAAACAGACATTAGAGTAGTAGAATAGAATAATTTAAAATAATGTACAATGCCATACGGGTTTTTTCACAAACACGTAGCATGCATGGTAAATATGTTGTTGAAAATATTAAATTGAACATGCAAGCAACCCTTTGAGAAGTAATAATAATTGTCAATCAATTCTTGAATATACTCACAAGCAAAATATAGAAGAAAATAATCACCCAATTAAATTTCTAACACCAATTAAAATAATAAGAAAGAAAAGAAAGAAAACATAGATAATAAAAGTAAAAAGAAAAAGGAAAAGAAAACATTAATAAAAATAATAATGGAAAAGTAATAAGGGAAGAAAGAAAGAAAAGAACCTTGATAATAGATGTAAAAAATAAAGAAGGGAGAGATGAAGTAAAAAGTGAGAAGGAATAAAGAAGAGAGAAGGAAGAAGAAAAAAATAAGAAGGGATAAGAGAAATTAGGATTGGGGAAGAAAAGATAAGATATCTAGGCTAATCTGGATAAACTGTGCGTTGCATGTGATGCGAACGCGTGGAGCAAGCGTTCGCGTGGTTTGTGATAATTTCAGGTGACGCGGACACGTGGGTCACGCGCACGCGTGACCTGATTTATGCGATTGGCGCGAGTGCAGCCTCGCATACGCACAACTCTCTGTATTGTATGCACATTGCCAAAATTTTGGGTGACGCGTGCGCGTGGGTGACGCGTACGCGTGAATGGCCTCTATTTAAAAAATGACATGGACGCGTGGGACACGCGTTCGCGTGATAGGGCTTGTGCTTCCAGCACCATTCCAGCCCTACTCCACCATAACTCTCTACCATATACCCATTTACGTCGAGTTCGCAGGGTCACGCGTGCGCGTGGGCGACGCGCACGCGTGGAAGGCTGGTTTTGCAACTGACACGGACGCGTCAGGGACGCGTTCGTGTGGACATGTTTGTGCCTAAGGCACGTCTCCGGCCATGCTCCCACGTGACTCTCTGCTTCTTTTCTTCTTGTGTTGAAAGCACCTATGATGCGGACGTGTCAGCGACGCTTGCGCGTCGCGTGCCTCTTTTTTTATATATATATGCAGAATGCAAATGCAAATGCAGGCTATATGCAGCTATATGCAGAGATTATGAGAAGAGTCATTAACAAAAACAAAAATAGAATAAAGTAAAATAAAACTAAGAATGAAATGGAATAATCATACCATGGTGGGTTGTCTCCGCCACCTAGCACTTTGCTTTTACGTCCTTAAGTTGGACGGTCTTCAGGCTCATTCTGCTTCTGTTGGTGGGTCTTCCAAGAGGAAAACCTCTAGTTCTTTGTGACCCTTCATCTTTTCTCTATGATAAAGCTTTAGGCGGTGTCCATTGACCTTAATGAATTTGGAGCTAGAAGGATGACGCAAGTGAAAAACTCCGTATGGCTCTGCCTTTTCTACTCTGTATGGATCTTCCCATCTTGATCTTAGTTTATCTGGCAAAAGCCTCAGTCTGGAGTTATAAAGAAGAACTAACTCTCCTGGTCTGAATTCTCTCCTTTTGATGTGCTTGTCATGGACAACCTTCATCTTCTCTTTGTATCGCCTGGAGTTGTCATATGCTTCTAGGCGAAGGTTCTCCAATTCTGCTAGTTGCAGCTTTCTTTCAGCACCAGCTTCTTCAAAATTCATGTTACACTCCCTCACAGCCCAGAAAGCCTTGTGTTCCACCTCTACTGGAAGGTGGCAAGCCTTTCTGTACACTAAGCGGAAGGGGCTCATCCCAATGGGTGTCTTGTATGCTGTTCTATATGCCCAGAGTGCATCTTGTAGCCTGGCACTCTAGTCCTTCCTATGAAGCTTTACTATCTTCTCCAGAATATGTTTAATCTCTCTGTTAGACACTTCTGCTTGTCCATTGGTTTGGGGATGATAAGATGTTACTACTTTGTGAAATATCCCATGCTTCTTCAGTAATCCTGTTAGTCTCCTGTTACAAAAGTGAGTGCCTTGATCGCTCACGATTGCTTGTGGTGATCCAAAGCGACAGATAATATGGTTTCTAACAAAGAAAATAACAGTGTTAGCATCATCAGTGCAGGTAGAAATTGCTTCCACCCATTTAGAAACATAATCTACAGCTAACAGTATATAAAGGTAACCATTAGAGTTTGGAAATGGACCCATGAAGTCGATGTCCAAACATCAAAAATTTCACAGAAAAGCATAATCTGTTGAAACATCTCATCCCTCTTGGATATATTACCAAATCTTTGGCATGGGGAACAAGATTTACAAAATTCAACAGCATCTTTAAAAAGAGTAGGCCACCAGAATCCACAGTCTAAAATTTTCCTAGCTGTTCTTTGAGGGCAAAAAGGTCCTCCACTCTCAGAAGAGTGGCAGGCCTCTAAAATAGACTGGAATTCTGATTGAGGTACACATCATCTAATTACCTGGTCAGCACCACACCTCCATAAATATGGATCATCCCATATATAATATTTGGACTCGCTTTTTAGCTTGTCTCTTTGATGCTTAGTAAAATTAGGAGGGAAAGTGTGGCTAACTAGATAATTAGCTACATGTGCATACCAAGGAACTACTGCAGATACTGCATGTAAGCTATCAAATGGGAAAGTATCATCGATAGGAGCTGATGACAAGTCATCTTAGCCCATTTTAGCTAGTCTTTTTCTTTTGTTTTCATTAGAATTATGCACTTTCTTAAGCTACAAGCAAGCTAATTGAGTAGATTTTCATGTTTCCCTTGATTGAACCAACCATATGTGAATTCATGCCATTTCATGAGGTTTTGAACTATATTTGTTGCATATTGTGGAAGATTGAATACCTCATGATTTTGAGCAAAACTTTGATTAGTTTGGTTGATCAATGATAGGTGAAGAAGGCTTGGAGAAAGGTTGAAGCAAAGAGGAATGGCTAGGAGTGAAGAGAGGACAATGGAATAAGTGAAAATTGAACCGGGTTGCATGAAGTTAGCCCCAACGTTAGCCCCCTAACTTGGAGGCTAACGTTGGGCATATGAATCACTCTTTGGAAGTAGCCAACGTTAGCTCCAACGTTAGCCCCCTAACTTGGAGGCTAACGTTGGAACTTGAGAGTTTCTCCCTGGGCTACCAACGTTTGCGCCAACGTTAGCCCCCTAACTTGGAGGCTAACGTTGGCACTTAAATCACAATGGGGGAGTAGGCAACGTTTGCGCCAACGTTAGCCCCCTAACGTGGAGGCTAACGTTGGCACCAATCACACCAAGCAAGGCCAACGTTAGGGTCAAAGTTAGACCCCTAACGTTGGCGCCAACGTCTAAACCAGAAGAATGTGGTTTGCTGATATGAAAAGTTAGGGTCAAAGTTAGACCCCTAACTTTGACCCTAACGTTGAAGACCAACGTTGGCTAACTCCATTTCCGGTTCAATTGGTTCACTTCGGTTCTTCTTCAATCTTCAAGAGCAATCAACCAAGGCCTCTTTCAACCCAATTCCACCAAGAACAAAGGCCCAACTCAAGGCTTGAAGATCATTTTGGAAAGTGTATAAATAGGATAGAATTCAATTTGTTTAGGGAGCTTTGGCTGGAGAGTTTTCTTTTAGAGCTTTCCTTTTAGAATTTTCATAAGAGTTTTTGGGAAGCTTTTGTCACTGAGTGAACTTTAATTTCTTGTTTTCATTTGCTTTCAATTTCATTTTACTTTTGTCTTGGATCTTGGATTGGAGAATTGAAGAAATTCTGTTTCAATCTCAATCTTGGATCTCTCTGTTTATTTACTGCTTAATTGAATTTCCGTTTCTGTTACTTACTTCATCTATTCTCTTTGCAATTTACAATTTCCTTGCTATTGTTCTTGTTGGATCTAGGAAGGCATTGAGATCTAGACTTGGTTTTCTAGTCTCTGGGTCCTGAGATCTGAATTTCTCATTTCAATTCCCTGCTTATTGCTTTTTCTGTTCATTTACTTTACTGTTTCAAGATCCGGTTTAATCCCAATTCCCTTTCCCTCTTCTGTTTGATGCAATTTAGTTTTTCCTTGTTTAAATTCTGCAAATCCATTCCCCAATTCCCTTTACATTTCAAGCAATTTATATTCCTTGCACTTTAAGATTCCGCAATTTACATTTCTTGCACTTTAAGTTTCTGCCATTTAATTTCTTGTTCTTTAAGATTCAGCAATTTAATTCCCTGCTTTCTTTAATTTCATGCAATTTACATTCTGCAAGTCACAAATCACTCAACCAACACTTGATTCGCTTGACTAAATCAACCACTAAACTAAAATTGCTCAATCCTTCAATCCTTGTGGGATCGACCTCACTCCCGTGAGTTTTTATTACTTGATACGACCCGGTACACTTGCCGGTTAGTTTTGTGATGTTTTGGAAGAGATTCGTTTCTCATCAAAATATCTCATCAAGTTTTTGGCGCCGTTGCCGGGGATTGATTAGATTGACAATGATAAAGTGAGGTGGTGATCTAGATCAAATATTTTTTCTTTAATTTTTGACTAACCCACTAACTGTTTGAAGTTTTGTTTCAACCGGCTACACTCAATTTTCAAGAGAATCGCTGTGTGTTCCGTTGTTGATTTATATATCACAGGGAAGAAGGAGTTTCTGAGAAAGAAGAACATCACAACATGAAGCCACAACTCATTACACTAATAGAGAACAATTGTTCCTATGGTGGAAATCCCTTGGAGGACTCTAAACAGCACCTATCCATTTTTCTGAAAACATGTGGGGCTGTCAATCTCAATGGTGTAGACCATGATACCATTAAGCTCATGTTATTTCCCTTCTCACTGAAGGATGAAGCGGCACAATGGCTTGAAACCTTTCCTCAAGGAAGTATAACTAGTTGGGATGAATTGGTTGCCAAGTTTCTAGCCAAATTTTCCCCGCCCCAACAACACATCAAGATGAAAGAAGGAGTACACCCATTCATACAAACAAAAGAAGAACCACTGTTCAAAGCATGGGAGAGATACAAGAAATCAAATGACAAGGTGGATTTTCGAGCATTCTATGAAGGATTAACCTCCGAAACAAGAAAAGCAGTAGATTACTTCTCAGATGGCCTACTCAAGGCAACAGCAACCATCCAAGGAACTGCAGAGTTCAGTGACAAAAGAGCCAATAACCAACACTCATTTGAGACGCCACGGAATACAATTTCAGAAAAGGAAGTAATGAATCTTGAAGGAGTAAGAGCAATCATGAATCAAAACAAGCAGCTACACCAGCAAACTCAGCAGCACTTGGAATCAATAGCTAGACAAATTGATTTTCTACATTCTGCCACAGTGAATGCACAATTTCCACCATGGAAACCACATTCTTATCTAAGAATGAGGGAACCTCAGAATCATGAACAAAGGGACCTCAACTATAATAACCCCAACTTTCCAAACCTGCAAAAACACCACCATGCCAACAAAAATCACTACACACTACCCCAATATACACATCTCCAACCCTATCCTACCTCACCACCTGCCCAAAATGACTTACATCAATCACCACAATTAACACAGTCACAACCAGTCCTAAACTTCCAAAAACTCTATGTTCTAGAAATGATGATGGAAAGGCTTATGAAAATTCAAGAAATGACATTAATAGAACAGGAGGACATAAGGAAAAACCAAGAGGCATATCTCAAGAGAATTGAAAGGTACATGGAACAAATGGTTCAAAACCCTGCTAAACTAGGTGAGAGAGAGGGAAATATATCCCTAAGAGCCAATGAAGATGACTCAAAGAACAATGAAAAAGCTGCTGAGTTGAAAGGGAAAGCAGTTATGGAAAACAAGGAAAAGCCTACGATAAGAGGAGGAAACCAAAGGCAACAGAGACCTCAACTTCCATGATCAGAGGATGAAGGATGTCAAGCTAGTGACAATAAAAGAGCGCTTGTTGGGAGGCAACCCAACCCGAGGTAGTTTTCTGTTCATAACTATTTTAATAAAAAGGTTAATTAGTTTTATCTATAATGCAAGAAGCTAATTTTGGTGTTGCACACCAAAACAATCTAAAGGAGAATGCAGGATTTTAAGTTTGGTGTTTCACCAAAATCCCATTATAAAACACATTCTCACTTCTTGCATAATGTAGGCTTCAAGCATACTGGATGAACTAGTTAGCCATTTTACTGTTTTTCTTAGTTTCCAGTTCTTTTACTTTTGAAAAAGAAAAAAAAAAAAAGAAATTATCACACATGGTTAATCCGATGCATTGGCAAGGTACTAAGTTTGGTGTTCCCACACCAAAGTAAGTTCAAAAAGCCCACAAATAAATCATGCAGATTAACCATTATTTCCAAGTGCTTGGGGAACAAGCAACTTTCAATATCATTGCAGAGGTCCATACAAGCTGTTGGAAGGATTAAAGCATTATCAACCAAAGAAACAAAAGATGAATCTAGAAGACAGCAATGATGATGATGAGAAGAAGGAAAGCAAGTAAACTTCAACAGGTTGTATTGTTAAGTCATTGTGTTGCATCAAATATTGCTGTAATTGAAAGTTGAATTGTATTCTGATCTGCCCTGCCTATCTGCATAGCATAGTTTCTCTTTTTTTTATTTTCCCCTGCCTGCATAGCATAGTCTTTCTTTATAATTCAATAAGCAAGGTGTCTGATCGTTCACAACATTCTTATCTTCAAAACTTGTTTGCACTCCAGTTTCAAGAAATGCATCACATGAAAGTTCTTTGAAAAGAAAGATTGAGGAATTAAACAATTTTGAGGCAAGCAAAAGATTAGGAAAAGTGGTGGTTCTGGTTATATGATTTTGTATTGAGGTTGCATGCTTGTGAAAACTTGCATGGGAGCTCATAGGCGGGACATGAAGTTCAAAGAAGTTTTGTGGAGATTCTCAAAAATTTATTGATCCAAGAAGCAGCAAACAAAAAAAAAAAAAAAAAAAAAAAGAAAGAAAAGAAAATACAAAAACAAAAGAAATATGGCCCAAGGCTCTGAGCATCAATTACTAGGCAGAAAAAGAAAGAAAGAAACAAAAACTCAAAGAGTTGTTATCCTAGTAAATGCTTGTGGTTGAAGTGTGTCAAGGAAAGAGGCTTGAGCAAGTAAATCCTCAGGGGTGCTTCAACACCTAATACCTTAAAACCAACTGGTTTAGGAGTATTGATTGAAAGCTTATCTAAAGAGCCGCCTTGAGACATGATACTTAGAGTCGAGGCCAAAGCACATAAACTATAAGCTGCTTCAAGGTGACTACATATAAAGAGATCTCCATGACACCATTTGGATGAAAATCCTAAGACCTACGACTCCCAATATGTAAGGACTAGTGAGCACTGAAGCCCTTGCATGAGCATATGATTTAGAATTTATCCCACTGATACTTGATCACTTCACTCACTGCACTTTACAAGTGTTCCTCAATCCATCTTAATTGAAAGAACCTTGGAGCATAAATCTATTTCTTGCTTGGGGACAAGCAAGCTTTAAGTTTGGTGTTGTGATGACAAGTCATCTTAGCCCATTTTAGCTAGTCTTTTTCTTTTGTTTTCATTAGAATTATGCACTTTCTTAAGCTACAAGCAAGCTAATTGAGTAGATTTTCATGTTTCCCTTGATTGAACCAACCATATGTGAATTCATGCCATTTCATGAGGTTTTGAACTATATTTGTTGCATATTGTGGAAGATTGAATACCTCATGATTTTGAGCAAAACTTTGATTAGTTTGGTTGATCAATGATAGGTGAAGAAGGCTTGGAGAAAGGTTGAAGCAAAGAGGAATGGCTAGGAGTGAAGAGAGGACAATGGAATAAGTGAAAATTGAACCGGGTTGCATGAAGTTAGCCCCAACGTTAGCCCCCTAACTTGGAGGCTAACGTTGGGCATATGAATCACTCTTTGGAAGTAGCCAACGTTAGCTCCAACGTTAGCCCCCTAACTTGGAGGCTAACGTTGGAACTTGAGAGTTTCTCCCTGGGCTACCAACGTTTGCGCCAACGTTAGCCCCCTAACTTGGAGGCTAACGTTGGCACTTAAATCACAATGGGGGAGTAGGCAACGTTTGCGCCAACGTTAGCCCCCTAACGTGGAGGCTAACGTTGGCACCAATCACACCAAGCAAGGCCAACGTTAGGGTCAAAGTTAGACCCCTAACGTTGGCGCCAACGTCTAAACCAGAAGAATGTGGTTTGCTGATATGAAAAGTTAGGGTCAAAGTTAGACCCCTAACTTTGACCCTAACGTTGAAGACCAACGTTGGCTAACTCCATTTCCGGTTCAATTGGTTCACTTCGGTTCTTCTTCAATCTTCAAGAGCAATCAACCAAGGCCTCTTTCAACCCAATTCCACCAAGAACAAAGGCCCAACTCAAGGCTTGAAGATCATTTTGGAAAGTGTATAAATAGGATAGAATTCAATTTGTTTAGGGAGCTTTGGCTGGAGAGTTTTCTTTTAGAGCTTTCCTTTTAGAATTTTCATAAGAGTTTTTGGGAAGCTTTTGTCACTGAGTGAACTTTAATTTCTTGTTTTCATTTGCTTTCAATTTCATTTTACTTTTGTCTTGGATCTTGGATTGGAGAATTGAAGAAATTCTGTTTCAATCTCAATCTTGGATCTCTCTGTTTATTTACTGCTTAATTGAATTTCCGTTTCTGTTACTTACTTCATCTATTCTCTTTGCAATTTACAATTTCCTTGCTATTGTTCTTGTTGGATCTAGGAAGGCATTGAGATCTAGACTTGGTTTTCTAGTCTCTGGGTCCTGAGATCTGAATTTCTCATTTCAATTCCCTGCTTATTGCTTTTTCTGTTCATTTACTTTACTGTTTCAAGATCCGGTTTAATCCCAATTCCCTTTCCCTCTTCTGTTTGATGCAATTTAGTTTTTCCTTGTTTAAATTCTGCAAATCCATTCCCCAATTCCCTTTACATTTCAAGCAATTTATATTCCTTGCACTTTAAGATTCCGCAATTTACATTTCTTGCACTTTAAGTTTCTGCCATTTAATTTCTTGTTCTTTAAGATTCAGCAATTTAATTCCCTGCTTTCTTTAATTTCATGCAATTTACATTCTGCAAGTCACAAATCACTCAACCAACACTTGATTCGCTTGACTAAATCAACCACTAAACTAAAATTGCTCAATCCTTCAATCCTTGTGGGATCGACCTCACTCCCGTGAGTTTTTATTACTTGATACGACCCGGTACACTTGCCGGTTAGTTTTGTGATGTTTTGGAAGAGATTCGTTTCTCATCAAAATATCTCATCAGGAGCGGAGTCATCCTTGATGTGCTCAAGGCGACTTAAGTGATCTGCCACTAAATTCTGGTTACCACTCCTATCCTTAATTTCTAAATCAAATTCTTGTAGCAACAATATCCAACATATTAGCCTTGGTTTGGACTCTTTTTTAGCTAATAAATATTTTAGAGCTGCATGGTCTGAGTAAACTACCACCTTAGTACCAAGTAAATAGGCTCGGAATTTATCCAGAGCAAAAACAATAGCAAGAAGCTCTTTTTTAGTAGTAGTCTAGTTAGACTGAGCAGCATTTAAGGTTTTAGACGCATCAGCAATTACAAAAGGGTCCTTACCGTCGCGCTGAGCCAGCGCCGCTCCTACTGCATGGTTGGAGGCATCACACATAATTTCAAATGGCTGGCTCCAGTCTGGTCCTCTCACAATCGGAGCTTGAGTCAGGGCGATCTTCAGCTTATCAAACGCTTGGATGCAATCCTCACTGAACTCGAACTCAATATCTTTCTGCAGCAGTCTGGATAAAGGTAATGATACCTTACTGAATCCTTAATGAATCTCCTGTAAAAACCTGTATGGCCAAGGAACAAACAGACTTTCCTCACGGAGGAGGGGTAAGGTAAACTAGAAATGACATCTACCTTTGCTGGATCTATAGAAATGCCAGTATCAGACACAACATGTCCTAGTACGATTCCTTGTTTTACCATAAAGTGACATTTCTCAAAATTCAGTACAAGGTTTGAACTAACACACCTGTCTAATACTCTAGATAAACTATCCAAGCAAAGGGTAAATGAATCACCATATACGCTAAAATATCCATGAAAACTTCCATACAGTTTTCAATGAGATCTAAAAAGATACTCATCATGCATCTTTGGAAAGTAGTCGGTGCATTACATAAGCCAAAAGGTATCCTTTTGTATGCATACGTTCCAAAGGGACATGTAAAAGTAGTCTTTTCCTGATCTTCAGGAGCTATATGAATTTAAAAATATCCTGTATAACCATCTAAAAAACAGTAATGGGATTTACCTGACAGGCGATCAAGCATCTGATCAATAAATGGCAAGGGGTAATGATCCTTGCGAGTGGCTTAGTTGAAACGCCTATAGTCAATGCAAACTCTCTATGAATTCTGCACTCTAGTTGTCAGGAGTTCTCCGTGCTCATTCTTTATTGTTGTGACTCTAGACTTCTTGGGCACCACTTATACTGGACTGACCCATTCACTATCTGAGATGGGGTAAATGATATCTGTTTCAAGTAGTCTGGTCACTTCTTTCTTGACAACTTCTAAGAGGGTGGGATTTAATCTTCTTTGAGGCTGACGGACAGGCTTTGCTTCCTCTTCTAAATATATTCTGTACTCACAAACTTGAGGGCTTATGCCTACTATATCCGCCAAGCTCCATCCAATTGCTTTCTTGTGCTTTCTCAGCACACTGAGCAGTTGTTCCTCCTGTTGAGAAGTGAGTTCCCTTGCGATGAAAACTGGGAACTTCTGATTATCCTCAAGGTAAGCATACTTGAGGTGTGGAGGAAGGGGCTTCAATTCCAATTTCTGCTCATGGCTAGGTTCTGGATCATCTGGGGCTAGTGACAATGGCAAAGTGTCCTCATTGTGTTCAGAGGGTGTCCCCACACTTGGACCTTGCTCCATGTGCTTATCTTCTATTTCTTCATGGTGAACTTCAGCTACAATTTCATTAATGATATCGCACTGGAAGATAGAATGATCTTCCGGAGGGTGCTTCATAGCTTTATTTAAACTGAAACGCACTGCTCTGCCATCTATCTCAAAGGAGTAAGTTCCTGAGAATGCATCCAGCTTGAACTTCGAAGTCTTTAGGAATGGTCTTCCAAGCAGGATTGATGATGGTCTCCCTGAGTCATTAGGGGGCATTTCCAGGATATAGAAGTCAATGGGAAATGTGAGCCCCTTAATGCTCACTAATAAATCTTCAGTAATTCCAACTACTGTAATAATGCTTTTATCTACTAACACAAAACGAGCTGCCGACCTTTTTAAGGGAGGGAGCCTTAGAGTATCATATATAGACAATGACATTATACTAACACACGCTCCTAAGTCACACATGCAGTCAGAAAATATTACACCCCCAATGGTATAATTAACCATGCTTGGACCTGAATCACTACATTTTTCAAGTATACCTCCTATTAAAGCAGATATAGAACTACCTAAAGGAATAGTTTCTAATTCATTAATCTTATCCTTATGTATGCACAAATCTTTTAGGAATTTTGCATATTTAGGTACTTGCTGAATAACATAAAAAAGGGGAACAATTACCTCAACCTTTTTGAATATTTCTATCATTTTGGGATCAAGTTCCATCTGTTTTGTGGATTTCCTTGCAAGGTGCGGAAATGGGATAGGAATGGCGTCTTGTACAGCTTCAGCATCCTTTGGTTCTCCATTCCTTGGTTGAACTGCTTCTTCTTCAGCCATGTTTTGTACTTCATCTTCCTCTTCAACGTCCTCCACTTCAACCATGTCCTCTACTGGGGCGTGTTCTTGTGAGCTTGGCTCCTCATGAATCCTCTCTTGCAGTGTGGTTCTGGACCTCAAAGTGATGGCATTGATGCCACCTTTTGGGTTGGGTAGGGGTTGAGAAGGAATTCCACTGGAGCTTGAAGGTTGATTGTTGGAATTGATCATTGATCCAATTTGTGAGGCAAGCGCTTGTACGGCAGAGGTCAGACCGTTTAAGGTAGAATTAAGTAAATTCTGCATGTCTTGCTGTCCTTGTGCAAGAGAATGAAACATCTCATCAGTAGAAGGGGAAGGGGGGTAAGTGATCTGAGGGGGCTGCTGTTGATTGTTCTGAGGTGCTTGGGACTGCCTTAGGTGAGGTGCTCTGTAGGGTTGGTTCTAGTTCTGCTATCTATTGTTGTTGTTGTTGTTGCCCCACCTCTGATTTCCATTGTTGTCCCTGCCTCCTCTGTTGTCCCTCCAGCCTTGGTTATAGTTCCCACCTTGGTTGTAGTTACCGCCTTGTTGGTAGTATCCTTGATTTGGGCAATCATAGAAATTGTGAGTGGCTGCCAAGGTGTTGTCCTCTTGTTGGAGCTGCAGACACTCATCAATGTAATGACTATAGTCAGCACATATTCTGCATACTCTTTGAGGAACCAATTGTTGACTATGTTGTGGTGAGGGGGTTTGAGATTGTTGTTGATTCAGATTCATCTGCTTCAATAGGTTGGTCATCTCACATATAGCCTGTGTGAAAGCAGTAGTCTCACTGCTAGAGGAAACTTCTGCGACAGCTTTGGGATAGTGACTCCTGTGTCTAGCATTCTGAGTGGACTCAGCTAAATCGACAATCAGTTGCCATGCTTCTGTTGCTGTCTTGTACTTCTTCATAGAGCCATTGCTCGCAGCATCTAGTGTGGTCTTGTCCTGAGGCTTCATGCCCTGTGTGAAGTAGCTGATCAACACCATCTCATCTATCTTGTGGTGGGGACATGAATCTAAGAGGTTCCTGAAGCATTCCCAGTACTCATAAAGGGTTTTTGACTCTCCTTGGATAATGCAGGAGATCTCCTTTCGTAGTCTGTCTGTAACTTCAGCTGGAAAGTATTTGTCTAGGAACTATCTTCTAAGCGTATCCCAGTTAGTAATCACTGCCTAAGGTTGAGTGTAGTACCACTCCCTCGCCTTTTCTTCCAGGAAAAACGGGAAGGCGATCATCAAAATAGTAGTTTCATCTGCACCATGACGCCTAACAGTAGAACAGGCTGTTTGAAAATCCCTGAGGTGCTTTATGGGCTCCTGAGAAGGTAAGCCATGAAACTTGGGCATCAAGTTGATTAGCGACATCTTCAGTTCGAAATCTGCAGCCAGATTTGGGTGACGCGCCTAATACGGTTGCAAGTTGAAGTCTGGGGCTCCAGCTTCTTAGAGAGTCATTCTCCTGGGTTCTGCCATGTTACCTGCACGTGAATCAACTGAATGAGTAGTAAAGGAGCTTATTTCGCTCTCAGATGGCAGTTCAGATTCGCCCTCAGATGAGACTGGTGAATCGATAATGATCACTTCACCACCTTCAGAGGCTAACCGACGTCAAGCTCGCCTAATGCGTGAAAGAGTTCTTTCAATTTCAGGATAAAATGCGGCTAAGCTCGGATCAGGTAGTGAACGCGTCATTCAATGAGAAAAACATATAGCTCATGGTAACAAAAAATAAAAATAAAATATGCAAATAAAATAAAAATAAAAATATGTACACTAATTAATAATCTAGCACACTATTGCAACTCCCCAGCAACGACGCCAAAAATTGATGAGAGGGCAGAAGTCGGCTAATTAAGAAATCAATATAGGAAATACATTGTGAGTATAGTTCTTAACCAGCTAAGATCCGCCTCATCAATTTAGAAAAAGTGTCACAAAAGTTAGAATAAAATACTGAGAGTATGAGTCCCAGGTCGTCTCCCAACGAGTTGCTAGAAAGGGTGCTAATTTATTAATCAGGAAATTCCAAGAGATTTTTGAGAGTTGAATGACAGAAAAATAAATAATTGTAATTAAAAAAAATTATATATCCTAATTAAAAAGCCCTGACTGGGGGAATGATTAATTGGAAGTTCTATCCTTGCTGGAATCTTCTCAAGTGTAGTTTAAAGAGGTTGTTGTTTTCACTTAGTTAACCCTTACTAAATAAAGGAAAGTCAAGTGATTGAGCTAACTCTTATTCGCAAATCCTAGTCCTCTCCCTTAAGAAGGTCTAGCGTTAGTAAATACAGAATTAGCCAACAACTTCCAATTTAACTAAGCACTTGAGCATTCCAACTCAAGTGTCTCCCCTTAATCAACCCCCATGTCAAGTTTGGGAATCTACTCCATTGACATGAATATAATACCCAAAAAAAATATAAGAAGAAGACATAATAAATTAAATAAAATAGAGATTGAAAATTAATTAAAAGTAAAAGTAATCATTTGCATCAACAATCCATGAAAATAATCATATTGTAACTCTAAAAGTAAATAGGATATGGAAGAGTAAGTGACAAACTAAATAAGATAAATGGAAATTAAAAGAGTAAGGAAATAGGAAACAAACTAGAATAATTTCTTCAATGGAGGTGATGAGTTTTCAATATCCAAAAGCAAAAGCATAAAACTAATAAATTATAAATGTAAAGAGAACCTAGAGGAAGAGTAGTTTCTCTCTAGATTCAGATCTAAAACCTAAAAACTATCCTAATGAGAATGTGTGTTAATGTGTGTTGAGTCTCTGCATGTTCCCTGGCTTTATTCTGTGTTTCTAGGCGAAAAACTGGGTCAAAACGCAGCCCGAAATTGCCCCAGCATTTTCTGTTAATTCTGCAGATCGCCCAGGTCACGCGTACGCGTCGTTCAGGCGTGCGCGTCATTCAGCGATTTTCCTTGTCACGCGTATGCATCGTCCACGTGCGCGTCATTCGTGCAGACTCCAATCCGCGCGTACGCGTCAAGCACGCGCACGCGTCGCTGCAATTTCTTCATATCGCGCGCACGCGTGATCCATGCGTGCGCGTCGATGCTCGCTGGTCATCTCCTTAGTTTCTTGTGTTCCTTCTATTTTTGCAAGCTTCCTCTCCATTTTCTAAGCCATTCCTTCTCTATAAAGCCTGAAACACTTAACACACGGATCACGACATCAAATGGTATAAAAGGAGAATTAAAATACACAAATTAAAGATCTCTACGAAGCAAATTTTCAACCATAGAACAAAACTAGGAAGGAATTATAAAATCATGCAATTAGTATGAAGAAGTGGGTAAAGACTTGATGAAACCACTCAATTAAACACAATATAAACCATAAAATAATGGTTTATCAGCGGCCATTCGTTTTTGTTTGGTGCGCGTGCGTATGCGGGCACACGGCTGCGTACGCAGACGTTCGTCTCTGTGTTTTTAAGCAGACAAGAGATGTGTACGCATCTTGAGAAAAACTGCGTTCCCACGTATGCGTGACAGGGTTCGCATATGCAGAGCCTTATTTTCTTCCAAATTTATTTTTTTATTTTTAAGGCATTCCTCTAGTTTTCAAAACCTTATTTCTCTTGTTTAAAGCCTAGTAGGTGGATTTTGGGTAATGAAGTATTGTGAGGGCTGTGAGAAAGGTAAGTTGTGGATGAAGTAAGGTGTGAACTAGTGATGAATCATGACTAATGGTGATTATATGAGTTGCTGATGATGATGGTGGAAGTGCTGTTATGTTATGAGCTGGATGGCTGTATATGATAATGAATTATGGCTGAGCAGGAATATGTATGATTATTGATTTGATATTGTGATTGTTGTACTTTCAACTATCTGAGATACGAGTTTCCCTAGGAGAAAGCAGTGTCTAGCCACCATATGCCCCAGGTTGAGACTCGATACCCTGCTGAGCCTATGTCGTAAGTGTGGCCAAACACTGTGAAAGTTCCGGATGAGCTTGCCCCCATGGATAAACACCAGTGTAGGTGTTATATGATTATGTTTGAGAATTACTTGAGTTGCCAAGTTGGGGATGCATGACAGAGGGACAGTCCAATGGTTAGTGTAAGACCCAAGACTTTTGAAAAGTCCTATTTTAAAACTAATTTCAAATTATATATTTATTTACAGTTTTAATTTCATAAATTATTTTATTGAAAATATTTAAGGCAGTTTTGATTAATTGAATTTGAAATAAATTAAGGTTTTCATCCAAACTCTATAATTATGGATTAATTTCTATTTACAACTTAAAGTTCTAGAAATAAAAAGATAATGAGTTTGGGCTATTTAAATTAAGATTTTATCTAATTTTACAATTATTGAGTTACTTTATATATTTAAATTGTAAAGTTGGTAGTTGGGAAATAATAAAGATTTTATATGATTTAGATTAAATAAGTAATATTTTAAGTATTAATATTGCTATTTTAGAAAATAAAAAAATTAAGTATATTATTTCTAATTATTTAATTTAGACATTTTATTAAAAATAATTTATTAAATTGATGAGCAAATAGTATTTACTATATACAATTAAGGTTGGATTTAACTTGGGTTTCAATTATTATATTATTCTCAATTTTATTTAAAGTTACCAAATTACTCCTAACCCTAATTTTACTAAAAACCCTAACCCTGAAACCCTAACCCAATGACCCGGTTCCCTTTTTCCCCATACCCAACAGCAGCCGAAATCCCTCCTTCCCCCAAATCAGTAGTAAACGTTTCTTCCCCCCTTCCCCCAACAGAATGCAACACACACGGCTTCCCATTTCCATGAAAGAAAGAAATTGAGGCAGAGAGGGAGAGGGAGACCGAGTTGTGGCAGAGGAGAGGAGGGAGGAAGCTCACCACGTTGCTGTCCGCGCCGCCATCACGCGCCACCGCCGTCGAGCCTTATCGCCGCCGTTGCTAACAGAAGAAGGAGAGATCGGGGAGAGAGAGGAACGTCGCGCCGGCGTGCTGGGCTCCACCGCCGCCATCGCGTCGTCGCCGCTGGTCCACCTGGAGCCGCCATCGAAGCTGCGACACGGAGAAAGGGGGTTCGCGAGTGAGAAAGGGCTGAGAGCCTGAAACCGCCGCGCATAGCCATGTCTGTGAAGCCACTGTCGTCGTCCAAGCATGCCACCGCCAGTCGCGTCGTCATCGTCTCTGCCCAGCGTCGCCGCAGATGATGGGTCGCCGAGAAATGCCACCGCTGCTGCCGCCGGGAACCGCCACTGAAGACGCTGGTTGTTGCCGTTGCTGGTGAGAGAGAAGCAAGATGAATCCCCTCCATTTCTGCTGCTCTGGTCCGTCGCCGCCCCTGCTGGGGATCATAGCCGCCGGAATCCTTGGGCGCCGCCGTGCAGGAGTAGAGTAGTCACCATCGCCGGAAAAAAGAAGGTGACGGCAGTGGAAGTTGCCGCCGCTGTTCTGCCTCACCGAATGGCACTGGAAAACTGCTGCTGCGTCGTCGGAGTTCTGGCCGCCGGAAGACCTCGTTGCTGTCGCCGGAAAACTCTGCCAGTAAGGGTTTTGAATTTGGTTTTCATTCGTTTAAGATTCCGAAAGCCTTATCGTTTCTGTATGTGGGTTTTAGTCTTCATTGCCGGAGTCCGGTCACCGCTGCCGCTTGAGGTGGCTGCCGGATTGCTGCCAAACCGGTTCGGAGACCGCCGCTGTTTCGGTTCAGCCGTTCCTTCTTCGTTCGGTAAGCGTTTTCGATTTGAAAGCCCTTTAGATTATTGTTCTGACAGTTTAGGCTGAGCTGTTGTGGCGTTATCAGTCGTAGGGTTGTGTATCGATGCTTGCATGACGTGCTCGGAGTTCGCGGCTGCTTCGTTTCGCCAGTTCAGTAAGTACTTATGTTTCGGAAAGCTTCGCGTTAGTATTCTGTTGTGTTTAGTTACTGAATGTGAGTTTGAATAACGTGGGGTTGAGTCCTGATTATTGTGTGTTGCGATTAGTGTTGCTATGGTTATTGCGAAAGTGGCTTGGAGCCGATGTTTTGGTTGCCGGTGATTTCGAGTTGAGGCGAAAAGGACTCAATGAGGCATTTGGGGGTATGGTTTTGCGTTTTGAGGTAGGGGCTTTTCATACAAACTAATTTATTTTAAATTGGAAATTGTTATAAATAGATATGATGTGCAGATTGCATTTCTGGTGATTAAGTGATTTTTATGAATTGTCTGATTTGAATTGGATGAATATGATTGCTTGCTTGATTGAAATAATGTTTGATTTTGTCCAAAATGGAGGTTTTTGGTTGTTTTGAATTGAAATGATTTCAGTAATTAAAGTATGAATTTTCTTACTGGAAACTGATTTGGTCTTGAATCCCTTGGAAAAGAGTTAAGGATTGGTTTGGTTGGGACCCGAAAAGGGTGACAAAGTCCAAGTTTTAGGGGAGATGTTGACGAAATTTCTATAAAATCTGAGATTTGGAATGAAACGTTATTTTGAAAACAATGAACTATGTTTGAATTAAATGTTTGGTAAATAAATTGTTTGAACTTACTTTATTAAGAAAACTATATATTTTGGATGTAATTTACTTAAGAAAGGAATTATGTTTTGAAGTCAATTTAAATATGAAAGTTTTCATGTTTTGGAATTTGATTTAAGTAAACAAATTGGAGGAGTTTTAGTGGTTTTAAAAGAAACTGAATTTCGATTGACTGATTTCACTTTACAACGTTTGGGGAAAAGTCTGAAATACTCCTTGAAATCTTGATTTAGAAAAACTAAAACAATTTTTGAACCCTTTGGAAACACTTCAAATTTTGGAATGAAACTGAAATTTGTTTTTGGATTCAAATGACTTGATTTTGGGTTTAACTTCTACTTTATTTACTCAAATCAAGAAGCTAAAATTTTAGAGGTTTTTGATGAACTTAAGGAAATGAGTTAGGTTATTCTCCCCTGAAGTCTTGAGACTCCGCTAAGGAATTTTATGACCAAACCTTGATTTAGAAATGAATGATTTTAAGTCTTGAAAAGAGATTTTGAATTTGGCATGGTTTTGAGATTATTTGTAAATTCTGGAAAGATGTAGAAAGTGGTTCCGTTTTGAAAAGTGATTTTTGGCAAGATGTGAATTGAATATGTTTGTTATTTAAAAGGAAATGGGCCAAGAATGAATTTGAAACAAGTTATTGAGCCTGATTGATTGTGGATATCACCAAGATTGATGAGTTATTACTTGGTAGGCATAAGGGTCGGGTTCGTCCTGCTTATGCTGAAATGAGACTATTGATAAGTCACTTGCGCCTGGCAAGGATGGTGGTTAATCCCGCTTGTCGAGGGTGCGGCGCCCGCGTAAGGACGGTGGTTAATCCCGCTTACGGTGGAGGCAAGGACGGTGGTTTGATCCCGCTTGCGTGTTTCGGGCAAGGACGGTGGTTTAGTCCCGCTTGTCTATGGGACCTACGGATAAGGACGGTGGTTGGATCCCGCTTATCCTAGTCGGGTTTGGCAACATAACCGATAATGCGATATCACAGCCAGTAGGACAGACATTCATCATTTGCATTTATGTGACATTGTTTGGGTGTGCATATTGTAATTGGTTTGCTTATGTGAATACTTATGTTAATTGCTAACTGCTATATTTGTTGTAATTGCTATTGATTGTGTTTAAACTATGTTAATTGTGATTGTGTTTGATTGGTTGGCTTGTGATGAATTGGTTGATGACTGAGTTGTTTGGGCCAGGAGCTGTGTTGGATTGGATGGGCTTGAGGCCGTGGTTGGTATATTGAGTTCTAGTATTGTATAAAGTATCTGACCGGTTCAGTATAGACTTAATGAACCTATGCTTGGAATGGGATGGTCATTTATACCGCGTAGGTGACTGCTTTCATGGTTGTGGTATAGAAAAGTATGAAAAATCAAACTCTTACAGCATAGACTTAATTGAACTTATTTTTAGGACATGTTGGTCATTCATACTGTCTAAGAAAAACTTTTCAGATTTTACAAGAAAGGAAAAAGGTTTTGTTTTAAATTATTTGAGAAATTTACCAAGTCTTCAAAGAGGGATTTTCTAGATTTCGAATGTGTTCTCAAGGTCTTTGGAAAGACTCATAAGACAAGCAATGATCACTGTATCCTAAAAATAGTTTTATTTTACGTATTTTGTTATAGCAATTTCTGTAACCCTATAGTAGAACAAGCGAGGACAACGTTCTCACTCCCATACAGGTTATTCATTTTCAGGATATGGACGACGAAGCATCAGAAGAGTTATATTCCTTTTCTGTTTATTTGTTATCTTTGTATTATCTTAGCTATTATTTTTCCTCGCCTTTATCCTTATTAAGTTTGTAAGAGGGATAGGTAATTATGATATGTATGTTTGTAAGCTAGTGTTGAAAAGAGGCCCTTTATCCTATCTGATGGGGTAGGGAAGGATGCTATTTCATTCTCTTTTCTCAAGGAAGATTCCAAAGGAGCTCTTTCATTGAAGTGTCTGCCGCCCGGCCTGGTTACCCCAATCCTTAAGTATTTTCATGCCATGATCTTATCATTGAATAATCAATGCAACTTCTTTTGGTTGGTCACCACTGGATGATTCCGCGATACACTCCCCCTATCTGCTATTCTATTATCTAATAGTATCGTCGAGGTATCCTGGTTTTGCCCCCTAGCGGTATAGTTCAATCTTTAGGGGCATCAGGGCCCTTTTTGAAACAAGAAGATTCTAAAAGAGATAAATCGCATATGAAGAAAGTATGCTTCGCTTGTCATTGAAGGCGGTTCCTGCTTCTACCGTGAAAGCAGGACAACGCAAACAAAGGGGGGTAGCGCTGCCCACCTAACAGAAGGCGCGAAAGAAAAGCGAGCCGGGAATTCGGCATCATATCGGTTAGCTGAGCCGGCCTCAAGGAAGAACTTTGATCTTGCCTTTTTCCTACTTTCAAATTTTTGTTCCGGGCAGTAATATCAAGTGATCTGATGATCCAACAGTTAAGTCAAAGGCTACGAAAAAACCTTCCTCCGTAAGTTCCTTTACTCTCTCTCTCTTGAGCGCTTTCTAGTGAACACTTTGTGTAACCATTGAGTTCGATTTGAACTAGTTTCAAAAGCTGGATTTCCCTTGGGGAGAACTAGAATCCTATCCTCAGATCTTTCCCTATTCTGTAATTTTGAGACCAAAAGAAGTAGGGATTGGATCAATGGAACGCCTTTGTGAAGTCTAGCTCTGTTCTATGCCCGCCCCTAAAGAGAAAAGCTTTCTATGATATTCTTTTTTCTAGGGAATCCGCGCTTACTAGACCCTTTTTTTGCAGGCAGGATCTGAAAAGACTAGCTGGACCCGGTTCTGACTAATCACTAAGAGCTCATCGCGAGTTCTCTCGGGGCGGGACCTCAGTAAGTAGGGCATTCAGTACGAAGTAAGCCAAGTGAAGTGATCCCTGCGGCCTATACTAGAAGAGAAGGAAAGAACTTCTTACTCGCATCCCCCTTAAGATGTTAATATGAACGTTTCACAAGAAAGATTGAATCGTGGAATTGATTTTAGTTAGATGAGCTCCTTAAGCTAAGGTAACTCCGGGATAGAGGGACGAAGTGGGCTGCTTTCAAGGGCTACAATTTCCCTGTTTCGGCGTGAGATTGGCTTAGCTTGGTCTTTCTGTGTACCTAGAGTAAGTTTGCCCATAGCGTAGTAAAAGCTTAAAAGATTCTGGTCCGGTTCGGCCTTATCAAGTATGATTTTAGGGATCCTTTTTTTAGTAAAGTACCCCCCTTTGGTTTTAGGGTTCGATTTGCCAACTGATCCGAGTTGGATTGGGTCAGGAACGGTAATAAGGCTCTAGTTCGACTAGCAGCTTGCCTTATCGAATAGGGGCGAGAGGGAGAAAAAAATAGCAAGTACTACTCTTTCTCTTTGAACAAATCCGAAGCCTATCTTTATAACTGTGGGGAGATGGATTTGATTGGAACCTAAATCCTTGGATCGCCCATGTGTCTATGAAGAGGTTAAGCTAAGCCACTTCTTTCGCCTTTCGCTTTACAGTAGTTATGTGATCTTAGCCTTTAAGCTTTGAGCTTGCTTTTTCAAAAAGATGAGGATGTGAAGCTGTGAACAAAGAGTCTCTTATCCCGTCTTAGACTGCTCTGGCTCGGTACTGTGTCGATTGGGTCTGAGGATTCTTCTATCCATTTGGTCTTCTTTGTACCGTACCCAGAGAAAGGAGAAGATCGAATTAGCTCTGCTAAGGAATTGAAAGCATCCTATCCGCTAAGAGCGAAAAATCACATATTTTGAAATACGGTATAGAGCAGCCTACCTCTAGTGCTTTCTTCACTACCTCCTGACGTTTCATCCACTTCCACTACCAAGGTAGGGCTGGCTGTCGGATGCGCTATGCGCTAAGGCTACTTATTGCGCTATCCCTCATCATTGATTTACCAAACTGCCATCTCATCTTGCATCCGAAAGAAGTGACAGCCTGCCTGAGATGCCATGTTGATATTGCCAGAAGAGAAGAAGGCCTATCTTAGATATGCCTATTTGAACTATGCCTAGCTGCCGAGGGAGAGGTAGCCTATAGACTCAAGGTCTACTACTATGACTATTCTATGGTTTTGCCGTTAGCTGGAATAAGTGTACTCAACCGTGCTAACCTTCGCCTCGTGGCTCGATCAAGGCGCTATCGCATTATCTGAAAGAGCAACTATCCCGTGCCATCTGTAGCTCTTGCCCTGTTTATTATGAGAATAAAGAAGTCTCCTACTCCCGTACTTCACGCGCTATCCTCTATTCCATTATGTATCGCCGCTAGCTCATACCATGTGTCTTTGAACCGCTATTGCTCTGTGTCCGGATTCATTATGCTATGGCTAACTGAACTAGGACCATTGGAAAGAGAGAAGATATTGCCTTTCCAGAAGTAGCTTATGTCATGTCGTGCTACGAATAAAAGAGGTCCCTACCCTCAGTTCACCTTACCGGGCTTGATTCGTGAAAGTCAGCTCCGGCTTTCAGCACCGGTTACGAGAACAGTAAGAGTTCATTCTGTCCCACTTGGCTCAATAGCCAGAGAAAAAATAGCAGCTCCGGTAAGAAAGGATGACTTTCTTTCGCCCCGGATTTCTTTCTCGTTAAAGTTATGGTTGTTCTTTCTTCCTTTCTGCCTGACTGGACTTCTCAGATGCATGCAGACCTGTAAATAGAAAAGATTCCAGTAGGGCTGGTATTCTAATCAAAATAGAAAGACGAATTTCATATCAGTAAAGTGAAAGTCCGGCTTTCCTCCTTAGGGATCACACTTCTGGTAATTCAACGGCTCCCTTTAGGAAGTTCTGTGAAGGAAGAATAAGAGAATCCATGGCTTTTTTCTCCAGGCTTCTTGGAGGTTTGAAGTTAGACTTCTCTCCTGCTGCTATGGCAACGGCAATCTAACTACACTAAACTCCGGGGACTCTTAACTCCATAGAACTCTTAATCCATGGCATAGAAGGGCAGGGCGATGTCAAACTCAATATTAGGATATAGCTGTTAGCACCTTCTGAATAGAATCCGGCTTTCAGAGCCTACTTACTTGCCTACCTTTTAGCAGTAAGGTCTTTCAAAGACTTCGGCCTTTAGAATTGCTTACCTGAGTTGTCTTATATGGCATTGTCTCCGGATTCAAACCTCTTAACTCTCCTCTATTCTTTGGCGAGTGATCTTAGCCATCCGAACGCATTAATCTGACTTCCCTGCCCCTCAATGATAAGCTTTCTGAATCAAGGAAGGTTAGAAAGTCAATCTGAGCTAAGGAGATAGCAACAATTGGTCTTCTTCACCCCTCATAGGAAGAAGGGGCTTATCATCTCTCTTCTAAGACATTCTTAATCTATCCGTCTCAGCTCAAACATTCTTTCTTTGCCCGTTGCTTAATAGAATTAATGCTTTCAAGATTGGAATCCCTGGCTTTCGCCAACTCTTTCTAGTGTGTATACGGCAACTTTGCTAAAGAAGTAGCATAAGCCTTATTATATGCCAGGGTAAGATATTATAAAAATAGGATAACCACCTTCTCTGTCTGTCTTCGCCTCGGTCTGATCAGAGTAAGATCATCTTATGTATGATATTTAGGATACAGCTATCTCAGCTTTTCCTACCATCGATGAGTCCAACCCTTCTCTTTGATGTTAGTAGACCTGTTGCATTTCCTAACTCAATAGAAAACGAAATCGGATGCTTGATAGTCATAAGGTCTTCCTTACTACAGAAGGAGAAGCATTTTTTATATATAATTGCGTGCTTTCATACCATCTCTTGACGCTGGGAACGGGCTGATACGATTCGAAGACCAAGTCAGAGACTACTGGACGTCTCGCAGAGCGACTCTCAACGAGGACTTTGAGACTTTTTGAAAAAAACACACACACATTTTTCTGGGCCTGTAACTGCTGTTAGACGTCAACCAGGTAATGGGTCTCGTTTCAATGTTCTAAATGATGTCGGCGATGCTATTGACAGGGTTGATGTACAGGCGAACCCACCACAACCTCTAAATGCTAATCGGGACAAGCCAAATACTCCGAGGTCCCCACGAGTATTGACCAAGGATCATGTGGGGAGTAGTAGTCAAAATCCTCAGTCCAGCAGAGAGTCGTTCCCATGCAGATTGTCCATTATAGAAGTGTGCCAAGTGGGAGAGAGTGGTATTGATTCCATTCAACAACCCGATATGCAAGTTATGAGTGATCCATTGGTGCCTGCTCCTATCTCAAATAAGCTGGATCCCACTAAGCATTCAGCTGTCCAAGTAGTGAAGGATACTTCCATGACGGAGTCTACGTCGCACCAAATTGCTGCAGTGACTTCTGCTGATAGAAGGGGTGGGGGTTGTTTTATCTAGTCGTAAGGATAAGACATTGACCTCGAAAGACCCCCCTATTCGATAAGGCAAGGTCGGTAGAATTTCACTTAAGAAGAAAGCCAGGACCAGAATACCCCTATAGGGGAGAACTTGATCCGGAGTGATAGTATGAAGTTAAGATTTGGTGTCGCCAATCAATAAAGATTGCTGCTTCCGGGCTTCTATGAAACCATCTAGGACGGGTCTATTTTAGGCTTTGCTCTAAACAACATATATAAAGAGATATAAAAGAAACTTAATTTCCCCTAATGGATCACTCATAACTTGCTTCCAAAGGTCCTCTCCTTTCAGAACTCGTGGAATTTCATGGAAGTTGTTCAGTCTCCTTACTTCGTCCCTTAGTTGGAAGGCTAGTCCTACTAAGGCTGCTTTTGCTCATCAAAGACTTACTCTTTCAACACAAGCGAGCTTATGGTCAGGAGTTGTTCTTTTATTAGTCTTCGATTCACCGAGTCGGAAGAGATTGGCAACGGGTATATATAGAGTAAACCAACCACAGCAACGTACGAGTTACTATACGTAGGAGACGTATAACTAGACTAGGGTACTAGCTCTTGTACAACAGATATCATGGGACCAGACCTGCTTCTTTAGTTCGTCTTATATCCCTTCGTCCATTTTCCTGGTCAGGAAGACCTTTTTCTACTCTTCCCGTGAGGAGGTAGATAGTTATTCTTATCTAATCATGTGAGTTATAGCAGTCCTAGGTAATTTATTTGTTGTCTCGGACAGAGAATCACCCTATTACAGGATCCTTCTTCGCGTACGCACTACCTTTTTAGCACTTCGCTTTCATGCACTAATGTGCTCCGGAGCCGTCTTCCTTCCTCGTCTTGGAAGTTGGAAGTTCCCGGATGACTAACTAGGCCCATTTCCCTCTCTCCCATTATGAAAGGGGAGATGGCATCTCCTGGGATGAATGCTTTCCTTCGTTACTCGATTCCTCTTTTCTTTATTGCCATTGCCTGCTTTACGGAGAAGGAATTACCAGTCTTGTCTTGGGAATAGAATAAGAGTAGGAATGAACCTATTGTTGGTCTAGAAGGAAGAATCAGCTGCACATGAACTAGAAGGCCTTACAACGAACTTTCAGAAGTAGCTGCGAGAATGCCTTGTTATAGGTTCTTTGCAAATCGCTTGTTTTCAGCTTCCCCAAAAGAGGCTAATTCGGTGCATTTGTCTTTGTCCATTAACATTAAAGATGGGCTGGCGCACCGGTCCTTCCAATAAGCAAGAAGGAAAGGAAAGAGAATAGCATATTAAGGAATGAAAGTACGGAAATACGGACATGAGCCCGCACAAACAAGTTCTCAGGCAAAAAGAATTGGAAATAAGCCTTTCTAGAACTGTTCGGAAGAACAGAGAAGAAAAGAAAGAAAGACTCTTAGACTAGTCTAAAGAACTCTAGCTTGTTCACTCATTTCATTACGTATCTTGAAACGAATCGCTCTAGTGGTTTAAGAAAGGCCCTGACCCAGCGAGTGGAATAAATGAGTTGAACGTAGTTCAACGAATCGTTTCAACTCATATAGTGAAACTCATTTCGTTGAACGTAGTTCCTATGTTCAACTCATATTCAACAAATAAATAATCTCGACCTACGGAAAAGCATGGTAGCAGTCTTTTTGATCTCCTACTCGTCCCATAGATGATCTCTCAAAGCATAATCTTTGGGTGTACAACTCTGTGACAACCCACTGGTGATCCCCGCCGACAAAGCTACATCTAATGGTGACAGAGAACGACCCTGCCATTTCCTCCTTGACATCAATGGTCTTTTTATCCCACACAATACCCCAGCACTGCCCAACTATTAGCAGGGTGCAAGGCATGCCGAATTCTATCCCTGCCACCCCTGAAGAAAGACTTGAAAAGCAAAGGAATGAATTCGTCTCAAAAGAAAGAGCTAGCAAACCACACCAATTCCAATTCTCCCCCCTTCTTAGTCAATCAAAGCAGGATAGGATAGCTGCCCTTTTAGAGTGAGGGCCTTTCGAGACCAATGCTATCAAGATCTCCTTTATGCCTTAAGCCTTGAGCTAAATCATTGACCCTGCGCCTGCTTTGATTAGGACATTGCCACATTTCATCTCAAAGAGGATCTAACTCTTTCTTTCCGGCTTAGCCGAACTACTTGGCTCGGGTTAATTCACTCTTTCTTTATCGCAAGCTAATAGCCAAAGAGCTTCTGAAAGAGCACCGTCTTTTCTTCTTCCTTTAACATCTGCTTCAAAGAGCTAAGCCCGGGTGAGGATGGAACTCTCAAAGCGACATCTGTGAGATGAGAAGAGAAGTCGAAAGCGCTAACATTCACCAACAAGACCAGCAAAAAGAAAGGGCCGGCTATTGCAAGAACAGGATTACGCATGAAGTGAAGTTAGCTTTCTTTTCTAACTCTCACACCAGTTACGAAAGCAAGGGATATTCACTCAGCAGAAAGGGCTCCTCCGTTAAGAACCTCTTCCGGGCATGCCCCTGAGACTAGTGCTACTCCCTGCCTTCCTTTGCCCATCTGAGATCGAATGACAGTTTTTTTTATACGATCAGATCTGCAGCACTTAATGATTCAATCACAGTTGATATGCATTCAATTGCTAACATCAGGTTATTCAACAGCAGATAGGCTGTCAGCTCCTACGCTACGAACACAGCGGATATTGAAAAGAGCGGGTGTGCATATTGTAATTGGTTTGCCTATGTGAATACTTATGTTAATTGCTAACTGCTATATTTGTTGTAATTGCTATTGATTGTGTTTAAATTATGTTAATTGTGATTGTGTTTGATTGGTTGGCTTGTGATGAATTGGTTGATGACTGAGTTGTTTGGGCCAGGAGCTGTGTTGGATTGGATGGGCTTGAGGCCGTGGTTGGTATATTGAGTTCTAGTATTGTATAAAGTATCTGACCGATTCAGTATAGACTTAATGAACCTATGCTTGGAATGGGATGGTCATTTATACCGCGTAGGTGACTGCTTTCATGGTTGTGGTATAGAAAAGTATGAAAAATCAAACTCTTACAGCATAGACTTAATTGAACTTATTTTTAGGACATGTTGGTCATTCATACTGTCTAAGAAAAACTTTTCAGATTTTACAAGAAAGGAAAAAGGTTTTGTTTTAAATTATTTGAGAAATTTACCAAGTCTTCAAAGAGGGATTTTCTAGATTTCGAATGTGTTCTCAAGGTCTTTGGAAAGACTCATAAGACAAGCAATGATCACTGTATCCTAAAAATAGTTTTATTTTACGTATTTTGTTATAGCAATTTCTGTAACCCTATAGTGAGAACAAGCGAGGACAACGTTCTCACTCCCATACAGGTTATTCATTTTCAGGATATGGACGACGAAGCATCAGAAGAGTTATATTCCTTTTCTGTTTATTTGTCATCTTTGTATTATCTTAGCTATTATTTTTCCTCGCCTTTATCCTTATTAAGTTTGTAAGAGAGATAGGTAATTATGATATGTATGTTTGTAAGCTAGTGTTATATATATATATATATATATATATATATATATATATATATATATATATATATATATATATATATATATATATATATCTTAAGGGATTGTATCTGGTTTGTATGTACATGTATGTTTAGGCTTTCACAAAAAAATGTTTTTGAAAGGTCACACGGTTTAAGTTTTAAACAGGCTCATATTTTAGTAATAAATATTATAAGAGTCATCGTAATACTCGAGCTATCAGAGTGGCGCAGCCGGAAGCATGACATTTTGATAGTTAGGGTGTTACAGTTAGCTACCAAGATTTGTCGGGTTAGCTTTATAACCGACAGATGAGACTCATCAGGCAATAAGACAAGCATGCATCATATGCATCTATGTTTGTTTGGAATGCCTAATTGATTGTATAACTACTTACTACTTGTTTATCTGCTGTAAATGCCTTCTACCTGTGATTTCTTTGTATGTAATAAATGTATTTGTAACTGTTTCCAGTGGCGGTTGGGAGGTTCGGAAGAGTTGGATTGGGGAGTATTAGATAGTCTGAAGACCTTAGCTTGTTGCCTAATTTGTTTTATGGTTTAGTTATATTATAAGATTAAATTATATGTCGGAAGTTCTAGGATTGCCTTCCGCTTTCCCAGAACATTAGATGTTAGATATGTGGGCACTGTTACCATGCTGAGAACCTCACTCCATGCGGATTTTGTGGTTTTCAGATGCAGGAGGTGAGGCTCCTCGCTGAGCCTGCTGGGAGCTTCTGATTGCGAAGATCTTCGAGCCTTTCGGATTTTATTTTGATTATATGTATTTATATATAGATACTTATTATCTCCACTGCTTATATATATATGATGTATTAACTTCTTCTTAGAGGGTATTTTGGAGAAACAGGTTCTGTAACTCTGTATTTTGGGGTTCTTTTGGGTTCTTAAATATATGTATATACACTAATGTGCTCTGGCCGGTTTAGTCTTCGCAAGCCGAGTCTTGAGCTTTGATATGTGTACCTTGGAACTCTCTTTTGTTTATATTCATGTTAGCTTACTTTCACGTTGCTTCATTTGCTTTATCACTTCATGAGTGTTACACTTTTCGATTTAACGATTTTGCTTTACCCTTTTCTTTAAAGGCTTCTAGTTATAAATTTTTTCACTATATTATATATATAATTTTACTTCTAGAGGTCGTAATACCTCACCACCTCTGTCTTATGACTTAAGCATAAGGTTCTGTGTGGTAGGGTGCTACACTGCAATTATATTAACAGTTTTTGCAATCATGTAACACTTTAACTTTGTGCAGGCATAATAAAGTGACAAACATAATTTCTCGATAGGAGAATACCTTGTCTCTATGTCAGTTAACACCCTACTAAGATAATAAATAGCCCTCTCATGTCCTTCCTCATTATCTAGGGCCAACATACATCCAATAGTTTTAATAGATGTAGTGACGTACAATTTTAAAAGCTTGTGAGGATGAAAAATTGCCATCATTGGTGCCATTGATAAATAAGCTTTGATCAAATCAAAAGCTTTTTGATGTTCTACTATCCACTTGTACTATGTTTCATCTTTTAACTTCACCAAGGGTGCAAATATTCGAGTTCGCCCAAAAAGGTTTGAAATAAACCGTCGAAGGTAATTGACTCTTCCAAGAAAAGATTGCACTTCCTTTTTCGATTTAGGGGGAGACAAATTTAAGATTGCATTAGCCTTGTTTTTATCAATGGCAATCCATTTTTTATGAACAACAAACCCTAAGAAATTTCCTGCAGATACATCAAATGCATACTTCAAAGGATTCATCTTTAATCCTTTTCTTCGCATTGTCTTAAATGCCTGCCGTAAATGATCAAGATGTTGATTCACCGAATTCGATTTAACCATAAACTTTCCAATAAATTCATGGAAAATGGTATTCATTGCATGTTGATATGTTGTACCAGCATTTTTTAAACCGAATCGCATTACCACCCATTCATATGTTCCCAATGCCCCAGGACATCGAAAAGCAGTTTTAGACACATCATCTTCTGTAATAAAAATCTGATTGTATCTTGAGTAACCATTCATAAAACTCAAAATTTCATTACCCATTGCAGAATCAATCAACATATCTGCTATAGGCATAAAATATTCATCCTTTGGAGTAGCATTGTTTAAATCCCGAAAATCACTACATACTCGTAACTTTCTATTCTTTTTCATCACGGAAACAATATTCGATACCCATTCCACATAACGTGCCGTTCGAATAATTTTACTTTAATCAAACATTCAATTTCTTCTTTAATCTTTTGATTAATTTCAGGAGCAAAGCATCGAGGTGTTTGCTTCACTGGTCGAGCAAATGGTTTTAATGCTAATCGATGTTCCACAAGAGAACGATTGAGACCAGGCATCTCATGATAATTCCAAGCAAAACAATATTTAAATTTATGTAAAAGACTAAGTAATTATGTTTGAAATGGTTCCACAAGGTTCTTACAAACGTAAGTAATTCGAACATCATCAGCAGATCCCAAATTAACTTCTTCTAGAGGATCTTGCGACTCAAAACCTTTTATAACATCATCATCTTTTACTAAATATTTCTCAAAATCCAAAGGCTCTAAATCATAGATGCAATCAAAAGATGAATCAATAGATTCATTTGAACTAAAACATACTTTATTATCAACCAAGTAATCAATAGCAACCTGGTTGATAACGTCATTAAAACCAGAGAAACAAAACAAATTTAAACCATGACTAAATTCGATTGAAGAAATCAAATTTGTACTACAAACTAAAAAAAGCTAAAATTAAATTCCGACGTGATTCAACTTCATCAGAAGAACTACTTTTATTTTTAACAGAAGATAAATTACTTAAATAATTACTTAGAGTTACCAGGTAATTCGAGACATCTTTATCATCAGTCATGGGAAGATGTCTTCAAACTACTGCCTATGTAGAGTAATCCTAACCAGTCGGAGAAAAGTCAAGCTGTGGATAACGGAGCTTCACATTCAGTCCCTCTGAAGTCAAAAAACAACCCTCACAATTGAAAGAATTGAGTACCATGTCAACATTCAAAGGCTTTAATTTATTATTATACACCTTGAAATCAACGTGCAACTACTCAACATATAAACTCGAATTAGCCTTTATGACTTCAGGCATTCCTTCATCTGTCCACAGAAGGACACTTTGATGCACAGTCAATGGAACTGCTCCAACACCATGTATCCAATCACGCCCTAGCAATGTGGTGCGGAATTTATAACCACAAACTAACCGGCAAGTGCACCGGGTCGTACCAAGTAATACCTCAGGTGAGTGAGGGTCGATCTCACGAGGATTGATGGATCAAGCAACAATAATTGAATGATAGGCTTAGTTAGACAAACAGAAAGTAGTGTTTGAGAGTACAAAAAGCATTAAACAGTAAATTCAGAGTTCAAACATAGGTAAGTAAATAAGTTGGGAATAAAATATGGAGAAGGCAGTTAAGGTTTCAGAGTTATCTATTTTTTCTGATTGATCTTTCTTACTAAATATTTTAATTATGCAAGATTTAATTCATGGCAAACTGTATGTGACTAGACCCTAATTCTTTAGACCTTTCTAGTCTCCTCTAATTCTCGTTAACTGCCAATTCCTTGGTCAATTAATTCCAATTAGAGGGTGAAGTTTAATTCTAGTTATTATGCCACAAAAACTCTAATTACTCAAATATAAAAGGATTATATGTCACGTATCCTGTTAAATCCAGATAATTAAAAGTTTAGGAGAATTTGTTTTTAAACTGTTGTTCAAGTAAAGAGCTTTTCCAAGTTATACAAGAACTCAATTAGAACGAGGGTCATACTTCCGTTCCACCCAATTTCATAAGATAAAGAACGAAAATAATTCTTAAATTATAAATCAATACATAAATTAAAATAGAAAAAGTAATAGAATCAATCCATACAAATAGACAGAGCTCCTAACCTTAACAATGGAGGATTAGTTGCTCATGGTTCAGAGTGAAAAACTAGGATTGTAAATTGGGCTGAGTTGGAATGAAAAGTTAACTAATCTGCGAATCCTCCTTAGGGAAGTTTCTTTTATATCAAATCCTAATAAATTTTAAAATCTAATTTCTAAAATTAAAATAATATCTTTTCCTAAAATAAAATTTAAATTTAAATCAGAATTAATTAAATAATCAGCAAGTCTTCAATTGATGGATGGGGACTACTTGTTTCGTCCATTCTGCAGCTTCTAATATGTGTTTTCTGGGCTGAAAAATGAGACAAAAACAGCCCAGAAATTGCCCCCAGTGTTTTCTGCATTTTCTGCACGTGGCGCATGTCACGCGTACGCGTCAGTCACGTGTACGCGTCTATGGTCTTCTTTTCGTGTCACGCGTACGCGCCAGGCACGCGCACGCGTCACTGAGCAACTTCGTTTTTCACGCGTACGCGTCAGGTACGCGCACGCGTTGCCATGGAAATCTTCAAATCACGTGCACGTGTGAGGTGCGCGCACGCGTCGCTCCTCGCTGCCATCTCCTTTAATTCTTGTGCTGCAGAAACTCCATCAAATTCAGCCGAATGCTACCTAAAATAAATAGAATTGCAAAAGACTCAAAGTAGCATCCATAGTGGCTAAAGATAATTAATTCTTTATTAAACTCAACAAATTAGAAAAAGATAGGAAAGATGCTCAAACTTGAATTGTTGCTTGTCCTTAAGCAACCAAAACTAATATAAGCTTCGGATGTGAATTTGCATGAGAATGAGAGTTCGATTAAGCTCATGTCTCTTCTTATAGTGGGGTTTACAGCTGCAATCCTGAATAGTTTTAGCATCTCACTCTCTTTTGAATCAGAAGGATGTCACTGTCATTCGGAATTAGAATCCGGATCATATTATTAATTCTCTGGTTTTTTTTTTTTTTGTAACTCAATTTAATCCTTGAACACAGCAATTTTTTTCTTTGATTCTTTTTTTCTTTGGTGCTTTGCACCTTGAGCCTAGTCGTGACTTTAAATATTTTGTCTCAAGCTTCACTTGACACAGAAACACCATAAGCACTTAACTGGGGAACTCTCTTTAAGTTATGATTTTCCTTTCAGTTACTCCCAGACAGTGGTGCTCAAAGCCTTTGGCATACTCTGTTAATTGCAATTGATCTCGACTCTAAATGTTTTGTCTCAAGGATTAACTTGACACAAGAACACCACAAGCATATGACTAGGGAAACAACTCTTTGAGCTTTTAATCATGTCTGACCTTTCTAGTCATTGATGCTCAGAGCCTTGGACCTTGCCCCTTTTTTTTTGCTGTTTCTTTTGCTTCAAGGATTAAACTTTTACTTATTGCAGAGACGTCATAATAGTTCTCTAAATTCCTATTCCTTGTACATCAACATTCTTTGATTCAAATTTAAATATGCACTGTTCATATCATGCATTCAAAGTCACAGAAAATACCACCACATTTGAATAAATGAGACTATTCTAGAAATTAAACTCAATTTCTCATGCATTACATCCCCTTTTCTTCTTTCTTTTTGATTTCAAGCTCAGTGGGCAATACTTGAGGCATCTTTTAGAATTAAAGCAAATTAACAGAAAACTAAAATAGAACCTAGGAATCTAACTAATAAAGGATCATGTAATAAACAAAGCAAAATAGTAGAAAACCGGAACATAACATAGTAAAAGCGAGAAGGAATAAAAAATGAAAGGAACTCAACCACCTTAGTTATCCTAGCGGTCGTTTTATTCTTTAGGTTGTGCTCCTCCGTGAAGATGATTCGCCACCCTTTGGTACCATAAAATTAGACAGTAAAGCTATAAGCGAAGCATCAACACCAAACTTAAAGGTTTGCTTGTACTCAAAAAAAGAAGAACTGAAAACAAAAAGAAACAAATATTATGATGAAAGAAGAATAGAAGGATAAAAGAACAAGAGAGAATTAGGATTTGGAAGGGAGAGAGAATGAAAAGTAAAAACTGGACGGCACATGCGACGCGTACGCGTAAGGCACGCGTACGCGTGGATCGCGCGAATTTCAAGTGACGCGTACACGTCAGGCACGCGTACGCGTGGACGGCCAGGATGGTAAAACGATGCGAACGCGTCAGGGATGCGTCTGCGTGGTGGGGTGATTTAGAGAGAATTGTCGTGTCGGTATAGAATTTCACACAAAATGAGTGAATTCTCGTTGCAAGTATAGTTCTACACCAACAAACAATTCTCCTAATCAAAAATTTTGGTTGTCACAAGTACAAACCCCAATGAATTTATAACCGAAGTATTTAGACTCCGGGTCGTCTCATAAGGAATTGCAATGAAGTGTTTAATTATTGCCTACAAAGGGGGTACGGGGTTTTGATTTGATAATTGGCAAGAAAATAAATGGCAAGAAAGTAAATGAACAATTAACTCATAAAAGAAAGGAAAATATACTCTTGGATAGACCTAGGTAATTGAGATCACCATCCTTGTCTACAAACTAAATGTTGATAATTATGAGAGGCCAACCTATTAAGTCTACTTCCAAAGCCTTAAGTACGTAATATCTACTCCTAGGCTTGAAGTACGTCAAATAGGCTTGATCACATCAACCCATAAGTCCCAACCTACCTACTAATTAGATTAGTAGTGGGTTGGTGTTAATGAGTATCAAATTGATCACCAAGGGTTCTCAAATCACCAAATCATTGAGACCCAATGACTCAAGGTCACTCAATTCCCTTAGCCTAGGCCAAGAGTAAAGAAAACTACTCAAAAACTAGTGTAAACATTTTGTCAAACACCTAGAGTGCAATAAAAGTAAACATCACAAAATGCTAGAATTAGTGAAACCCATGACTACCACAAGCAAGAATTCAACAATAACAACAAAGATAAACATAAAAGAGCATGGAAACATAAGATTGCATTCAAATAAATCAAGATCCAACAATGTTCATCAACATAAAAGAGAGTAAAATAAGAAATTAACAAGAGAAACTAAGAAGATTAAGACAATAGAACACTAAAACATAAAGAGAATTGAAATCAAAACAAGAATTAAAAGAGAAAATTAAGAGAGATTAACCTAAACTACCCTAAATTCTAGAGAGAAGGGAGAGCTTCTCTCTCTAAAATTCTACCCTAAAACATGATGAAAACTAAACTATGACTACTTGGTTTATTCCCCCTTCAATCCTTGGGTTCAATAGCATCAGAAATGAGTTGGATTGGGCCCAAAATGAGCTAGAAATCGCTGGCCACGATTTAACTTTTAATGGGCCATGTGCAGCATCGGCGCGCACGCGTACATGGCGCATGTGCGCCCCTATATGCGAAGCAACATATGGCAAATTTTATATCATTTTGAATCCCCGGATGTTAACTTTCCAACGCAACTGAAACTGTCTCATTTGGACCTCTGTAGCTCAAGTTATGGTCATTTGAGTGCGAAGAGGTCAGGCTTGACAGCTTTACGGTTCCTTCATTTCTTCATGAGTTCTTCCACTTTGCATGCTTTTTTTCCTCACTCCTTCCATCCAATACTTGCCTTCTAAACCTGAAATCACTTAACAAACATATCAAGGCATCGAATGGAATTAAAGTGAATTAAATTTAGCTATTTTAAGGCCTAAAAAGCATGTTTTCACATATAAGCACAAATCAAGGGAGAATTGCAAAACCATGCTATTTCATTGAATAAATGTGAGAAAAGGTGATAAAATCCCCCAAATTAAGCACAAGATAAACCACAAAATCGGAATTTATCATGGGGCTTGTGCGCCCAGCATAGTTCCAGCGCCACACCAGCATAACTCTCTGGCCAAACACCTTTTACGCCGATTTTACTCATCCACGCGTGCACGTGCTTGATACGTACGCGTGGAGTGCCAAAATCGCAAATGACGCGCACGCATCATGGACGCTGGCGCACGAAATTACAATCACACTTTTCACAACTCCGCACAACTGACCAGCAAGTGCACTGGGTCGTCCAAGTAATACCTTACGTGAGTAAGGGTCGATCCCACAGAGATTGTTGGCTTGAAGCAAGCTATGGTCATCCTGTAAATCTTAGTCAGGCGGATGCTACTCGGAATACCACAGAGAAGGTTTAGACTTTCCGGATCTCAGCAATGCTGCCAATTGGTTCTAGCCTATACCACGAAGGTTCTAATCTCAGATTCGGATGCTCTGTTGTCAGGAGAGACGATGCGAATCGCGGATCAGAGACCCAAGAGAATATACTCCGGCTGTTGTCCAATGACTACGTTGAACATCATGTAGACCGCTTGTGGTTCTCAGGTACGCGGATCTTGGCTAAGCGAGTAACGAAGATAGTGGATGATTGTCACAGGTCACCCCTTCATTCTAACTTAACTGAATTAAGTACAATAGTATATCTTGGAGAAGAAGTAGGCGTGAATTGAAAGAAAAACAATAGTACTTGCATTAAGTTATGAAGAACAGCAGAGCTCCTCACCTTAATCTATGAGGTGTAGAAACTCCACCGTAGAAAATACATAAGAAGAAGAAGGTCTAGGCATGGCCGAATGGCCAGCCTCCCAAAGAGGTTCCAAGGTGTTCAAAATATCCGAATACAATAGTAAAAAGTGCTATTTATACTAAACTATCTACTAGGGTTTACAGAAAATAAGTAACTAAGTGCAGATAGTGCAGAAATCCACTCCCGGGGCCCACTTGGTGTGTGCTTGGGCTGAGCATTGAAGCTTTCACGTGCATAAGTCATTTTTGGAGTTAAACACCAGCTTGGGTGCCAATTTGGGCATTTAACTCCAGTTTTGGTGCCAGTTCTGGCGTTTTACGCCAGAAAAGGGTCTCTGACTGGCGTTTTACGCCAGTTTGGGCCATCAAATCTCGAGCAAAGTATGGACTATTATATATTGCTGGAAAGTCTAAGATGTCTACTTTCCAACGCAATTGAGAGCGCGCCAATTGGGCTTCTGTAGCTTCAGAAAATCTACTTCGAGTGCAGAAGGGTCAGAGTCCAACAACAGCTGTAGTCCTTTCTTAGCCCCTGAATCAGACTTTTGCTCAGGTCCCTCAATTTCAGCCAAAAAATACCTGAAATTATAGAAAAACACACAAACTCATAGTAAAGTCCAAAAATATGATTTTTGCAAAAAAACTAATAAAAATATAATAAAAAGTAACTAAAACATATTAAAAACTATATAAAAACAATGCCAAAAAGGGTATAAATTATCCGCTCATCACAACACCAAACTTAAATTGTTGCTTGTCCCCAAGGAACTAAAAATAAAATAGGATAAAAAGAAGAGAATATGCAATAAATTTCAAAAATGTCAATGAAGATTAGTTTCAATTAGATGAGCAGAACTAGTAGCTTTTTGTTTCTGAACAGTTTTGGCATCTCAATTTATCCTTTGAAGTTCAGAATGATTGGCATCCATAGGAACTCCGAATTCAGATAGTGTTATTGATTCTCCTAGTTCAGTATGTTGATTCTTGAACACAGCTACTTTATGAGTCTTGGCCGTGACCCTAAGCATTTTGTTTTCCAGTATTACCACCGGATACATAAATGCCACAGACACATAACTGAGTGAACCTTTTCAGATTGTGACTCAGCTTTGCTAGAGTCCCCAGTTAGAGGTGCCTAGATTTCTTAAGCACACTCTTTTTGCTTTGGACCATGACTTTAACCACCCAGTCTCAAGCTTTTCACTTGACACCTTCACGTCACAAGCACATGGTTAGGGACAGCTTGATTTAGCCGCTTAGGCCAGGATTTTATTCCTTTGGGCCGTCCTATCCATTAATGCTCAAAGCCTTGGATCCTTTTTACCCTTGCCTTTTAGTTTAATGGGTTATTGGCTTTTTGCTCTTGCCTTTTGGTTTAAAGAGCTATTGGCTTTTTCTGCTTGCTTTTTCTTTTTCTTTCTTTTTCTTTTATTTTTTGCCAATTTTTTTTCGCAAGCTTTGTGTTTTTCACTGCTTTTTCTTGCTTCAAGAATTAATTTTATGATTTTTCAGATTCTCAATAACATTTCTCTTTTTTCATTATCCTTTCAAGAGCTAACAATTTTAACATTCATAAACTTCACTATAAAAAATATGTACTGTTCAAGCATTCATTCAGAAAACAAAAAGTATTGTCACCACATCAAAATAATTAAGCTAATTTCAAGATGATTTTCGAAATTATGCACTTCTTGTTCTTTTGCAAATAAAAACATTTTTTATTTAAGAAAGGTGAGGGACTCATGGAATCATTCATAGCTTTAAGACATAGACTCTAAACACTAATGATCATGTAATGAAGACACAAACATAGACAAAACATAAAGCATAAAAACCGAAAAATAGAAAAATAAGAACAAGAAAATTAAAGAACAGGTCCACCTTAGTGACGGCGGCTAGTTCTTCCTCTTGAAGAACCAATGGAGTTTTTGAGCTCCTTTATGTCTCTTCCTTGCCTTTGTTGCTCCTCTCTCATGGCCTTTTGGTCCTCTCTAATTTTATGGAGGATGGTGGAGTGCTCTTGGTGCTCCACTCTCAGTTGCTCTATGTTAGAACTCAAATCTCCTAAAGAGGTGTTGAGGTGCTCCCAATAGTTGTGTGGAGGGAAATGCATCCCTTGAGGCATCTCAGGGATTTCTTGATGAGGGGCTTCCTCATGCTCTTGTTGAGGTCCATGAGTGGGCTCTCTTGTTTGCTCCATCCTCTTCTTAGTGATGGGCTTGTCCCCTTCAATGAGGATGTCTTCCTCTATGACAACTCCAGCTGAATTGCATAGGTGACAGATGAGATGAGGGAAGGCTAACCTTGCCAAAGTAGAGGGCTTGTCAGCCACCTTGTATAGTTCTAGAGATATGATCTCATGAACTTCTACTTCATCTCCAATCATGATACTATGGATCATGATTGCCCGGTCCACTGTTACTTCGGACAGGTTGCTAGTAGGAATGATAGAGCGTTAGATGAACTCCAACCATCCCCTAGCCACGGGTTTGAGGTCAAGCCTTCTCAGTTGAACCAGCTTGCCTTTGGAGTCTCTCTTCCATTACACTCCTTCCACACAGATGTCCGTGAGGACTTGGTCCAACCTTTGATCAAAGTTGACTCTTCTAGTGAAAGGATGAGGATCACCTCTCATGATTGGCAAGTTGAATGCCAACCTTACAGTTTCCGGACTGAAATCCAAGTATTTCCCCCGAACCATTGTGAGCCAATTCTTTGGGTTCGGGTTCACACTTTGATCATGGTTCTTAGTGATCCATGCATTAGCATAGAACTCTTGAACCATTAAGATTTCGACTTGGTGGATGGGGTTGGTGAGAGTTTCCCAACCTCTATTTTGAACCTCATGTCGGATCTCCGGATATTCACTCTTTTTGAGCATGAAGGGGACCTCAGGGATCACCTTTTTCTTGGCCACAACTTCATAGAAGTGGCCTTGATGGACTTTTGAGATGAATCTCTCCATCTTCCATGACTCGGAGGTGAAAGCAATTGCCTTCCCTTTCCTCTTTCTAGAGGTTTTTTCGGCCTTAGGTGCCATTAATGGTTATGGAAAAATAAAAAGCAGAGTTTTTTCCGACACCAAACTTAAAAGGTTTGCTCATCCTCGAGCAAAAGAAGAAAGAAAGAAGGAGAAAAAGAAGAAATGGAGGAGATAGAAGGAGTGTTGGATTCGGCCAAGGTGGAGGTGTGAAGTGTTTATGATGTGTGAAAGTGATGGTTGTAAGGAGGGGTATTTATAGGGTGAGAGAGAGAGGAAAGTCGTGTATGAAGGGGTTGGGTTTGGGAGGGAAATATTTTTGAATTTGAATGGTGAGGTAGGTGGGGTTGGTGGGTTTTGGGAAATAGTAGATGGATATAAATGGTGAAGAGATTATGGGGAAGAGGGTAGGATTTGATAGGTGAATGGTGTTTGGAGAAGAGTGTTATGGAAAGGTGTGAAGAGGAGAGAAAGAGAGGTGGGGTAGGTGGGGATCCTGTGGGGTCCACAGATCCTGAGGTGCCAAGGGATTCTGCTCCCTGCACCTTTCTGGCATTTAAACGCCCTCTATGTGCCATTTCTGGCGTTTAACGCGAACTCTGCTACCTTTTCTGGCGTTAAACGCCAGGCTGATGCCCTTTGCTGGCATTTAACGCCAACCAGACACCAAACACCCTTTTCTGGCGTTAAACGCCAGTCTGTCTACCAATTCTGGCGTTTAACGCCCAGAATGCTGCCAGACTGGGCGTTAAACGCCCATTCTGCTATTCTTACTGGCGTTTGAACGCCAGTAAGCCTGTCCTCTAGGGTGTGCTGTTTTTGATTCCGCTTTAATTCTGCAGCTGTTTTTATGACTCCACATGATCATCAACCTAAAGAAAACATAAAATAACAATGGAAAACAAATAAATATAATTAAATAATATTGGGTTGTCTCCCAATAAGCGCTTCTTTAATGCCAATAGCTTGACAGTGAGTTCTTAGAGAGCTTTACAGAGACTCAGAGCTTAATGGTGGCCTCCCAACACCAAACATAAAAGTTAAGTATGGGGGCTCTGTCTGACTCTGTATTGAGAGAAGCTTTTCATGCTTCCTCTCCATGGTTATAGAAGAAGATCCTTGAGCCTTAAACACAAGGTAGTCCTCATTCAATTGAAGGACTAACTCTCCTCTGTCCACATCAATCACAGCTTTTGCTGTGGCTAGGAAGGGTCTTCCAAGGATAATGGATTCATCCTCATCCTTTCCAGTATCTAGGATTATGAAATCAGCAGGGATGTACAGGCCTTCAACCTTCACTAAGACATCCTCTACAAGTCCATAAGCCTGTTTCCTTGATTTGTCTACCATTTCTAGTAAGATTCTTGCAACTTGTACCTCAAAAATCCCTAGTTTCTCCATTACAGAGAGTGGAATGAGGTTTATACCTGACCCCAGGTCACACAGAGTCTTCTCAAAGGTCATAGTGCCTATGGTACAAGGAATTAAAAACTTTCCAGGATTCGGTTTCTTCTGAGGTAATTTCAGTTAAACCAAAGCATTCAGTTCATTGATGAGCATTAGAGGTTCATCCTCCCAAGTCTCATTACCAAATAACTTGGTATTCAACTTCATGATTGCTCCTAGATACCGAGCTACTTACTCTTCAACAATATCTTCATCCTCATCAGAGGAAAAATCTTCATTAGAGCTCATGAACTGCAGCATTAAGTTCCATGGAATCTCTATGGTCTCTGTCTGAGCCTCAGATTCCTTTGGTTCCTCATTGGGGAACTCCTTAGTGGTCAGTGGACATCCATTGAGGTCTTCCTCACTGGAATTCACTGCCTTTCTTCCTTTATAGTTCAGCCATTTTGGGTATATTGACGGCCTTGCACTCTATCTTTGGATTCTCTTCTGTATTGCTTGGGAGAGTACTTGGAGGGATTTCAGTAACTCTTTTACTCAGCTGACACACTTGTGCCTCCAAATTTTTGATGGAGGACCTTGTTTCAGTCATGAAACTGAGAGTGATCTTAGATAGATCAGAGACTATGGTTGCTAAGTCAGAGATGCTCTGCTTAGAATTCTCTGTCTGTTGCTGAGATGATGATGGAAAAGGTTTGCTATTGCCAAACCGAATTCTCCCACCATTATTACTATTGAAGCCTTGATTAGGCTTCTGCTGATCCTTTCATGAGAAATTGGGATGATTCTTCCATGAAGGATTGTAAGTGTTTCCATAGGATTCTCCCATGTAATTCACTTCTTCCATTCCAGGATTCTCAGGGTCATAAGCTTCTCCTTCAGAGGAGGCTTCTTTAGTACTGCTGGATGCAGCTTGCAATCCAGTCAGATTCTGAAAAATCATATTGACTTGCTGAGTCAATATTTTGTTCTGAGCCAATATGGCATTCAGAGTATTAATCTCAAGAACACCTTTCTTCTGAGTTATCCCATTATTCACAGAATTTCTTTCAGAAGTGTACATGAACTGGTTATTTGCAACCATCTCAATGAGTTTCTGGGCTTCTGCAGGCATTTTCTTCAGATGAAGAGATCCACCAGCAGAGTGGTCCAATGATATCTTAGACAATTCAGACAGACCATCATAGAATATACATAAGATGCTCTATTCTGAAAGCATGTCAGAAGGACACCTTCTGATCAATTGCTTATATCTTTCCCAAGCTTCAAAGAGGGATTCACCTTCCTTCTGTTTGAAGGTTTGGACTTCCACTCTAAGCTTTCTCATCTTTGAGGTGGAAAGAACTTGGCCAAGAAAGCATTGACCAAATTTTCTCAGGAGTTCAGGCTTTCTTTAGGTTGTGAGTCTAACCATATCCTAGCTCTGTCTCTTACAGCAAAGGGGAAAAGCATAAGTCTGTAGACCTTGGGATTAACCCCATTGGTCTTAATAGTGTCACAAATTTGCAAGAATTCAGCTAAGAACTGATGAGGATCTTCCAATGGAAGTCCATGAAACTTGTAATTCTGCCGCATTAGAGAAACTAATCGAGGTTTAAACTCAAAGTTGTTTGCTCCAATTGCAGGAATTGAGATGCTTCTTCCATAGAAGTCGGAAGTTGGTGCAGTAAAGTCACCAAGCATCTTCCTTGCATCTCCACCATTATTATTGGGTTCGGCTGCCATGTTTACTTCTTTTTCGAAAATTTCTGTAAGGTCCTCTCCAGGGTGTTGTGCTTTAGCTTCTCTTAGCTTCCTCTTCAGAGTCCTTTCAGGTTCAGGATAAGCATCAACAAGAATGTCTTTATCCCTGTTCCTGCTCATATGAAAAAGAAGAGAATAGAAAAGAAGAAGAATCCTCTATGTCACAGTATAGAGATTCATTTATGTGAGTAGAAGAATAGAAAAATAGAAGAATGAGGTAGAGAGAGAATAAGAAGAGTTCGAATACAGAAAGAGGGAGAGGGTTCGAATTATTAGTAGAAGAGAAGTGTTAGTAATTAAATATAATAAATAGAAAGAGATGAGAGAGAGAAGAAATTTGAAAGTTAATTAAAAGAAAAGAAAAATATTTTTATTTTTATTTTAATTATAAGTTAGAATTCGAAATTATTAAAAAAAATATAATTAAATTAAAATTTAAAACAATTAGTTAATTAAAAAGAATTTTGAAAAAGTTATTAGTGGTTTTCGAAAATTAGAGAGAGAAAAGTAGTTAGGTGGTTTTGAAAAAGATAAGAAATAGTAAACTTTTTTTTTAAATCAAACAAAAAGTCAAGTAGTTAATTGAAAAAGATTTGAAAATAAATTTTGAAAAGATAAGAAGTGAGAAAAAGATTTTGAAATTAAGTTTTGAAAAAGATATGATTGACATTTATGTTGAAAAAGATTGAAAAGAAAATTAAAAAGATTTGATTTTTGAAATTAAAGTTGATGACTTGACTAACAAGAAACTAAAAGATATGATTCTAGAATTTAAAGATTGAACTTTTCTTAACAAGAAAGTAGCAAACTTTAAATTTTTTAATCAAATATTAAATGCTAGCAAAGATTTCGAAAATTATGAAATAAAATTAAGAAAAAGATTTTAAAAATTTGTTTAAATATTTTCGAAAACATTAAAAGAAAAATGAAAAAGATTTTGAAAAATTTTAAGAAAGAATTCAAAAATATTAAAAGAAAAATGAAAAAGATTTGATTTTGAAAAAGATTTGAAAAGATAGAATTTTTAAATTGAAATTTTGACTTAACTAATAAGAAACAACTAAATTTTGAAAATCTTTGACTAAGTCAACCCAAAATTTCGAAATTTATGAGTAAAATAAGGAAGAGATATTATTTTTTATTTTTTGAATTAATGAAGAAAGAGAAAAACAACAAAATGACACAAGACATAAAAATTTAAGATAAAAACAAATAATGCATGCAAGAACACTTTGAATGTCAAGATGAACACCAAGAACACTTTGAAGATCATGATGAACATCAAGAACATATTTTTGAAAATTTTTAAGAAAAGAAATACATGAAAGACACCAAACTTAAAATTTTTTTACTTTTAAACACAATGAATTCGAAAATGCACAAGAAAAGAAAGAAAAGACACAAAACAAGAAAATTTAAAGATCAAACAAAGAAAATCATCAAGAACAACTTGAAGATCAATGAAGAACACAATGCATATATTTTCGAAAGTTAAAGAAAAATTAAAACATGCAATTGACACCAAACTTAAAATTTGACACTAGACTCAAACAAGAAACACAAAAATTTTTTGATTTTTATGATTTTATTAATTTTTTTTGTATATTTTTCGAAATTTTTTTTTGGAAAAAGAAAATAAAGAAATTCAAAATTTTTAATAAGAATTCCAGGATTCATGCAATGTTAGTCTAAAGCTTCGGTCCAAAAGAATTAGACATGGCCAAATGGCCAGCCAAGCTTTAGCACAGAATTTTAAATGAGAATCCAAAGCCTCATGCAATGTTATCCAAAAGCTTCGGTCCAAAAGAATTAGACATGGCCAAATGGCCAGCCAAGCTTTAACATAACACATACAAACATGTCCTTTCTACAATGAAAAGTGGAAACCTTAGTCCAAAAGATTAGACACGGCTTAACAGCCATCCAGGCTTCAACACATCTCATGAAGCTCTAGAATTCATTCTTAAAAATTTTTGAATGATTTTTTTCGAAAACTAAATAATTTTTTTCGAAAGTAAAAATAAAAAGCTTAAACATAAAATAAAATTATCCAATCTAAGCAACAAGATGAACTGTCAGTTGTTCAAACTCGAACAATCCCTGGCAACGGCGCCAAAAACTTGGTGCATGAAATTGCAATCACACTTTTCACAACTCCGCACAATTAACCGGCAAGTGCACTGGGTCGTCCAAGTAATACCTTACGTGAGTAAAGGTCGATCCCACGGAGATTGTCGGCTTGAAGCAAGCTATGGTCATCCTGTAAATCTTAGTCAGGTGGATTCAAATGGTTATGAGGTTTTGATAATTAAAAGATAAATAAAACATAAAATAAAATAAAGACAGTTATGTAATTCATTGGTGGGAGTTTCAGATAAGCGTTTGGAGATGCTTTGTTGCTTCTGAACCTTTGCTTTCTTATTGTCTTCTTCCAATCATGCGTGCTCCCTTCCATGGAAAGCTATATGATCCTCTCGGATGAAAAATACCAGGTACGATCTCTGTACGGCTAATCAACTGTCGGATTTCTCGTCTCGGATGAAAAATATAAGGTACAGCTACCGCACGGCTAATCATTTGTCGGTTCTCACTAGTGTCGGAATAGGATCTCTATATCCTTTTGCACACTGTCACTGCGCCCAACATTCGCAAGTTTGAAGCTCGTCACAGTCATCCCTTCCCAGATCCTACTCAGAATACCACAGACAAGGTTTAGACTTTTCGAATCTCAGGAATGCTACCAATTGGTTCTGGCCTATACCACGAAGGTTCTAATATCATATTCGGATGCTCTGTTGTCAGGAGAGACGATGCGAATCGCGGATCAGAGACCCAAGAGAATATACTCCGGCTGTCGTCCAATAACTACGTTGAACATCATGTAGACCGCTTGTGGTTGTCAAGCACGCGGATCTTGGCTAAGCGAGTAACGAAGATAGTGGGTGATTGTCATGGGTTACCCCTTCATTCTGACTTAACTGAATTAAGTACAAGAGTATATCTTGGAGAAGAAGTAGGCGTGAATTGAAAGAAAAACAATAGTACTTGCATTAAGTTATGAAGAACAGCAGAGCTCCTCACCTTAATCTATGAGGTGTAGAAACTCCACCGTAGAAAATACATAAGAAGAAGAAGGTCTAGGCATGGCCGAATGGCCAGCCTCCCAAAGAGGTTCCAAGGTGTTCAAAAGATCCGAATACAATAGTAAAAAGTGCTATTTATACTAAACTAGTTATTAGGGTTTACAGAAAATAAGTAACTAAGTGCAGATAGTACAGAAATCCACTCCCGGGGCCCACTTGGTGTGTGCTTGGGCTGAGCATTGAAGCTTTCACGTGCATAGGCCATTCTTGGAGTTAAACGCCAGCTTGGGTGCCAATTTCACTACTAGAAAACTAGTTATTATAGACGGATATTTCTGATGGATTTTATCCTACGGAAATACAGACAGAATTTCAAAGGGATTTTTTTGTCGGAAAACAAAAAAAAATGAATTAGCATAAATTACAGACAGAAACAAAATCCGTCGATAATTCTGTCAGTAAAATTAATTTTTTTTTGTGGGAAATAGTTACAGACGGAAAATCCGTCTGTAATTCAATAGACAAAACGCTACATTTTTTTAAATTATTACAGACAGAAAATTCATCTGTAATTTAAAATTTTTTGTCGGAAATATTGAATTAACCCTAATTTTATCCCTACCCTCTCGATCTATTCACGGTTCACACTCCACACAAATCAAATGAGTCTCTCCGTCACCATGTTGCTTCTTCTCTCCGTCGCACCAGCTTCTTCCGCCACTGTCGCCGCCGCTCGCGTCGCAGGATCTCTCTCTGTCATCCCTTGCGCCGCACGGGCTCCCTCTGCCACCGCTCTCGTCGCGTCTGCAGCGATTTGTGAAACTCATCTCAACTTGGTGGAAACTCGGTGGTTATTGTTGAATGGCGAAGCTTGAAGCGAAGCTCGGAATGATAGTTGACTCCGTTGGTAACTTCTTCTCCGGCAAAGACCAGCTTCTCCACTAACCGAATCAAATCGAATCAAACACTTTATATATAGGATTGCATAGATCTTCAATCTTTTGATCTATTCGCACTCCACTAACCAGGTTAGCCCTAACTCCATCCCTTGTTTCTCTCGCTAATTTTTCATTCCAAACGTGTTATTGTGCAGTGTTTTGCTCTGGTCTCGAAATTCGGTTTGAAACAGTGCCGATTAGTGGTTAATTGCTATCAATTTTGTATAGTTGAACATATCTCGATTCTGCTTTCTGCTTCAAATTCGAGTGATCAATTAATCGATCCTCTGTTTTTGTTTTTTTCACCCTCTAGGTTGGAATTGAAATGCAGAGAAAAGCTGCATTGCCGTTGAGGGACGCAAAAAGCGGCAATGCGAACAAGATGAAGGCTCTGTGCGGCAAGGAAGCTTTGGTGAAGCTTCTGCGATGGCATTTTGGTGAAGCTTCTGTGCTGTTCTCTCAGGTTCATTTTTGCAAAAATCTCTCCTTTTTCTTATTTTTTGGTTTCCGTTACTGTTTGGTTGCTGAGAAATCATAGGAAATTGAATTCTGCATTTTTTTATAGGTCTCACTTTTCAGTTTGATTGGTTAAATTAGCTTGACACTTTTCTTTTAACAATGTTTTGGTTGCGAATATAGAAAGAAGAAAGTAAAGAACATGAAGCAAGTTTTATATCAGTGTCATACTCTGATAAACGGTTTGGATATGAAAGAAAAGAAATTAAAAAAGGATCTGAAATTATGAACTCATGTTCTTTGAATTTGGTAAATGGATAAGTTGGGATTTTCATTTTTTGATGGAATGCCAATTACCTTCCCACCCCTCTTTTGGTGCAGGAAGAGATTGTTTTTGTCTTATGCCTACTGGAGGAGGCAAGTCGATGTGTTATCAGATTCCTGCACTGGCCAAAATAGGAATTGTGCTTGTTGTTTGTCCTTCAATAGGTGAATCATGTTCATATTTCCTAATATATACAGTTATGCATCTTATTTGAAGTTTTTGAGTGATAGAATTATCCCAACTCTGGTGAATGCTTTACATAAGGTAATCCGTATACAAGTTTATCTGTTCTTAGATGCATCTATATGGAATTCATTAGATTTTTACAGCATGAGTAAGTTGTTATTATGATCTGAACCCTTAAGGGGTTGTTGATCAGTCTCTAAATATCATATAAGCTGAGGTGTTCCTTTGTGTGTGCAGTATGGACTTTTTTGTTAGTTTAGGAGACCTAGTCTAGGCATGGATTTGATCACCAAGCTTAATATAGGTTATATTGGGTGGACTTTGCCTGGCCAGGCTCTACAACGGCATTTGTGGTGCTGAAGTTCTCCCTCTTCTGTTTGCTTGCAGGAACCAGATACACAAATTTGTGCAAGCATGTTGGATTCATTGAATGAATGCTTACAGGTTAGTATCATTAGATGATAAATATTATACAAAATTAGGGGGTGTTACACTCAAAGTTTGATACTTAACATTCTAGTTGGAAATAAAATCTAGGTTCGCATATATTAACTAACATCATAAGTGATGCTAATAAAGCCAAAACTAAAAGGTTTTGTTTATTTCATGTTTCATAATTGATCTAGAATTCTAGATTAGGATATATTTGTTGAATTGGTTATTAATCTGTTCAACCATTGCCCCTCATTTCCACGTGATAGCAAGTCTGCTCCACTTTGTAATTGTTGTGGTTTTTGTAGTCTTGTTTTTAAAAATAATCATATATTATTATGCAAGAATTTTCACTCCCCTTCACTATTAAGGTGGATGCCTATTGCTTGCTTCCTTTTGAAGACCCTTTTTGTTGTCACTTATTTATTTTATAATCAAATTATTTTATAATCACGTGATAGCTTTTAGTTGTTATTACTCTTTTCCAATTGATTTTAGGAAATTGAAGTGTTACGGATTCGACAAGAAAGGGAACCGGTGGAAGGAGAGAACCGCAAGTACCATCAAGTTCCCGAAGAACAAGGTTACTAGCAAGGTTTGGCTTCTCATCTGAACAAAATTCATTTGTGCTTCTTTGTTTATGTTGCTTATTCTCTGATTCTTCAGTTCATAAGTCAGTGAAATTCACTTGTGTATATTTCAGCATGAAGTGTTTACATTTGGGAATATGTTTACAAGTCTATGACCATGACTGCAGGATCTTGCCATGGCATTGGTATTTGTAATAGGATATGTAGGCATCATATTTGAGGAATCTCTAGCTTTCAACAAAAGTGGAGTAGGACTTTTGATGGCTGTAAGCTTGTGGACTATAAAAAGTATTGGGGTAAATATCGATCACTTAGCTTTTTTTACTTTTGACATTATCAGTGAATTCCTTATGCATCTGTTCCTTGTTGTGCTTCCGAGATTTAGGTAGCTCATACAAGCTTTTGTTTTGCAATGAATAGGACAGAAACACTCAATACACATTGACCTGAAGTTGATGTACCTATTCAAATTAGTTCATGTCTCATTCCTCTTTATTTGATTTTCCACTGCTGTTTGCTTTATCTTTTATGGAATGTATGTACTGTATAGGCTCCATCAACTGGTGTAGCTGTTTCTGAGCTAACGCTTGCGTCTGCAGAAGTCAGTGAAATAGTGTTTTTCTTCTTGGAGCTATGACTATTGTGGAAATAGTTGATGCTCATCAAGGATTTAAGCTAGTTACTGACAATATAACAACTCGAAAGCCACGACTTCTCCTTTGGGTGGTAAATTCAATTGCTTTATCTCTAATATATTTTTGGCCATTCTAAAGATTTCTCGGAAGATACCGTGCAAATTAAGACTTTTGATATTTGATTAAATTAGTTGAAATTTTCATTCTATGGTCAAATATGTTATTATCATCCAGGTTGAACATCAATAAAAGGAGTTTTTCAACAATATTTCAATTCAAACACCCCCCCCAAATACCCACCACCTCTCTCTCGTCTCTCTTCCAACCAAAATATTCTAAATCTTCAGTGAATTATTTTAATGAATATTTAGAAATAAATATAAATGATAGTTGGACTGCTAATTATCCAAGAGAGTGTGCTTATAGGCCTTTATGTTGGATTCAGAGTATAAAGCTCATGTTTTAGATTTTGGGACTGCTAAGTTTTTCAAGCATGGTTCATATATATAGTTGGACAACATTTGCTGGTACTTTTGGCTATGCTGCTCCAGGTTACACCTTTTCCCTTATAATTTTGAAATGATAGTGATCACATCATTTTTCACTTGTTTTGTTGATTTAGTTTATATTTCATTTTTCTCTATTAAGATAATAAGATCTTTATATGGTAAATCTTTAAAATGGATTAAGCTTATGCAATATCTACTGTCTATTCTATATCAATGCTCTACACAGTGGAATAAAACTTGATTGTGCTTGTTCATATTGCATCAAATCAATAATTTTTAAATATATTACCTTTTTCATTAGGACATTATGCGTGACTGAAACTTAATGCTCTATGATCACTGACGGAAATGCAACATCATTTTCAGCTATCAAGAAGAGGATGGAGAAGGATATTGATAAAGTTAGAAAGATTGCACATAGTGTCAAAACAAAAATAGAAGCTATAAACAGAGATGTAATGAGACAAAGATAATGACTTGATGTTTTAGTCGATTTTAGTCCTGAAATTTCAAACATGAGGAATTTTTTATATGGTCTTGTTATTTGCATAACTTAGTATAGTTGAACAATACATTGAGTTTATGTTTTGAATTATAGTTGATGTATCAACACACTTTGATGTATGTTTTTACTTATTATTATAGTTGATGATCAATACATTTTGTTTATGTTTTGAATTATATTGACTTGCTTGTTTATAATATTTTTCTTTTAGTTTGATAATACGATGAATTTGTTTATTTTTTGAAATATTATAAATATTTGAATACAAATTAGATAAAAATTTATATTAAATTTATATTTATTTTGTATGAAAACAAGCTTATTTTGTAATTAGAAAAATAAAAAAAAATTCTATTTTACCTTAATGACGGATTTACAGATGAATTTTCTGTCTGTAATCAGAATGTGAGATTATTTTTCAAAGTTCAAATTACAAGCAAAAAATTCGTCGAAAAATCCGTCTGTAATTACAGACGAAAAATCCGTCTGAAAATCCGTCTGTAATTACAGACGAAAAATCCGTCAAAAAGTTCGTCGCCTTCGGAAAATGGATGGAGAATTTACAGAGAAAAAATTCGTTGGTAACTAGTAAAAATTCGTCGGTAATTTCTGATGGAAAAAACCCGTCGGTAAATAATTTCCGACGGGGCTTTTACAGAGGGACAAAATCCGTCGGTAACCAAAAATCTGACTGTAATAAAGACTAAATTTTTCTGTAAATTTGTCTGTATTAAGCCATTTTCTAGTTGTGTTTGAGCGTTTAACTCCAGTTTTGGTGCCAGTTCTAGCGTTTTACGCCAGAAAAGGGTCTCTGGCTGGCGTTTTACGCCAGTTTGGGCCATCAAATCTCAGGAAAAGTGTGAACTATTATATATTTCTGGAAAGCCCAAGATGTCTACTTTCCAACGCAATTGAGAGCGCGCCAATTGGGCTTCTGTATCTCTAGAAAATTTACTTCGAGTGCAGGAGGGTCAGAGTCCAACAGCATCTGCAGTCCTTTCTCAGCCTCTGAATCAGACTTTTGCTCAGGTCCCTCAATTTCAGCCAGAAAATACCTAAAATTACAAAAAAACACACAAACTCATAGTAAAGTATAGAAATGTGATTTTTGCATAAAAACTAATAAAAATATAATAAAAAGTAATTAAAACATATTAAAAACTATATAAAAACAATGCCAAAAAGGGTATAAATTATCCGCTCATCAGACACGTACGCGTGAGCATATTTGTGCGCAAGGCACACTTCCTGCGCCACTCCCGCGCAAATCTCTGTTCACTTTTATTTTTCACGCACACACATATGACGCGTATGCGTCAGCGACGCTTGCGCGTTGTGTGCTCTCTTTTTTTTTTTTTTAAATATCCGGTTCCTATTCTAAAATACTTGCATGATCAGAGAAATAGTAAAAACTCAATAAAAATCAAATAAGTAAGAAAACTACTACTATGAAAAGTAACTAAGGATACGAAATTATCGGGTTGCCTCCTGACAAGCGCTTCTTTAACGTCACTAGCTTGACACTTGATTATTGAAGTTTCTTCCTCTTCTTCAAGTTGGTTAAAAGAAATGTCTCCAAGGGGGGAGAGGTGAAAATTAGTGCCCCCTGATATAAATTCCTCCTAACGAGCTTTCTTTTATTGTGATTAGCTTGATTCACCTTGCTTGTTGGGGTAGAGGTTGGATTGTTTTTTGCTGACCTTCTCTTTTTCATGGATATTTTCTTCTGTTTCTTGGTCACAATCCCCTTTTCAGTGCTTTCCTTGGTTGCCTTCACTTCTTTGATTTCAAAATGTGGGTGTTGTGTGATGGTTAGAGTATACCCTTCATCAAGAACTTCTTGAATTGGTGGTTCAATAAACTCATCCTCTATGCCACTCTCTGCTTTATTGGATTGTAGATTCCCGTAATTGTTTTCATCCCTTACAACATCTTTTGTTTGTGTATCTTCCTCCTTTGTTTTTGCATCTCCCTCTTCTTCCATGCGTAAGGGTGGAAATTTCTCTAATTCATTGGAGTATGAACTCCTTTGATTGATTTTCTCACTTTCTTCTATAGGATCTTGCATTATATCTCTTGGGAAGAAATTTGCTTGTTTCTCTTCCTGTGACTTGATAATCGACTGCGCATGTTTCTCTATATTTTTGACACTCGTCTTTATATTACGTATGAATTCTTTCATGAGAAGATTAAGGTCTGATGGTATTTGAGATAAATAAGGAGATGGTGGCTCTTGATATGAATAAAAAGGAGATGATGATTCTTGATAAGAGTAAAAAGATGATGGTTCTTGGTATGGATAGGGAGATAGTGGCTCTTGATATGGGTAGAAAGATGTTGGTTCTTGATATGGATAGAGAGGTGGTGGTTCTTGGTATGAATATGGAGATGATGGTTCTTGATATGAATATGGAGATGGTGGTTGTTGATAGTTGGAACATGGAGCACTGAAGTTTCTATGGTTTTGACCTTGCCAACCAAAATTTGGGTAGTTCTCCCATTCATAATGATATGAATCACTCCTTGGGTGTGAGTAGTAACCCATGTGATCTATCTCCATTATTGTTCCTTAGCACAAAACACCAAACAAAATTAAACGCACCATGTGGTAAACAGGAAAGCAAAGAAGAAATAACAGAATTTTTTTATATATAAAATTTAAATAAAATTAAAACTAAAATGCCTAATCTAAGCAATCAAACAACTAACAGTTGTCAATCACAATCAATCCGCGGCAACGGCGCCAAAAACTTGGTGCGGAATTTATAACCACAAACTAACCGGCAAGTGCACCGGGTCGTACCAAGTAATACCTCAGGTGAGTGAGGGTCGATCCCATGAGGATTGATGGATCAAAAAACAATAATTGAATGATAGGCTTAGTTAGACAAACATAAAGTAGTGTTTGAGAGTCCAAAAAGCATTAAACAGTAAATTCAGAGTTCAAAGATAGGCAAGTAAATAAGTTGGGAATAAAATATGGAGAAGGTAGTTAAGGTTTCAGACTTATCTATTTTTCCAGATTGATCTTTCTTACTAAATATTTTAATTATGCAAGATTTAATTCATGGCAAACTGTATGTGACTAGACTCTAATTCCTTAGACCTTTCTAGTCTCCTCTAATTCTCATTAACTGCCAATTCCTTGGTCAATTAATTCCAATTAGAGGGTGAAGTTTAATTCTGGTTATTATGCCACAAAAACTCTAATTACTCAAATATAAAAGAATTATATGTCACGTATCCCGTTAAATCCAGATAATTAGAAGTTTAGGAGAATTTGTTTTCAAGTTGTTGTTCAAGTAAAGAGCTTTTCCAAGTTATACAAGAACTCAATTAGAAAGAGGGTCATACTTTCGTTCCACCCAATTTCATAAGATAAAGAACAAAAGCAATTCTTAAATTATAAATCAATACATAAATTAAAATAGAAAAAGCAAAAGAATCAATCCATACAAATAGATAGAGCTCCTAATCTTAACAATGGAGAATTAGTTGCTCATGGTTCAGAGTGAAAAACTAGGATTGTAAATTGGGCTGAGTTGGAATGAAAAGTTAACTAATCTGCGAATCCTCCTCAGGGAAGTTTCTTTTATATCTAATCCTAATAAATTTTAAAATCTAATTTCTAAAATTAAAATAATATCCTTTCCTAAAATAAAATTTAAATTTAAATCAGAATTAATTAAATAATCAGCAAGTCTTCAATTGATGGATGGGGACCACTTGTTTCGTCCATTCTGCAGCTTCTAACATGTGTTTTCTGGGCTGAAAATTGAGTCAAAAACAGCCCAGAAATTGCCCCCAGCGTTTTCTGCGTTTTCTACACGTAGCACATGTTACGCGTACGCGTCAGTCACGCATACGCGTCGATAGTCTTCTTCGCGAGTCACGCGTACGCGTTGCCATGGAAATCTTCAAATCACGCGCACGTGTGAGGTGCGCGCGCGCGTCGCTCCTCGCTGCCATCTCCTTTAATTCCTGTGCTGCAGAAACTCCATCAAATTCAGCCGAATGCTACCTAAAATAAACAGAATTGCAAAAGACTCAAAGTAGCATCCATAGTGGCTAAAGATAATTAATTTTTTATTAAACTCAACAAATTAAATGCAAATTCACTAGGAAAAGATTGGAAAGATTCTCACGCATTACAATGCATTATAACTTGCCTTCGATGATACCACCACGAAGACCATGTTTCGATCAGAAGACCCAACTTGTACCCTAAGGGTTACCAACCCTTTTGCAGGAGTGAACACTCCACTATAGTTAGTCACAGAAATAATAGTAGGGATTAAATCATCCAGATGTTTCCCTACTTTCATTAACATCCTCTTAGGCAACAAACTTACTGCTGCTCCTCCATTGATTAAAACTTTATTCACCTTGATTCCACCCATGGAAGCTGTGATTTGTAAGGGATGAAGATGAGATTTTTGTTTTTTAGTACGCCTCTGAAAATAGCCTGGTTGATCCTCATATCGAATGAATGAAAAAACCTCCTCATCTTCTACATCTTAGTCTTCACCAGGATTTCCCTCATATTCTCCTAGATATTCAGTTGGAATTATCGAAATGTGCTCACCATTTCATCATCACCCTCTTCAAAGTACTCCTCATCCAAATCAACATCTTTCTCTTTAATAACCTCTGTGGCTATTATTATAGCCTTGCCTTTATATAGTTAAACAGGGGATGGAATTTCCTTTGAATTTGTTTCTCCAACAGCAGGGAATACCACCCTCGAAGGAATAGAAGGAGTTGCCCCCTTGACTTTTTCACTCTGAGATGCCCCTAGAACTTGACGTCTACCCCTTCCTCTTTGATATCCTCTTGCTTGACCTCGAAAACAAGGATAACGATTGATTAGCAGATATTTTATACGCTTTTTAGCATCATTTTCATATAGTTTTTATTATGTTTTGTTTAAGTTTTATTATCTTTTCATAGGTTTTAGTGAAAAATTCAAATTTTTGGATTCTACATTGAGCTGTTGTGTTTTATGATGATTTCAGGTAAATTCTGGCTGAAATTGAGAAGCTTTGGGAAAATCTGAGTCAGAGACAGAGAAAGGACTGTAGATGTTGTCATATTCTGACCTCCGTGCACTCAAAGGAGCATTTTTGGAGCTACAGAAATCCAAATGGCACGCTCTCAATGGCATTGGAAAGCTAACATCCAGGGTTTTCCAACAATATATAATAGTTTATGCTTTCCTCTGGAAATGAATGTCCAAAACTGGCGTTCAACGCTAGTACTTCACCCTCTTCTTGGCGTTGGATGCCCAAAAGGGAGCAGCTGGCGTCCAATGCCCAAAAAGGAGTCCAAAGATGGCGTTCAACACCCAAGAAGGGTACTAGCTCAAGGAGCCACCCTTAGCTTAGCCCAAACACTCACCAAGTAGGTCCTAGAAGTGGATTTTTGCACTATCAACCTAGTTTATTCTATTTCCATAATCCTTAGTTGCTAGACTAGTATATATAGAACAAAGATCACCCTTGTTAGAGATCTTTGCCCATTCAAATCTTTCATTACTTTTCTATAAGCTATGAGTCACTAACCTTCTAGGTTAAGGTTAGGATCTCTACTGATTCTTATAGATTAATAATATTACTATTCTATTTCAATCTATGCTTGATTCCATTCTAAGATGTATCTTCGTTCTTCATCCTAATGAATTGGAAGTGTAACTTGACCGTCATCCCTATTCTACATGGGTTCTTGCGAGTCCTTGACGGGATAGTACTGAACCACAAGCTTGATTATACATCTCTTAGACGGCTAATTCATGACATCATTGGGGACTTGGAGACATCAGTTCAACCAAGGTACAGGGGCGATTAGGGCCTTTGTGGTATAAGCTAGGATCAATGGAGCAGTATTTTCTGATTCGGAAGATCCGACCTTGTCTGTGGTGATTTGAGTAGGATCACCAAGGGAATGGACTGCTAGAGCTTCACCCTCGTTCAAATTGGATGACCACTGACCTGGCGTTCGATCTGAGGCAGAGGAGATTAATGACCACTGACCTGGCATTAGTCACTTATAGCCTGCCATGGAATGAATCATCAGAAGTTGAAGTAGACGGTGAGAAAAGTTGATCCAGAAGGAAGGAGTATCTCTGAAGCCTCAACCGCTCTCTTATCATTGATTTCACACCACTTAAGTAATTCTATCTTTATCTTATTTTTATGCGTTTTCCACAACAACTATATCGCCTGACTAAGACCTACAAGATAGCCATTGTTTGTTCAAACCAACAATCTCCGTGGGATCGACCCTCACTCACCTGAGGTATTACTTGGACGAGCCGGTGCACTTGCCAGTCTATCTGTGCGAATATTGCGGAGTCAATTTCGTGCACCAACCGTTGCTGGGGATTGTTCGAGTTTGACAAATTACCAGATTATCTTATTGCTTAGATTTGGTACCTTTAATTGTGTCTTTTGTTTTCTTTTTCAAAAACTTTTTCAAAATCCATCTTTTCTTTGTCTTTTGTTTGAGTCTAGTGTTAATTTTTAAGTTTGGTGTCCCTTGTGTGTTTATCTTTTCTTTAAATTTTCGAAAATTGTTCTTGAGTGTTCTTCTTGGTATTCAACTTGTTCTTGTTTCTTTTCTTTGCTTGATATAAAAATTTTAAGTTTGGTGTCTTTTGGTTGTTTTTCTCTTTCTTCATTAATTCGAAAAAAAATATTTCTTTTATCTTTATTCAAATTTTTGAAAATCTTGTTTCTTTTCTTATCTTGATTTAAAAATTTTTAAGTTTAATGTTTTCTTGTTAGTAAAGTCAAATTTCAAATTTCAAACCTTATCTTTTTCAAATCTTTTCTTTTAATTTGATTTTCTCCTATCTTATCTTTCTTTTTAAAGTTTAAAATTCAAATCTTTTTAAATATTTACTATCTTTTCAAATTTGATTTTCAAAATCTTTTTAATTTTAAATCTTATCTTTCTTAACTTCCTTTTAAATCTTTATCTAATATTTCTCTTTTTAATTTTAAAACTTACCTAACTTATCTTATTTTTAATTTTAAACTTTTCAATTTCAAATCTTTCCTTCTTTTTTCGAAAATAACCTTTCAATTTTCAATTCCTTTTAGTTAATTTATTTTTAATTTCCTTCTTGTTTTTGAATTAAATAAATAAATAAAATAAAAACAAAAATATTTTAATTCTAGTTTCTCTTTTTATCTCTTAAAATTCGAATTCTTCCACCCCCTCTATTCGAATTCTTCTTCTCACTCCTCTACCCTCATTCTTCTTTCTTCTTCACATCTCACTGGGAGTTCTCTATACTTTGGCATAAAAACTTCCATTCTCTTTCTTTTTGTTTTTCTTTTTCTTGTTTATGAGTAGGAATAGAGATAAAAAATCTCTCTTTGATCCTGATCCTGAACCTGAGAGGACCATAAGGAGGCGTTTACAACAATTTAAAGCACAACACTCCAGAGGAAACCTCACAGAAATTTTTGAACAAGAAGCTGAAATTACAAACATGGTAGCCGATCCGAATGATACAGGAGATGCAAGGATGGTTCTTGGTGAGTTCACTGCACCCACTTCTGACTTTTATGGAAGAAGCATCTCCATACCTGCCATTAGAGCAAATAACTTTGAGCTTAAGCCTCAATTAGTCTCTCTAATACAACAGAATTGCAAATTTCATGGACTTCCACAGGAAGATCCACATCAATTCCTATCTGAATTCTTGGAAATCTATGATACTGTTAAGACCAATGGAGTGGATCCTGAAATCTACAGGCTTATGCTTTTCCCTTTTTCTGTTAGAGATAGAGCTAGGATATGGTTAGATTCTCAGCCAAAAGAAAGCCTAGACTCTTGGGAAAAGTTAGTCAATGCATGCTTGGCCAAGTTCTTTCCACCTCAGAAGATGAGCAAGCTCAGGGTGGAAGTTCAAACATTCAGATAAAAAGAGGGTGAATCCCTCTAGGAAGCTTGGAAAAGATACAAGCAACTGATTAGGAAATGTCCTCCTGACATGCTCTCAGAATGGTCTATCCTAGGTATCTTCTATGATGGTCTATCTGAGATGTCCAAGATGTCCTTGGATCATTCTGCTGGTGTATCACTCCACTTGAAGAAAATGCCTGAAGAGGCACAGGAACTCATTGAAATAGTTGCAAACAACCAGTTCATGTACACTTTTGAGAGAAACCCTATGAACAATAGGGTAGCTCAGAAGAGAGGAGTCTTGAAGGTTGACACTCTGAATGCCATATTGGCTCAGAATAAGATCTTGACCCAACAAGTCAATATGATCTCTCAGCATTTGACTGGAATGCAAGCTGCAGATGGCAGCATTCAAGACACCACCTATAAAGGAGAAGCTTATGATCCAGATCAACCCATAATGGAGGAGGTGAATTATATAGGAGAACCTTACGGAAACACCTACAACTCCTCATGGAGGAATCATCCTAACTTATCATGGAAGGATCAACAGAAGCCCCAGCAAGGCTTCAACAATAATCAAGGTGGAAGAAACCAGAATAGGTTTAACAGTAATAAACCATTCCCATCTTCTCAGCAACATATGGAGACTTCTAAGCAGAGCCTCTATGACTTAGCAACCATAATCTCTAAAACTAGGTCTTCCATCAGAAATCTGGAGGTACAAGTTGGTCAGCTGAGTAAGAGAATCCCTAAGACCCCTCCTAACACTCTCCCAAGTTAACATTGAAGTAAACCCAAGGAAAGAGTGCAAGGCCATCACTATAGAAATGGAGGCCGAATTTGAAGGGGATGCTTTGGCGTTGAACGCCAGTAAGGGAGTCCTTACTGGGCATTCAACGCCCAAAGAAGAGCCATTCCTGGCGTTGAACGCCAGTAAGGGAGTTCCTACTGGGCGTTCAACGCCCAAAGAGGAGTTATCCCTGGCGTTGGACGCTAGTAAGGGAGGGAGTCCTTACTGGGCATTCAATGCCCAAAGTGGCACAACAGCTGGCATTGAACGCCAATAATGGGGCTGCTGGGCATTCAACACCCACTAAAAATTCCCTATTGATGCATTGAAGGCAACTAAGGCTCATGAAGAGACTATAAAAGTTCCATTGAATTCCTTGTTACAAATTATGGATTATGAAGATCACTCCTCCTCTAATGAGGAAGAGGAATCTAGGGAAGAGCAAGTTGCTTGTTACCTAGGAGTCCTCATAAAGCTAAATACCAAGTTATTTAGAACAGAGACATTGGAGGAAGAACCTCCAGTGCCTTGGTTCAAAAGAAACTATCTTAGAAGCTGCCGGATCCCGGACGCTTCCTAATTCCTTGGACCATAGGCACCATTACCTTTGAGAAGGGTTTGTGTGATCTAGGGTCAAGCATAAACCTCATGCCACTCTCTGTAATGGAGAGACTGAGAATCTTTGAGGTACAAGCTACAAGAATCTTAATGAATCCAAATTTTACGATGTATTTTGGTTTGATTTGAGTTGATTTCATCACTTAAACCCACATTTATTCATTCAAATAGCATACTTTTGTGTTCTCTCCCTTAATTGAGCCTAATTGTGAAAACATGCTTTTTTGTGCTTAATTTAATCAATTTTATTCCATTTACATTCCATTCGATACCTTGATATTGTTTGTGAGTAATTTCAGATGTAGAAGGTAGGAATGGCTTGGTAAAGATGGCAGAAGAGCATGCAAGAGGGAGAAAACATGAAGAAAACAAATGAGAAGCACACATTGGAGTGTGCGTGCGAACAAACCACTAGGCGTACGCACAAGAACCACAAAGCCATGTGTGCGTATGCATAACATCCTGTGCGTGCGCACAAGAAGAAAATCAGCATGTGTGCGTACGCACACACCTATGCGTACGCACAAGTCCCAGCATGTGACTCATTTATTGCAAATCGCTGGGGGCGATTTTTGGGCCTCCAGAGCCCAGTTTTGGGACTTTCTAAAGCTGATTCTTCCTATATCAAAGGGGGCCTCACTCCATGTGAAGGGAGAAGAAATTAGGGTTAGTTTAGCATCATGTAAGTCATTTTCTAGAGAGAAAAGCTCCCCCTTCTCTCTAGAACTTGGGTTTCTTAGTTTAATTTCCTTGTAATTTCTCTTTCTAATTCTTGTTTTCATCTATTTTCTTTTACCTGTCTTTGTTCTATTCTTTTAATTTCCCTAGTTTATCTGGTTAATTTCTCATTTTGCTTACTTTTTATGTTTATGAGCACTGTTGTTATTTTGATTTCCATTTAATGCAATTTATGTTTCATGCTCTTTTATTGTTTAATTGAGTTGTTATTATGATTTTCTCAATTTTGGTAGTTGTAGATTTTATTATTTCAAGTTATTTTATCATGCTTTCTTTTCATGCCCACCAAGTGTTTGATAAAATACTTGGTTGGATTTTTGCCTAGTTTTTCACATCTTGGTTGGAAATTTGGGTAATTGGGTGAACTTGAGTGGTGGATGTCCATTCCACATTGTGTGAGGATTGTTAATTGATTTGGTTTTCACTAACACTAAGCCTTCCATTAATAGAGTTGGTAAGGACTTGTGGATTGAAATCAATTATGCCCTTTTGACTAATTCTCGATGTTAGGATTGACTAATTGGGATTAATTCCACACAATTACCATGTTTGTGGTCTATAACTAGGATAGGAATCCCTAATTCGCCAATTCTTGCCAAGAGCCCTTTTTGCCATTTAATTTCCATTTTCATTGCTTTACTTGCTTTCCATTTAATTACTTGCCATTTTAATTCTTGCCTCTTACAATCAAAACCCCAAAATCTCCCATAGCCAATGATTGAGCATTTAATTGCAACTCCTAGGGAAGACGACCCGGGAGTTCAAATACTCTCGGTTTATAATTTGATTTGAATTGTGACTATTTTTAGAATTAAAATTTGATTGTGAGAATTCATTGTTGGTTTGGACTATGCTACTAACGAAGTGATCTTTGTTTTGATTAATCCTAAACCGACAATAATTCTCTCTTACATCAAATTTTTTGCGCCGTTGCCGGGGAAGTTGCAATGGTGTTATATTGTTAGCTATTGTGCATATTGTGAATGTTGTGAATAGCTTATTTTTGGTTGATTGTGCATATGTTGCTTGCTTATTTTTGGCTATCGTGAATATTGATAATATGTGAATATGTGAATAATTTGTTTTTGATTGATTGCTTGTTTTTGTTAGTTTTAGGAGTTCATTTTATTTGTTCTTATTGCCTTTGGTTTTTATTTTCTTTTTATCCTATGAATTCTCACCCCTTGCACTTTGAGTTTGGTTGCTATTGTGTTATAGAGATTGAGAATTTCAAGTGTTTGTCACCAAGAAGGAATGAAGAAAAATCAATGAGATTGGGTGTACAAGCTTTGGAATCTCAAAAGCCTTGGAGAATGCAAGCTTGGGTGAGAGCTTCTCAATAAAGTCCAACTTAAGGACTCTAAATAGAAGTGCTAGGTGGGAGACACCCCACCATGGTAACATTGTTCTTACCTTCTCTTTTTGTTTATAATTTGATTTTATCGTATTTTGCTTATTTTAGTTAGCTTAGAATTAGTTTAATTTTGAGCTTAGATAGGTAAATTTTATTTTGGATCATGAATTTATGGGTTTTTTCATGTTTTAGGGTTGAATTTTGGTTGAGTTAAGGCTTAAAGCCTTAGATTTTGAAGAAAAAAGTTTTTTGGAAAAAATAGGGCATGTGCGTGCGCACACCCTTGTGCGAACGCACATAACATAAAAAATTTGCATCCTGTGCATACGCACACCAGCCTGTATGCCTTCTGTTGGGAGTGCTCGCACGTCTTGTGCGCGTGCATTCCCCTATGTTTTGCACTTTATGCGTTCGCACGCCTTTGTGCGTACGCATGCCACCTTCCCTTTGCGCAATCTATGCGTACGCACCAATATGTGAGTACGCACACTCCCTTACACCCATTCTGTTGGGAGCACTGGCACAGCTTGTGCGCATGAACCCATACCCCTTTTTTCCCTTGTGCGTGTGCGCGGATCTGTGTGCGCACGCACACATGATCCTTTCCTAAAAAAAAGTGTTTTGTGCGTACATACAAGCGCACAAGCTTGTGCTTATGCACACTTCTTGATCCCCTCTTTGCTCGGAGCATTCGCACATGTTGTGCGAGTGCACACATCCCCTGTTCTGCCTTGCATGCGTACGCACACATGCTTGTGCGTTCGCACAAGTGCTGTTTTGGGCAAAATTTTTATTTGCACTTTTTCTTAAGCCCTAACATACTTCCACCCCATCCATCCCTCTTTTCTCTTACTTTTTCTCTATTTTCTACTTATTCTTGTTAGTTTTATTTGCATCTCATTTTTATTTTAGTAATTATATTAGTTTTGCTTTAGTTTTTTGTTAATTAAATAAATTACAAGTGTTTGATTGATGATTGATTGGGTTGCTTCTTGCTTAAAATTTGGTTTAATTTTTGATGAATATGTGCACTGAGCATTAAGTCTTTGTTTGATTGCCTAATTAAATTTTGAGTTTGATTCATATGTTGTCGCGACCATGTGGGTTAAACTATATCCTTGTTTGGCATCTTGAAGTATGCACTTGTACTTAAGTGAATTGAGTTGAAAGTACTTGTTCATCATGATTTCCATATCGAATTCTTCACATTACAAGGCACTTGTTTGTTTTTAATGCTTTGCATTTGTTTGAGTGATTTAACTTGATTCTTATCAAGCTTGTCGCTTTTTGCAACAAGTACCTTTACCATGTGAGTATTTCATTATGTTTAAGGATAAACAAGTAGTTTTCTTTTCATCATGGAATTGGTTATTATTGATTGTGCCATTTTACATTCATCTTGCGCTTTCACTTGCACAATTTCAATTTCCAATATCAAATACTCAATTCACTTTAATTGTGGTTACCTAGGGTTGATTGTGCCTTAAGTTTTGCTTATTCTTTACTTGTAACCTAGGCCACTTAATCGAGGAACACATGCTATTTCTTCTGATTATGTGGTTACCTTTTTAACTGACCAATGTGTTGTGTTCTAAACTGCGCACACTTAGAATATACGCATTGTCTTCTATCATACCCCACACATCTTACTTTTCCTCAATTCTTGTTTATTTGATTTATCTAGCAACCCTGAGCCCCAGTGCTTACCAGCTGAAAGTGAAGCCCCATAGTTCTTCACCCCCGGATTGAGTACATGCACGGAAGACCGTGCAACATTTAAGTGTGGGGGAGGATCCGCAATTTTTGGGGCATAAATTTCTCTTTCTCAACACTTTGCATTAATTTCTAGTTCCTAGTTATTAGGTATTTTGTTAATATTTGTTTATCATTTCATTACATTGCACTTTGCTTAGTTGCTTGTATATATCTTAGCTTGCTTATAGCTTTATAGTATAAATATTTGCATGTTACCTAGTATAGGAAATAAGTTTGGTAGAACAATAAAGAATATTCAAGAAATCTCTTTTAGGGAATTCCATTGATTAGATTTGAAAAAACTTGTTTTTGAACTTGCTTGAAGTATTTTTATGGAACATAGAAAAGAGCTTGAACAAAAGACCAGTGAGACTTGAGCTTTAATTGTATGGTTGTATATTTTCAACCATAAATTTTATTCTTGTGTGTTATACTCCTTTTATGATTGTGATCTTAGATTTGCTTGAGTTTTTATGTCCTACATTTAATGTTTTGATTGCATTTAGTATGATTGAGGCCATTTTTGAAATTGAACTCACAAACCTATATGGCCAACCCTTACATCTACCTTTGTAAACCACTTTTGAGCCTTTAATTCCTCTTTGTTCTAATTTTAAGCACATTGGTGCACGAATTGTAAACCACACATTTCACAACTCGTACCACTAACCAGCAAGTGCACTGGGTCGTCCAAGTAATACCTTACGTGAGTAAGGGTCGATCCCATGGAGATTGTCGGCTTGAAGCAAGCTATGGTTATTTTGTAATTCTTAGTCAGGAGATCGATGATAAGAGTGATTATATTTATGAAGAGTAAAAAGCATAAATTAAATAGTACTTGTTATGCAGTAATGGAAAATAGATTGAGGTTTTGGAGATGCTCTGTCTTCTGAATCTCTGCTTTCCTCCTGTCTTCTTCTTCACGCACGCAGGTCTCCTTCCATAGCAAGCTGTATGTTGGTGGATCACTGTTGTCAATGGCTACCATCCGTCCTCTCAGTGAAAATGGTCCAAATGCGCTGTCACCGCACGGCTAATCATCTGTCGGTTCTCACTAATGTTGGAATAGAATCCATTGATCCTTTTGCGTCTGTCACTATGCCCAGCACTCGTGAGTTTGAAGCTCGTCATAGTCATCCCCTCCCAGATCCTACTCGGAATACCACAGACAAGGTTTAGACTTTTCGGATCTCAGGAATGGCCGCTAATAATCCTAGCCTATACCACGAAGACTCTGATCATGAACCAAGAGGCTAAGAGATACACACTCAATCTAAGGTAGAATGGGAGTGGTTGTCAGGTACGAGTTCATAGGTTGAGAATGATGATGAGTGTCACGGATCATCACATTCATCACGGTTAAGTACAAGTGAGTATCTTAGAATAGAAACAAGCGTGATTGAATAGAAAACAGAAGTAATTGCATTAATTCATCGAGACACAACAGAGCTCCTCACCCCCAATCACGGAGTTTAGAGACTCATGCCATAGAGATACAATGTAAAACATGAAAATTTCATGAGGTGTAAAATAAATCTCTAAAACTTGTTTAAATACTAAACTAGTAACCTAGGTTTACAAAAAATGAGTAAACTATGATAGATAGTGCATAAATCCACTTCCGGGGCCCACTTGGTGTGTGCTGGGGCTGAGACTTGAGCTTTACACGTGCCTAGGCTGTTTCTGGAGTTAAACGCCAGGTTGTAACCTGTTTTGGGCGTTTAACTCTAACTTGTAACATGTTTATGGCGTTTAACGCCAGAATAGGGCAGAGAACTGGCGTTGAACGCCAGTTTGCGTCATCTAAACTCGATCAAAGTATAAACTATTATATATTGCTGGAAAGCCCTGGATGTCTACTTTCCAACACAATTGAGAGTGCGCCATTTAGACTCCTACGGCTCCAGAAAATCCATTTCGAGTGTAGGGAGGTCAGAATCCAACAGCATCTGCAGTCCTTTTTTAGCCTCTGAATCAGAATTTGCTCAGGTCCCTCAATTTCAGCCAAAAAATACCTAAAATCACAGAGAAACACACAAAATCATAGTAAAGTCCAGAAATGTAATTTTTATTTAAAAACTAATAAAAATATACTAAAAACTAACTAAATTATACTAAAAATCATCTAAAAACAATGCCAAAAAGCGTATAAATTATCCGCTCATCACAACACCAAACTTAAATTGTTACTTGTCCCCAAGAAACTAAAAATCAAACTAGGATAAAAAAGAAGAGAATATACTATAAATTCCAAAATATCAATGAAGCTTAGCTCCAATCAGATGAGCGGGACTAGTAGCTTTTTGCCTCTGAACAGTTTTGGCATCTCACTTTATCCTTTGAAGTTCAGAATGATTGGCATCTATAGGAACTCAGAATTCAGATAGTGTTATTGATTCTCCTAGTTTAGTATGTTGATTCTTAAACACAGCTACTTTGTGAGTCTTGGCTGTGGCCCTAAGCACTTTGTTTTCCAGTATTACCACCGGATACATAAATGCCACAGACACATAACTGGGTGAACCTTTTCAGATTGTGACTCAGCTTTGCTAGAGTTCCCAATTAGAGATGTCCAGGGTTCTTAAGCACACTCTTCTTTTTGCTTTGGACCTCGACTTTAACCGCTCAGTCTCAAGTTTTCACTTGACACCTTCACGCCACAAGCACATGGTTAGGGACAGCTTGGTTTAGCCGCTTAGGCCAGGATTTTATTCCTTTTGGGCCCTCCTATCCACTGATGCTCAAAGCCTTGGATCCTTTTTATTACCCTTGCATTTTGGTTTTAAGGGCTATTGGCTTTTTGCTCTTGCCTTTTGGTTTAAAGAGCTTTTGGCTTTTTCTGCTTGCTTTTTTTTCTTTTCCCTTTTTTTTATATTTCGCAAGCTTTTGTATTCACTGCTTTTTCTTGCTTCAAGAATCAATTTTATGATTTTTCAGATTATCAACAACATTTCTCCTTTTCATCATTCTTTCAAGAGCCAACAATTTTAACATTCATACACAACAAATTCAAAAGACATATGCACTGTTCAAGCATTCATTCAGAAAACAAAAAGTATTGTCACCACATCAAAATAATTAAACGAGTTTCAAGGATGAATTCGAAATCATGTACTTCTTGTTCTTTTGTAATTAAAACATTTTTCATTTAAGAAAGGTGATGGATTCATAGGACATTCATAGCTTTAAGACATAGACACTAGATACTAATGATCATGTAATGAAGACACAAACATAAATAAAGCATAGAGAATGAAAACAGAAAAAATAAATAGACAAGGAGATTAAGGAACGGGTCCACCTTAGTGAGGATGGCGTCTTCTTCCTTTTGAAGAACCAATAGTGCTCTTGAGCTCCTCTATGTCTCTTCCTTGCCTTTGTTGCTCCTCCCTCATAGCTCTTTGATCTTCTCTAATTTCATGGAGGAGGATGGAATGCTCTTGGTGCTCCACCCTCAGTTGTCCCATGTTGGAACTTAATTCTCCTAGGGAGGTGTTAATCTGCTCCCAATAGTTTTGTGGAGGAAAGTGCATCCCTTGAGGCATTAGTGGTTATGGAAAAACAAAAAAAACAATGCTTTTTCCACACCAAACCTAAAATGTTTGTTCATCCTCGAGCAAAAGAATGAGGAAAGGAGGAGATGGAGATGTGTGGTGGGTTCTGCCAAGGGTGGGGGAAGTGTGTATGAAAAGGTGTGGCAGGTGGGGATCCTGTGGGGTCCACAGATCCTGAGGGGTCAAAGACTTATCATCCCTGCTCCATTGAGGCATGCAAAAACGCCCTTAGTGTGCAATCCTTGCGTTTAACGCCAGACTGCTGCTTGTTTCTGGCGTTAAACGCCAGCTTTTCTCCCTTTCTTGGCGTTAAACGCCAGTCTGGTGCTTGTTTCTGGCGTTTAACGCCAGCTTGATGCTTCTTTCTGGCGTTAAACGATAGTCTGATGCTTCTTACTGGCGTTTAAATGCCAGTAAGCTCTTCCTCCAGGGTAAGCTATTTTTAATGCTATTTTTCATTCTGTTTTTGATTTTTCAGTTGTTTTTGTGACTTCACATGATCATCAACCTAAAGAAAACATAAAATAGCAATGGAAAATAAATAGATATAATTAAATAACATTGGGTTGCCTCCCAACAAGCGCTTCTTTAATGTCAATAGCTTGACAATGAGCTCTCATGGAGCCTCACAGATAATCAGAGCAGGGTTGGGGCCTCTCAACACCAAAAAATTTAGAGTTTGAATGTGGGGGTTTTGTTTAACTCTGTATTGAGAGAAGCTTTTCATGCTTCCTCTCCATGGTTACAGAAGGAGAACCTTGAGTTTTATAGTTTGCAATGTCTACAAACCATAGAGCTTCCTGAATAGTAAACAATTGCTCATTCGGAAAGGTTTCAGAGATCTCAGTAGGAGGGAGGGATGCTCCTGCTACTGGTTCTATCCTGGACAGGTGATCAGCTACTTGATTCTCTGTCCGTTTTCTGTCTCTTATTTCTATATCAAACTCTTGCAGAAGCAACACCCATCTTATGAGCCTAGGCTTTGAATCCTGCTTTGTGAGTAGATATTTAAGAGCAGCATGGTCAGTGTACACAATCACTTTTGATCCTACTAAGTATGATCTAAACTTGTCAATGGCCTAAACCACTGCAAGCAGCTCTTTTTCTATGGTTGTGTAATTTTTCTGGGCATCATTTAAAACATGGCTAGCATAATAAATGACATGCAGAAGCTTGTTATGCCTCTGTCCCAATACTGCACCAATGGCATGGTCACTGGCATCACACATTAGTTCCAAAGGTAATGTCCAATCTGGTGCAGAAATAACTGGTGCTGTGACCAGCTTAGCTTTCAGAGTTTCAAATGCCTGCAGACACTCTATGTCAAACACAAATGGCGTGTCAGCAGCTAGCAGATTGCTCAGAGGTTTTGCGATTTTTGAAAAATCCTTTATAAACCTCCTATAGAATCCTGCATGCCCTAGAAAGCTTCTGATTGCCTTAACATTGGTGGGTGGTGGTAATTTTTCAATTACCTCTACCTTAGCTTGATCCACCTCTATTCCCTTGTTCGAAATTTTATGCCCAAGGACAATTCCTTCAGTCACCATAAAGTGACATTTTTCCCAATTTAAAACCAGGTTAGTCTCTTGGCATCTTTTCAGAACAAGTGCTAGATGGTTAAGACAGGAGCTAAATAAGTCTCCAAATACTGAGAAGTCATCCATGAAGACTTCCAGAAATTTTTCTACCATATCAGAGAAGATAGAGAGCATGTACCTCTGAAAGGTTGCAGGTGCATTGCATATACCAAAAGGCATTCTTCTGTATGCAAATACTCCAGATGGACATGTGAATGCTGTTTTCTCTTGGTCCTGAGGATCTACTGCAATTTGGTTGTAACCTGAATAGCCATCCAAAAAGCAGTAGTATTCATGACCTGCTAGTCTTTCTAGCATCTGGTCTATGAATGGTAAAGGGAAGTGATCCTTTCTGGTGGCTGTATTGAGCCTTCTGTAGTCAATACAAATACGCCACCCTGTAACTGTTCTTGTAGGAACCAGTTCATTTTTTTTATTATGAACCACTGTCATACCTCCCTTCTTAGGGACAACATGGGCAGGGCTCACCTAGGGGCTATCAGAAATAGGATAAATAATCCCAGCCTCTAGTAACTTAGTGACCTCTTTCTGCACCACCTCCTTCATTGTGGGATTTAGCTGCCTCTGTGGTTGAACCACTGGCTTAGCATCATCCTCCAATAGGATCTTGTGCATGCATCTGGCTGGGCTAATTCCCTTAAGATCACTTATGGACCATCTAAGAGCTGTCTTGTGTGTCCTTAGCACCTGAATTAGTGCTTTCTCTTCCTGTGGCTCTAAAGCAGAGCTTATGATTACAGAAAAAGTGTCACCTTCTCCCAGAAATGCATATTTCAAGGATGGTGGTAGTGGTTTGAGCTCGAATTTAGGAGGTTTCTCCTCTTCTTGAGGAGTTTTCAGAGGTTCTTTTATTTCCTCTGGTTCCTCCAGATCAGGCTGAACATCTTTAAAAATGTCCTCTAGCTCTGATTCGAGACTCCCAGTCATATTGACCTCTTCCACCAGGGAGTCAATAATATCAACGCTCAGGCAGTCTTCTGGTGTGTCTGGATGTTGCATAGCTTTGACAACATTCAACTTAAACTCATCCTCATTGACTCTCAGGGTTAACTCCCCTTTTTGGACGTCAATGAGGGTTCGTCCAGTTGCTAGGAATGGTCTTCCTAGAATGAGAGTTGCACTCTTGTGCTCCTCTATTTCCAGCACTACAAAGTCAGTAGGGAAGGCAAATGGCCTAACCTTGACAATCATGTCCTCAATTATGCCTGATGGGTATTTAATGGAGCCATTAGCAAGTTGGAGACATATCCGGGTTGGTTTGACTTCTTCAGTTAACCAAGCTTTCTTATAGTGGATGCAGGTATTAGGTTGATGCTTGCCCTAAGATCACATAAAGCTGTCTTGGTGCAATTTCCCTCTAATATACATGGTATTATAAAGCTCCCGAGATCTTTAAGCTTTTCTGGGAAGCTTTTCAGAATGACTGCACTGCATTCTTCAGTGAGGAGAACTCTTTCAGTTTCTCTCCAATCCTTCTTATGACTCAAGATCTCCTTCATGAACTTGGCATAAGAGAGTATTTGCTCAAGTACCTCTGCAAATGGAATCTTTATTTCAAGAGTCCTGAGATAGTCTGCAAAGCGGGCAAATTACTTATCCTGCTCCGCTTGGCAGAGTTTCTGAGGATAAGGCATTTTAGCTTTATATTCTTCAACCTTAGTTGCTGCAGGTTTATTTCCTACAGAGGCAGGTTGAGAAGCCTTCTTGAGGGAGTTATTATCAGCACTTGTAGGTGTCTGATCCCTCACTAGCGTTTGAACACCAGAACTAAACATGGATTGGGCATTGAACGCCAGATTCTTACCCTTTTCTGGCGTTTGAATGCCAAACTTATTCCTCTATGGGCTCTTACTATCCTCAGAGGGATTTTGGGTAGCAGGTTGCTCATCCTCTGTCAGCTGTTCTTTTCATGGCTTTCTACTACTTTGAGTTGAGGTATTTAATGTTTTTCCACTTCTCAATTGAACTGCTTGGCACTCCTCTGTTATCTGTTTTTCTAATTGCTGTTTTGTCTGATTCAATTGTGATTCCATATCCTTGTTAGCATTTTTGGTTTCTTGTAGCATCTCCTGAACTTCTGCTAACTTCTTGTTATAGAAGATAGTTGCTGATTGAGTTCAGCAACTTGTTCCTGAGGACTAAAGTCAGTTGATACTTCCTTGCCTTCTTTTTTCATGGAGGACTCATTACTTATGTACAGATGCTGATTTGTAGCAACTATATCGATAAGCTCTTGAGCCTCTTCAATAGTCTTTCTCATGTGTATAGATCCACCAGCTGAGTGGTCTAGAGATACCTGAGCTTTTTCTGTAAGCCCGTAGTAGAAGATATCTAACTGCACCCACTCTGAAAACATTTCAGAGGGGCATTTCCTTAGCATCCCTCTGTACCTCTCCCAGGCGTTATAAAGGGATTCATCATCCTCTTGTTTAAAGCCTTGGATGTCCAGCCTTAGCTGTGTCATCCTTTTTGGAGGGAAATATTGATTCAGGAATTTGTCTGATAACTATTTTCATGTTCTTATGCTTGCTGTGGGTTGGTTATTTAACCACCTCTTAGCTTGATCTTTTACAGCAAACGGAAATAGCAACAGCCTGTATACGTCCTGATCTACCTCCTTGTCACGCACTATGTCAATAATTTGCAAGAACTGCGCCAGAAACTCAATAGGTTCTTCCTGTGGAAGACCGGAATACTGACAATTTTTCTGCACCATGACAATGAGCTGAGGATTTAGCTCAAAACTGCTTGCTTTGATGGGAGGTATACAGATGTTACTCCCATATGCAGCAGTAATGGGGTTAGTATATGACCCCAGAGTCCTTCTGGACTGTTCATTTCCACTTAGGTCCATGATGGAGAAGGGGAGATGATGCGGATTGCAAATAAAATATATTTTTTTTTGAAAACCGAAATTACAATAAAATAAAATAAAATAAAATAAATGAAAAATTGACTATAATTTCAAAAATTTGAAGAAAAAGAAATAAAAGAAAATTGAAAATTAAATTAATTAATTAAAAAGATTTAAAAAAAGATGTGGGTGAGGATTTTTCGAAAAAAAATGAAGAGAGAGAAATTGGTTAGGAAGTTTTGAAAAAGATATGTCTTAAAATTAAAGATACTTGTAAGAAAATAAAATAAAAAAAGAAAAGATATGAAAAAGATTTGATTTTAAGATTTGAGATTAGAAAAGATAAGATAAGCTGGGTAAGAGAAGATAAGGAATTTAAATTAAAAAGTTTTGAAATTTGAATTTTGAAATTTGAAATAAGATAAGATAAGATTTTGAAAAAGATATGATTTTTTTGAAAAAGATTTGAATTTTGAAATTTTAAAACTAAGATAAGATAAAATAAAAAATTTTAAAATAAAATCTGAATTTTTAAAAGGAAAATTTGAAAAATCAATTAAAATAAAGGAAAAAGATATTTTTGAATTCAATGAGGAAAGAAAAAAACAATAAAAAGACACAAAACTTAAAATTTTTAGATCTAATGCTCCTTATTTTCGAAAATTTGGAGGAAAAACACCAAGGAACACTAAACATAAAAATTTTAAGATCAAAACACAAGCAAGACTCAAGAACACCTTGAAGATTCACAAGAACACGAAGAACAAAAATTCAAAGACTCAAAGGACTCAAGAACATAAAAAGGAGGAACACCAAACTTAAAATTTTTAGAAAACCAAAAATAAATTTTTGAAGATTAAATAAGAACTAACAAAAAAACACCAAACTTAAAACTTGACACAAGATTTAATCAAAGAAAGATTATTTTTGAAAAGATTTTAGAAAGAAAGACTCAAAGGAGCAACTATTCACAAGAACATAGACACATTCAACAAATGCAAGGATTAAACAGAGAAAACTATAAATTTTTTTTTATTTTGGATACTAATAATTCGAAAATGCACAAGAAAAACAAGAAAAAATACAAAACAAGAAAAACTAAAGATCAAACAAGGAAAATAAACAAGAACAACTTGAAGATTAAGAAAAAAAACTAAGAACATATAATTCGAAAAATTGAAAGAAAAATAAAATCATGCAATTGACACCAAACTTAAAATATGAAACTAAACTCAAACAGAAGACTAAATCATGAAGTTATTGGTTTTAAAAATTTTTGAAAAAAAAATTTAGAAAAATAAAATAAGGATTTTAAAATTTTAACCAAAAACAATAATAGAAGACTCTAAACCAAAAAGAAAAATTTTTCCTAATCTAAGCAACAAAAATAAACTGTCAGTTGTCCAAACTCGAACAATCCCCAGCAACGGCGCCAAAAACTTGGTGCGCGAATTGTAAATCACACCTTTTCACAACTCGTACCACTAACCAGCAAGTGCACCGGGTCGTCCAAGTAATACCTTACGTGAGTAAGGGTCGATCCCACGGAGATTGTCGGCTTGAAGTAAGCTATGGTTATTTTGTAATTCTTAGTCAGGAGATCGATGATAAGAGTGATTATATTTATGAAGAGTAAAAAGCATAAATTAAATAGTACTTGTTATGCAGTAATGGAAAACAGATTGAGGTTTTGGAGATGCTCTGTCTTCTGAATCTCTGCTTTCCTCCTGTCTTCTTCTTCATGCACGCAGGTCTCCTTCCATGGCAAGCTGTATGTTGGTGGATCACCGTTGTCAATGGCTACCATCCGTCCTCTCAGTGAAAATGGTCCAAATGCACTGTCACCGCACGGCTAATCATCTGTCGGTTCTCACTCATGTTGGAATAGGATCCATTGATCCTTTTGCGTCTGTCACTACGCCCAGCACTCGTGAGTTTGAAGCTCGTCACAGTCATCCCCTCCCAGATCCTACTCGGAATACCACAGACAAGGTTTAGACTTTTCGGATCTCAGGAATGGCCGCTAATAATCCTAGCCTATACCACGAAGACTCTGATCATGAACCAAGAGGCTAAGAGATACACACTCAATCTAAGGTAGAACGGGAGTGGTTGTCAGGCACGCGTTCATAGGTTGAGAATGATGATGAGTGTCACGGATCATCACATTCATCACGGTTAAGTACAAGTGAGTATCTTAGAATAGAAACAAGCGTGATTGAATAGAAAACAGAAGTAATTGCATTAATTCATCGAGACACAGCAGAGCTCCTCACCCCTAATCATGAAGTTTAGAGACTCATGCCATAGAGATACAATGTAAAACGTGAAAATGTCATGAGGCGTAAAATAAATCTCTAAAAGTTGTTTAAATACTAAACTAGTAACCTAGGTTTACAAAAAATGAGTAAACTATGATAGATAGTGCATAAAATTACTTCCGGAGCCCACTTGGTGTGTGCTGGGGCTGAGACTTGAGCTTTACACGTGCCTAGGCTGTTTCTGGAGTTAAACGCCAGGTTGTAACCTGTTTTGGGCGTTTAACTCCAACTTGTAACCTGTTTCTGGCGTTTAACGCCAGAATAGGGCAGAGAACTGGCATTGAACGCTAGTTTGCGTCATCTAAACTCGGGCAAAGTATGGACTATTATATATTGCTGGAAAGCTCTGGATGTCTACTTTCCAACACAATTAAGAGCAGCCATTTGGACTCCTGTAGCTCCAGAAAATCCATTTCGAGTGTAGGGAGGTCAGAATCCAACAGCATCTGTAGTCCTTTTTCAGCATCTGAATCAGAATTTGCTCAGGTCCCTCAATTTTAGCCAGAAAATACCTGAAATCACAGAAAAACACACAAACTCATAGTAAAGTCTAGAAATGTAATTTTTATTTAAAAACTAATAAAAATATACTAAAAACTAACTAAATTATACTAAAAATCATCTAAAAAAATGCCAAAAAGCATATAAATTATCCGCTCATCACACATCTTTTGCCCTAAGCAAAAAACCATTATGTCCATGAATTTTATCTTTGATTAGCTTGGGTTTGAGGAGTGTGTGCTAAGCAAGTGTGGGGGAGGGGGAATATGTGGGAAACATTGGTAGAAGGTTACTCTGGGTATTCATTGTGAAAATATGAAAAAGTGGGTAAACACTCATGCATTTATACTTAAAACATATGCATTTCTTTTTAATGATAAAAGAAAAGAAAAATTTTGGTGTATATACCTTTTGAAAAAAAAAGGAAGAAAAAAAAGAAAAAAAAAAGAAAATGAATGAATGATAATAAGAATGTAAATAAAGGATGCATATGTGTGTGAATTAGAAAGAAGATGCATGAGTGAATGTGAGAAAAGAGGTGAATGGGAAGTTAGGTTGGTTTCTTTTGTGTACATAGGTTGATATAGGCTTAGATGGGATACTTGAGCTAATCAAAGATCCAATCTATGAGGCCAGTTAACCATATTAATCCTACCTTAACCATAGCCCCATTACAACCTTCCAAAGACCTCATAATATTTGCATTTATTCATCAAGTATTAGTTGATTGTTAGATGACTAGCAAATCCTAGAAAACATGATTAAAGGAGCATTGAGTGATTAAGTCCTAAACACTAAGCGACTAGAGTGTATACACATCCGGTGAGGGGTTCGATTGCTCAATTCTATGATTCCATCTCTCATGTTGTATCTTCTTGCAAGTTGCTTGTTAGTTTTTTAAAAATTTCAAATCAAATCTTTGGACATTGAGCATATTGCTATATTTTCTTACCTTGGCCCTAAGACTTGTTTTGGATTGATTGAGATTCTATTGTTTCTTTTTGCCAAACTCAATAGGAATTATAGTATGGATATAGATAGATAGTATTTAGTATAGTTGCATGCATATAAGTAGATGCATTGAATAAATTGCTTGCCCTTCTTTCCTTCTCCTTTAATGGTGATTAGCATGAGGACATGCTATTGTTTAAGTGTGGGAGAATTGATGAATCCATATTTGACAATGTATTTTGGTTTGATTTGAGTGGATTTCATCACTTAAACCCACATTTATTCATCCAAATAGCATACTTTTGTGTTCTCTCCCTTAATTGAGCCTAATTGTGAAAACATGCTCTTTTGTGCTTAATTTAATCAATTTTATTCCATTTACATTCTATTCGATACCTTGATGTTGTTTGTGAGTGATTTCAGATGTAGAAGGTAGGAATGGCTTGGTAAAGATGGCAGAAGAGCATGCAAGAGAGAGAAAACATGAAGAAAACAAAGGAGAAGCACACATTGGAGTGTGCGTGCGCACAAACCACTGTGTGTACGCACAAGTCCCAGCACGTGACTCATTTATTACAAATCGTTGCGGGTAATTTCTGGGCCTCCAGAGCCCAATTTTGGGACTTTCTAAAGCTGATTCTTCCTATATCAAAGGGGGCCTCACTCCATGTGAAGGGGGGAGAAATTAGGGTTAGTTTAGCATCATGTAGGTCATTTTCTAGAGAGAGAAGCTCCCCCTTCTCTCTAGAACTAGGGTTTCTTAGTTTAATTTCCTTGTAATTTCTCTTTTTAATTCTTGTTTTCATCTATTTTTTTCTACCTTTCTTTGTTCTATTATTTTAATTTCCTTAGTTTATCTTGATAATTTCTCATTTTGCTTACTTTTTATGTTTATGAGCACTCTTGTTATTTTGATTTCCATTTAATGCAATTTATGTTTCATGCTCTTTTATTGTTTAATTGAGTTGTTATTATGATTTCCTTACTTTTGGTAGTTGTAGATTTATTATTTCTAGTTATTTTATCATGATTTCTTTTTATGCCCACCAAGTGTTTGATAAAATGCTTGGTTGGATTTTTGCCTAGTTTTTCACACTCTTGGTTGGAAAATTGGGTAATTGGGTGAACTTGAGTGGTGGATGTCCATTTCACGTTGTGTGAGGATTGTTAATTGATTTGGTTTTCACTAACACTAAGCCTTCCATTAATAGAGTTGGTAAGGACTTGTGGATTGAAATCAATTATGCCCTTTTGACTAATTCTCGATGTTAGGATTGACTAATTGGGATTAATTCCACACAATTACCATGTTTGTGGTCCATAACTAAGATAGGAATCCCTATTTCCCCAATTCTTGCCAGGAGCCCTTTTTTCCATTTAATTTCCATTTTCATTGCTTTACTTGCTTTCCATTTAATTACTTGCCATTTTAATTCTTACCTCTTATAATCAAAACCCCGAAATCCCCCATAGCCAATGATTGAGAATTTAATTGCAACTCCTAGGGAAGACGACTCGGGAGTTTAAATACTCTCGATTTATAATTTGATTTGAATTGTGACAATTTTTAGAATTAAAATTTGATTGTGAGAATTCATTGTTGGTTTGGACTATGCTACTAACAAAGTGATCCTTGTTTTGATTAATTATAAACCGACAATAATTCTCTCTTACATCAAATCTCACTAGAGATAGCAGACAGGTCAATGAAAAAAGCTTATGGTCTGGTAGAGGATGTCTTAGTAAAGGTTGAGAACCTTTACATCCCTGCAGAGTTTATAACCTTGGAGAATGGGGAAAAAGAGGATGAATCCATCATCTTTGGAAGACCCTTCCTAGCCACTGCCAACGTCATCATTTATGTAGCAAGGGGAGAGCTAGTCCTGCAGTTACATGAAGACTGTATCTTATTTAAGAAACCTAGACCTACCTCTCCCTCTGACAAAAGAGAGACAATTATACAACACTTAGTGTTCCAACCCTCTCTCTCGGTGCAAAGCTATACAGAGTCCCCAGACACCAAATCAAAGTTTGGTGTTGGGCAGCCATCATCAAGCCCTGAGAATAAAGGTACTAAGAAGAAAGTACCTAAAGGCTAGAGGGACAAGAAAATCCCCACTGAAGGCCTCTCACCTGGCATGAGAGTTGTCTTCACTAACAACTGGTGCACAAAATTGTGATCTCAGGCAACGGCGCCAAAAACTCAGTACGCACATCTTAACAAATCGTTGTTCATTCACAACTTCGATACAACTAACCAGCAAGTGCACTGGGTCATCCAAGTAATAAAACCTTACATGAGTAAGGGTCGATCCCACGGAGATTGTTGGTATGAAGCAAGCTATGGTCATCTTGTAAATCTCAGTCAGGCGGATATCAAATGGTTATGGAGTTTTCTAATAATAATAATAAATAAACAGAAAATAAAGATAGAAATACTTATGTAAATCATTGGTGAGAATTTCAGATAAGCGTATAGAGATGCTTTCGTTCCTCTGAACCTCTGCTTTCCTACTGTCTTCATCCAATCATTCCTACTCTTTTCCATGGCAAGCTTTCTGTAAGGCATCACCGTTGTCAATGGCTACATCCCATCCTCTATGTGAAAAAGGCCCAAATGCTCTGTCACGGCACGGCTAATCATATGGAGGTTCTCGATCATACTGGAATAGGATTCACCCTCCTTTTGCGTCTGTCACTACGCCCAGCACTCGCGAGTTTGAAGTTCGTCACAGCCATCCCTTCCCAGATCCTACTCGGAATACCACAGACAAGGTTTAGAATTTTCGGATCTCAGGGATGGCCATCCATGGGTTCTAACTTATACCACGAAGATTCTAATATCTCGGACTCGGTCCTCTATATTAGATATCTAAGAGATACTCATTCTAGCTTGTTTGCATGTAGAACGGAAGTGTTTGTCAGGCACGCATTCATAAGTGAGAATGATGATGAGTGTCACATAATCATCACATTCATCATGTTCTTGGGTGCGAATGGATATCTTAGAAGCGGAATAAGTTGAATTGAATAGAAAAACAGTAGTACTTTGCATTAAATCATAAGGAACAGCAGAGCTCCACACCTTAATCTATGGAGTGCAGAAACTCTACCGTTGAAAATACATAAGTGATGAAGGTCCAGGCATGGCCGAATGGCCAGCCCCCAAACGTGATCAATATGATCCGATCCAAAGTTTTTTTCTAAAAATCATAAGATTCCCTATTTATACTAAACTAGTTACTAGGGTTTACAGAATTGAGTAAATGATGTAGAAATCCACTTCCGGGGCCCACTTGGTGTGTGCTTGGGCTGAGATTGAAGTTTACACGTGGAGAGGTCATTCTTGGAGTTGAACGCCAGTTTGTAACGTGTTTCTGGCGTTGAACTCCACTTTGCAACTTGTTTCTGGCGCTGGACGCCAGACTGCAGCATGAAACTGGCGTTGAACACCAGTTTACGTCGTCAATCCTAATTCAAAGTATGGACTATTATATATTTCTGGAAAGCCCTGGATGTCTACTTTCCAACAGCATCTGCAGTCCTTCTGCAACCTCTGAATCTGATTTTTGCTCAGGTCCCTCAATTTCATCCAGAAAATACCTGAAATCACAGAAAAACACACAAACTCATAATAAAGTCCAGAAATGTGAATTTAACATAAAAACTAATAAAAACACCCCTAAAAGTAACTAGATCCTACTAAAAACATACTAAAAATAATGCCAAAAAGCGTATAAATTATCCGCTCAACACAACACCAAACTTAAATTGTTGCTTGTCCCCAAGCAACTGAAAATCAAATTGGATAAAAAGAAGAGAATATACTATAAATTCCAAAATATCAATGAAACATAGCCCCAATCAGATGAGCAGGACTTGTAGCTTTTTGCCTCTTGAATAGTTTTGGCATCTCACTTTATCCATTGAAGTTCATAATGATTGGCATCTATAGGAACTCAGAGTTCAGATGGTGTTATTGATTCTCCTAGTTCATTATGTTGATTCTTGAACACAGCTATTTTATGAGTATTGGCCGTGGCCCTAAGCACTTTGTTTTCCAGTATTACCACCGGATACATAAATGCCACAGACACATAACTGGGTGAACCTTTTCAGATTGTGACTCAGCTTTGCTAAAGTCCCCAATTAGAGGTGTCCAGGGTTCTTAAGCACACTCTTATTTTTTCTTTGGACCTTGACTTTAACTGCTCAGTCTCAAGTTTTCACTTGACACCTTCACGCCACAAGCACATGGTTAGGGACAGCTTGGTTTAGCTGCTTAGGCCAGGATTTTATTCCTTTAGGCCCTCCTATCCACTGATGCTCAAAGCCTTGGATCCTTTTTATTACCCTTGCCTTTTGGTTTTAAGGGCTATTGGCTTTTTTTGCTTGCTTTTTCTTTTTCTCTTTTTATTTTCGCCATTTTTTTCCTCTTTTTTTTTTGCATTTTTTTTTCCTGCATGCTTTGTATTCACTGCTTTTTCTTGCTTCAAGAATCATTTTTATGATTTTTCAGATTATCAAATAACATGTCTCCTTGTCATCATTCTTTCAAGAGCCAACATATTTAACATTCATAAACAACAACTTCAAAAGACATATGCACTGTCCAAGCATTCATTCAGAAAACAAAAAGTATTGTCACCACATCAATATAATTAAACTAAGTTCAAGGATAAATTCGAAACTCATGTACTTCTTGTTCTTTTGAATTAAAAACATTTTTCATTTAAGAGCGGTGATGGATTCATAGGACATTCATAACTTTAAGACAAAGTTACTAAATACTAATGATCATGTAATAAGACACTAACATAGATAAGCACTTAACATAAAGAAAACGAAAAACAGAAAATTTGAGAACAAGGAATGAGTCTACCTTAGTAATGGTGGCGTTTTCTTCTTAAGGAACCAATGATGTCCTTGAGCTCTTCTATGTCTCTTCCTTGTCTTTGTTGCTCCTCCTTCATTGCTTTTTGATCTTCTCTAATTTCATGGAGGATGATGGAGTGCTCTTGATGTTCCACTCTTAGTTGTCCCATGTTGGAACTCAGTTCTCCTAGGGAGGTGTTGATTTGCTCCCAAAAATTCTGTGGAGGAAAGTGCATCCCTTAAGGCATCTCAGAAATTTCTTGGTGATGAGCTTCTTCATGCGTCTCTTGAGATCCATGAATAGGCTCTCTTGTTTGCTCCATCCTTTTCTTAATGATGGGCTTGTCCTCTTCAATGAGGATATCTCCCTCTATGTCAATCCCAGCCGAATTGCATAGGTGGCAAATGAGGTGAGGAAAGGCTAACCTTGCCATAGTGGAGGACTTGTCAGCCACCTTGTAGAGTTCTTGTGGTATAATCTCATGAACCTCCACTTCCTCCCCAATCATGATGCTATAGATCATGATGGCCCGGTCTATTGTAACTTCAGACCGGTTGCTAGTGGGAATGATTGAGCGTTGAATGAACTCCAACCATCCTCTAGCTACAGGCTTAAGGTCCAGTCTTCTCAGTTGAACCGGTTTGCCTTTTGAGTCAATCTTCCATTGAGCTCCTTCCACACATATATCCATGAGGACTTGGTCCAACCTTTGATCAAAGTTGACTCTTCTTGTGTAGGGGCGTGCGTTCTCTTCCATCATTGGCAAGTTGAACGCCAACCTCATATTTTCCGGACTAAAATCTAAGTATTTCCCCCGAACCATGGTGAGAAAATTCTTTGGGTTCGGGTTCTTACTTCGATCATGGTTCCTAGTGATCCATGCATTAGCATAGAACTCTTGAACCATTAGAATTCTGACTTGTTGGATGGGGTTTGTTAGAACTTGCCAACCTCTTCTTTGGATCTCATGTCGGATCTCCGGATACTCATTTTTCTTGAGTTTGAAAGGGACCTCAGGGATCACCTTCTTCTTGGCCACAACATCATAGAAGTGGTCTTGATGGGCTTTGGAGATGAATCTTTCCATCTCCCATGACTCGGAGGTGGAAGCTTTTGTCTTCCCTTTCCCTTTTCGAGAGGATTCTCCGGTCTTAGGTGCCATCAATGGTAATGGAAAAACAAAAAGCTTATGCTTTTACCATACCAAACATAGAATATTGCTCGCCCTCGAGCAAGAGAAGAAAGAAAAGAAGAAGAAGAAGAAGAAGATATGGAAGAGAGGGAGAGAGGGTTGTGTTTCGGCCAAGAAGGGGATGAGAGGGTTGTGTTGTGTGAGAATGAAGAAGAATGGAGAGGTTTATATAGTGGAGGGAGAGGGGTTAAGGTTCGGCCATATGGGGTGGGTTTGGGTGGGAAAGTGATTTTGAATTTTGAAGGTAGGTGGGGTTTATGAGGTAGGTTTATGGGGAAGAGTGGATGGATGTGAGTGGTGAATGGGTAATAGGGAAGAGAGAGAGATTGAGGTGATTGGTGAAGGGTTTTGGGAAAAGGTGTTTATTGGGAAGAGAGGATGAATGAGAAGAGGGGAGAGTATGAGTGGAGGTAGGTGGGGATCCTGTGGGGTCCACAGATGCTGAGATGATCCTGTGGAGTCCACAGATCCTGAGGTGTCAAGGATTTACATCCTTGCACCATTGAGGCATGTAAAATGCCTTTGCATGCAATTCTGGCGTTTAAACGCCGAATTGATGCTTGTTCTGGGCGTTCAACTCCCAGATGCAGCATGTTTCTGGCGTTGAACGCCAGTTCTATGCTTGTTTCTGGCGTTCAGCGCCAGCTTTTCTCAGTGTGCATTCCTGGCGTCTGAACGCCAAGATGCTGCTTGTTTCTGGCGTTCAACGCCAGATCCATGCTCTGTTCTGGCGTTGAACGCCAGCCAGATGCTCCTTACTGGCGTTTAAACACCAGTAAGCCCTTCCTCCAGGGTGTGATTTTTTTTCTGCTGTTTTTTATTCTGTTTTTAATTTTTCTATTTATTTTGTGACTCCACATGATCATGAACCTAAGAAAACATGAAAGAACAATAAGAATGAAAATAAAATTAGATAAATAAAAATTGGGTTGCCTCCCAACAAGCGCTTCTTTAATGTCAATAGCTTGACAGTGGGCTCTCATGGAGCCTCACAGATGTTCAGAGCATTGTTGAGACTTCCCAACACCAAACTTAGAGTTTGGATATGGGAGTTCAACACCAAACTTAGAGTTTGGTTGTGGCCTCCCAACACCAAACTTAGAGTTTGACTGTGGGGGCTCTGGTTGACTTTGTAGTGAGAGAAGCTTTTCATGCTTCCTCTCCATGGTTATAGAGAGAGATCCTTGAGTTTTAAATACAAGGTTGTCCTTATTTAGTTGAAGGATCAATTCTCCTCTGTCCACATCAATCACAGCTCTTGCTGTGGCTAGGAAGGGTCTTCCAAGGATGATGGATTCAGCCTCATCCTTCCCAGTATCTAGGATTATGAAATCAGCAGGGATGTAAAGGCCTTCAACCTTTACTAACATGTCCTCTACTTGTCCATAAGCCTGTTTTCTGGAATTGTCTGCCATCTCTAATGAGATTCTAGCAGCTTGTACCTCAAAGATTCTAAGTTTCTCCATTACAGAGAGTGGCATGAGGTTTATTCCTGACCCAAGGTCACATATAGCCTTCTCAAAGGTCATGGTGCCTATGGTACAAGGTATTAGGAATTTTCCAAAATCCTGTTTCTTCTTAGGCAATCTCAGTTGATCCAATGCATTTAGTTCATTGGTGAACAGGGGAGGTTCATCTCCCCAAGTCTCATTACCAAATAACTTGGCATTTAGCTTTATGATTGCACCAAGGAACTTGGCAACTTGCTCTTCAGTAACATCCTCATTCTCTTCAGAAGAGGAATACTCATCAGAGCTCATGAAGGGCATAAGGAGGTTTAATGGAATCTCTATGATCTCTAGATGAGCCTCAGATTCTTTTGGTTCCTCAAAGGGGAACTCCTTGTTGATCACTAGATGTCCCAGGAGGTCTTCCTCACTGGGATTCACGTCCTCCCCTTTCTCCTTGGATTCGGCCATGATGGTTATATCAATGACCTTGCAATCTCTCTTTGGATTCTCTTCTGTATTGCTTGGGAGAGTACTAGGAGGGATTTCAGTGATTTTCTTACTCAGCTGGCCCACTTGTGCCTCCAAATTTCTAATGGATGACCTTGTTTCATTCATGAAAATCAGAGTGGCCTTAGATAGATCAGAGACTAAATTTGCTAAGCTAGATGGATTCTGCTCAGAATTCTCTGTCTGTTGCTGAGTGGATGATGGAAAAGGTTTACTACTGTTAAACCTGTTTCTTCCACCATTATTAAAGCCTTGTTGATGATTTTGTTGATCCTTCCATGAGAAATTTGGGTGATTTCTCCATGAGGGGTTATAGGTGTTTCCATAAGGTTCACCCATATAATTTACCTCTACTATTGCAGGGTTCTCAAGATCATAAGCTTCTTCTTCAGAAGATGCCTCTTGAGTACTGTTGGATGCAGCTTGCATTCCATTCAGATTCTAAGAAATCATATTGACTTGCTGAGTCAATATTTTATTCTGAGCCAATATGGCATTCAGAGTATCAATTTCAAGAACTCCCTTCTTCTGAGGCATCCCATTACTCACAGGATTCCTCTCAGAAGTGTACATGAACTGGTTATTAGCAACCATGTCAATGAGTTCTTGAGCTTCTGCAGGTGTTTTCTTTAGGTGAATGGATCCACCTGCAGAAGTATCCAATGACATCTTAGCTAATTCAGACAGACCATCATAGAATATATCCAGGATGGTCCATTCTGAAAGCATGTCAGAAGGACACTTTTTGGTCAGTTGCTTATATCTCTCCCAAGCTTCATAGAGGGATTCACCTTCTTTCTGTCTGAAGGTTTGAACATCCACTCTAAGCTTACTCAGCTTTTGAGGAGGAAAGAACTTGGCTAAGAAAGCCGTGACCAGCTTATCCCAAGAGTCAGGCTATCCTTGGGTTGAGAGTCCAACCATATTCTAGCTCTGTCTCTTACAGCAAAAGGGAAAAGCATGAGCCTGTAGAATTCAGGGTCAACCCCATTGGTCTTAACAGTATCACAGATCTGCAAGAACTCAGTTAAGAACTGAAAAGGATCTTCAGATGGAAGTCCATGAAACTTGTAGTTCTGTTGGATCAGAGAAACTAATTGAGGTTTCAGCTCAAAATTGTTTGCTCCAATGGCAGGAATGGAGATGCTTCTTCCATGTAAATTGGAATTAGGTACAGTAAAGTCACCAAACATCCTCCTTGCATTATTATTATTTTTGGCTGCCGTCTCCTCTTCCTGTTCAAAAATTCCTGTAAGGTTGTCTCTGGATTGTTGTATTTTAGCTTCTCTTAGTTTCCTTTTTAGAGTCCTTTCAGGTTCAGGATCTGCTTCAACAAGAATGTTCTTGTCCTTGCTCCTGCTCATATGAAAAAGAAGAAAATAGAAAATAATAGGGATCCTCTTTGCCTCAGTAGAGAGAGGTTCCTTTGTGTGAGTAGAAGAAAAAAAGAATGTAATGTAAAGAAGAGAAGAGGAAAAACTCGAACACAGAGAGGGAGGTGGTGTTCAAATTTTTGGATGGGAGAGAAGTATTAGTAGATGAATAAATAAATAGAAGGAGATGAGAGAGAGAATTTCGAAATTTAATTAAGATAAAAATTAAAATTGAAAGTTAGATTTCGAAAATAGTTTTTGAAAAAGGTTAGTAATTTTTAAAAATTAGGAATGAAATAAAATTAAAATTAAAAATTGAAATAATTAGTTAATTAAAAGAATTTTGAAAAAGAGGAAGGTAATTTTCGAAAATTAGAGAGAGAAGATTAGTTAGGTGATTTTGAAAAAGATAAGAAACAAACAAAAAAACTCAATTAGTTAGTTGAAAAAAGATTTGAAAATCAATTTTGAAAAGATAAGAAGATAAGAAGTTAGAAAAGATATTTTAAAATCAATTTTTTGAAAAAGATATGATATGAAATTAGTTTTGAAAAAGATTTGATTTTTAAAATCACAATTAATGACTTGATTCACAAGAAATCACAAGATATGATTTTAGAACTTAACGTTTGAATCTTTCCTAACAAGAAAGCAACAAACTTGAAATTTTTGAATCAAAACATTAATTGTTGATGATATTTTCGAAAATATGATATAAAATTAAGAAAAAGATTTTTGAAAAATATTTTTAGAATTTTCAAAAATAAATAAGAAAATTGAAAAAAGATATGATTTTTGAAAAAGCTTTTGAAAAAGATAAGATTTTTAAATTGAAAATTTGATTTGACTCATAAGAAACAACTAAATTTTAAAAAGATTTGAAAAAGTCAACTCAAATTTTCGAATTTATGAGAAGAAAAGGGGGAAGATGTTTTTTTTATTTTTTTGAATTTTTAATGAAGAAAGAGAAAAACATGAAAAAGACTCAATGCATGAGAATTTTAGATTAAAACAATGAATGCATGCAAGAATACTATGAATGTCAAGATGAACACCAAGAACACTTTGAAGATCAAGATGAACATCAAGACTTATTTTTGAAAATTTCTTAGAAAAGAAAAACATGCAAGACACCAAACTTAGAAATTTGCAAACTTCAGACACTAACAAATTGAAAATGCATATGAAAAACAAGAAAAGACACAAAACAAGAAAATTTGAAGATCAAACAAGAAGACTTACCAAGAACAACTTGAAGATCATGAAGAACACTATGAATGCATGAATTTTCGAAAATTTTTAGGAAAAAAAAATATGCAATTGACACCAAACTTAAAAATTGACTCAAGACTCAAACAAACAACATAAAATATTTTTTATTTTTATGATTTTATTAATTTTTTTGAATTTTTGTATATTTTTATTTTTTTGAAAACATATAGGGAAAAAGAAGCAATGAATTCAAAGTCCTCAATCAAGATTCCAGGAATCATACCAGGTTAGTCTAAAGCTTGATGGCTAGCCATACTTCAGCATACCCTTTTTTTTTTAGAAGAAAACAAAAAGAAAGTTACCTAATCTAAGCAACAAGATGAACCGTCAGTTGTCCAAACTCAAACAATCCCCGGCAACGGCGCCAAAAACTTGGTGCACAAAATTGTGATCTCAGGCAACGGCGCCAAAAACTCAGTACGCACGTCTTAACAAATCATTTTTCATTCACAACTTCGATACAACTAACCAGCAAGTGCACTGGGTCGTCCAAGTAATAAAACCTTACGTGAGTAAGGGTCGATCCCACGGAGATTGTTGGTATGAAGCAAGCTATGGTCATCTTGTAAATCTCAGTCAGGCGGATAACAAATGGTTATGGAGTTTTCGAATAATAATAATAAATAAACAGAAAATAAAGATAGAAATACTTATGTAAATCATTGGTGAGAATTTCAGATAAGCGTATAGAGATGTTTTCGTTCCTCTGAACCTCTGCTTTCCTGCTGTCTTCATCCAATCATTCCTACTCCTTTCCATGGCAAGCTTTCTGTAAGGCATCACCGTTGTCAATGGCTACATCCCATCCTCTATGTGAAAAAGGTCCAAATGCTCTGTCACGGCACGGCTAATCATCTGGAGGTTCTCGATCATACTGAAATAGGATTCACCCTCCTTTTTCGTCTGTCACTATGCCCAGCACTCGCGAGTTTGAAGTTCGTCACAACCATCCCTTCCCAGATCCTACTCGGAATACCACAGACAAGGTTTAGACTTTCCGGATCTCAGGAATGGCCATCCATGGGTTCTAACTTATACCATGAAGATTCTAATATCTTAGACTCGGTCCTCTGTATTAGATATCTAAAAGATACTCATTCTAGCTTGTTTGCATGTAGAACGGAAAGTGTTTGTCAGGCACGCGTTCATAAGTGAGAATGATGATGAGCGTCACATAATCATCACATTCATCATGTTCTTGGGTGCGAATGGATATCTTAGAAGTGGAATAAGTTGAATTGAATAGAAAAACAGTAGTACTTTGCATTAAATCATGAGGAACAGCAGAGCTCCACACCTTAATCTATGGAGTGCAAAAACTCTACCGTTGAAAATACATAAGTGATGAAGGTCCAGGCATGGCCGAATGGCCAGCCCCCAAACGTGATCAATATGATCCAAAGTTTTTTTCTAAAAATCATAAGATTCCCTATTTATACTAAACTAGTTACTAGGGTTTACAGAATTGAGTAAATGATGTAGAAATCCACTTCCAGGGCCCACTTGGTGTGTGCTTGGGCTGAGATTGAAGTTTACACGTGGAGAGGTCATTCTTGGAGTTGAACGCCAGTTTGTGACGTGTTTCTGGCGTTTAACTCCACTTTGCAACTTGTTTCTGGCGCTGGACGCCAGACTGCAGCATGAAACTAGCGTTGAACGCCAGTTTACGTCGTCAATCCTTATTCAAAGTATGGACTATTATATATTTCTGGAAATCCCTGGATGTCTACTTTCCAAAGCAATTGAGAGCGCTCCATTTGAAGTTCTTTAGCTCCAGAAAATCCACTTTGAGTGCAGAGAGGTCAGAATCCAACAGCATCTGCAGTCCTTCTGCAACCTCTGAATCTGATTTTTGCTCAGGCCCCTCAATTTCAGCCAGAAAATACCTGAAATCACATAAAAATACACAAACTCATAGTAAAGTCCAGAAATGTGAATTTAACATAAAAACTAATAAAAACATCCCTAAAAGTAACTAGATCCTACTAAAAACATACTAAAAACAATACCAAAAAGCGTATAAATTATCCGCTCATCAACAACCCAATCATTCCACATACTGTGAATAAGATCCTGTGTTTAGAAATTGTGGAACTCATCCATGAAAGCACAGGCAAGAAGCTCACTATAAATTGCAAAATTCTGAGCCCCTATTTCACTCCGTAAAGGAGCTCACCGTCAAGCTAGTGACGTTAAAGAAGTGCTTGTTGGGAGGCAACCCATCAATAATTAGAGTTTTCTTGTTTTTCTTTAAGTTTATTTAAGTTATATCAGTTACTTTACAAAATTATTTCTTTATGTTTACGATCATGAGCAGTAGTTAGAACAGAAACAAAAACAGTCAGAACTAGAAACAGAACACCCTAGAGCAGGTACCTTGCTGGCGCTGAACGCCAGACAAGGGGGCAAGAATGGGCGTTCAACGCCCAAAGAGAGTAGCCAAGATGGCATTGAACAGCACACAGGGTATCCCAAATGGGCATTCAACGCCCAAGAAGAGCAGCATTACTGGGCGTTCAATGCCCCAATGGAGGCAAGACCTGGTGTTGAACGCCAGGAAGGAGGTCTTCTATGGGCGTCCAATGCCCTATGAGGAGCATGAAGCTGGGGTTGAACGCTAGCAAGGAGCAGGAGCTGGGAGTTCAACGCCCACAAGGGAGCAGGGAATTCGAATACCCTAGCCCCTCAGGACTAGTGGGTCCCACAGAATCTCCACCTTCTTCTTTCTCTTACTTTCACTTTTCCCTACATACTCCTCCCCATAAACCCTCAACCAATCACATCCATATCTCTTCCTAAAACCATCATAACTACCACCAACCCCCACCACTTAAAATTCAAAAATTTGCCACCCAATTCCCTCTCACATGCGAGCCCATCTCTCCCTCCCTCTCCACCTATTCAATTCTTCTTCTACTCTTTTCTTCCATTTTTTTGCTCGAGGACGAGCAAAGATTTTAAGTTTGGTATTGAAAAAGCCTTGCTTTTTTCTTTCCATTAACACTGATGGCACCCAAAGTCGGAGAATCCTCTAGAAAGAGGAAAGGGAAAGCTATTGCTTCTACCTCCAAACCTTGGAAGATGGAAAGATTCATCACCAAAGCTCATCAAGACTACTTCTATGAAGTAGTGGCAAAGAAGAGGGTGATTCCTGAAGTCCCCTTTAGGCTCAAAAATAATGAGTACCCAAAGCTCCGATAAGAAATCCGGAGGAGAGGTTGGGATGTTCTAAGCAATCCTATCCCGGAAGTTGGAATCTTGATGGTATAAGAGTTCTATGCTAATGCATGGGTCATTAAACATCATGATACAAGCGTGAACCCAACCACCAAAAATTGAGCACCATGGTCCGACGAAGCCTCTTGGATTTCAGCCTAGAAAGTGTAAGGTTGGCGCTCTATTTGCCAGTAATACAAGGAGACCCACATCCTTACACTAGAAGAGTAAATTTTAATCAAAGGATGGACCAATTTCTATCAGACATTTGTGTGGAAGGAGCACAATGGAGAAAGGATGCTTATGGCAAGCCTATCCAACTAAGAAGGCTTGACCTTAAGCCAGTAGCTAGAGGATAGCTGGAATTCATCCAATGCTCTATCATCCCTATTAGCAATCGGTCAGAAGTGACCATTGATCGAGCCATCATGATTCACTGTATCATGCTTGGGGATGAAGTGGAGGTGTATGAGGTAATACCTCAAGAATTGTACAAGGTGGCAGAAAAGACCTCCACTCAAGCCAAGTTGGCATTCCCTCACCTTATATGTCACTTATGCAATTTAGCTGGAATTGACATAGAAGGAGACATCCCCATTGAGGAAGACAAGTCCATCACTAAAAGAAGGATGGAGCATGTTAGAGAGCCGGCACATGAACCACAGCAAGAGCATGTGGAGCTGCCTCAACAAGAAATTCCTGAGATGCCTCAAGGGATGCATTTTCCTTCCCAAGGCTATTGGAATCAACTGAATACTTTTCTAGGAGAATTAAGCTCCAACATGGATCAGCTGAGGATGGGATACCAAGAGCACTCTACCATCCTCCATGAAATAAGAGAATATCAAAGAGCTATGAGAGAAGAGCAACAGAGACAAGGGCGTGACATAGAAAAAATCAAGCGCTCCATTGGATTCTCTAGAGGAAGCAGTAGCCGCCGTCACTAAGGTGGATCTGTTCCCTTAATCCCCTGTTACCTATGTTATTTTTTCTGTTTTCCATGTATTTTATCTTATTGTCTATTTCTAGTGCATGATCATCTTTATTCATGTCTTAAAGCTATGAAATATTCCACATATCTCTCACCTTGCTTGAAAGAAAATTTTATTTGAAAAAGAATAGGGAGATACATGAATTTCGAGTTATATCATAAGAATAGTTCAATTATCTTGATGTGGTGGCATTGCTTTTACTTTCTGAATGTATGAATGAATAGTGCATATTTGATGTTGGAGTTAAGAATGTTGGCTCTTGAAAGAATGATGAAAAAAGAGAAGTATTATTGGTAATCTGAAAAATCCAAAAAATTGATTCTTGAAGCAAAAAAAAGGAGCAAAAGGAAAGAAGCGAAAAAAAAAAGCAGAAAAAAAAAAGAAAAAGAAAAAGCCAATAGCTCTTTAAACCAAAAGGCAAGAGCAAGGATCCAAGGCTTTGAGCAACAATGGTTAGGAGAGCCTAAAAGAAACAAAATCTTAGCCTAAACAGTTCAAATGAGTTGCTCCCCTAACTATATGCTTGTGGTGTGAAGGTGTCAAGTGAAAAGCTTGAGACTGAGCAGTTAAAGTCGTGATCCAAAGCAAAAGAGTGTACTTAAGAACTATGGACACCACTGGCTGGGGATTCTAGCAAAGCTGAATCACAATCCTAAAGGGTTCACCCAATTAAGTGTCTATGGCGTTTATGTATCCGGTGGTAATACTGAAAAACAAAGCGCTTAGGGTCACGGCCAAGACTCAAAAGAAGTTGTGTCCAAGAATCAAAGAACTAAACTAGGAGAGTCAATAATATCATCTGGATTCTAAGTTCCTAAAAATGCCAATTATTCTGAGCTTTAGAGGAAAGTAAGATGCCAAAACTATTTAGAAGTGAATAGTTACTAGTCCTGCTCATCTAATTGAAGCTGAGCTTTATTGAAAACTCTGAGATTTATTGTATCCTTCTCTTCTTTTAATCCTACTTGTTTTTGGTTGCTTGGGGACAAGCAACAGTTTAAGTTTGGTATTCTGATTAGCGGATATTTTATATGCTTTTTGGCATCATTTTCATATAATTTTTATTATGTTTTATTTAAGTTTTATTATATTTTCATAGGGTTTAGTGCAAAATTCAAATTTTTGGATTCTACTTTGAGTTGTTGTGTTTTCTGATGATTTTAGGTAAATTCTGGCTGAAATTGAGAAGCTTTGGAAACGTCTGAGTCAGAGACAAAGAAAGGACGGCAGATGCTGTCAGATTCTGACCTCTGTGCACTCGAAGGAGCATTTTTGGAGCTACAGAAGTCCAAATGGCACGTTCTCAACAACATTGGAAAGCTAACATCAAGGCTTTTCAGAAATATATAATAGTCTATACTTTGCTCTGTACATGAAGGTCCAAAACTGGCGTTCAACACCAGTACTTCACCCTCTTGCTAGCATTGGACACCCAAAAGGGAGCAGCTGGCATCCAACGCCCAAAAAGGAGTCCAAAGCTGGCGTTCAATGCTCAAATAGGGTACTAGCTCGTGGAGTCACCCTTAGCTCAGCCCAAACACTCACCAAGTAGGCCCCAGAAGTGGATTTTTGCACTATCAACCTAGTTTACCTATTTCTGTAATCCTTAGTTGCTAGACTAGTATATATAGAACAAAGATCACCCTTGTTAGAGATCTTTGCCCATTCGAATCTTTCATTACTTTTCTGTAAGCTATGTGTCACTAACCTCCTAGGTTAAGGTTAGGAGCTCTACTGATTCTTATGGATTAATAATATCACTATTCTATTTCAATCTATGCTTGATTCTATTCTAAGATGTATCTTCTTTCTTCATCCTAATGAATTGGGAATGTAACTTGATTGTCATCCCCATTCTACATGGGTTCTTGCGAGTCGTTGACGGGATAGCACTGAACCACAAGCTTGATTATACATCTCTTAGACGGCTAATCCATGACTTCGTTGAGGACTTGGAGACATCAGTTAAGCCGAGGTACGGGGCGATTAGGGCCTTTGTGGTATAGGCTAGAATCAATGGAGCAGCATTCTCTGATCTGGAAGATCCAACCTTGTCTGTGGCACTTTGAGTAGGATCCCCAAGGGAATGGACTGCTAGAGCTTCACCCCCGTTCAGATTGGATGACCATTGACCTGGCATTTGATCTGAAGCAAAAAAGATTAATGACCACTGACCTGGCGTTAGTCACTTACAGCCTGCCATGGAATGAATCATTAGAAGTTGAACTAGACGGTGAAAAAAGTTGATCCAGAAGGAAGAAGTATTTCCGAAGCCTCAACTGCTCTCTTATCATTGATTTCACACCACTTAAGTAATTCTATCTTTATCCTATTTTTATGCGTTTTCCACAACAACTATATTTTCTATCCACCTGACTAAGACCTACAAGATAGCCATTGCTTGTTCAAACTAACAATCTCCGTGGGATCGACCCTCACTCACCTGAGGTATTACTTGGACGACCCAGTGCACTTGCTGGTCTATCTGTGCGAATATTGTAGAGTCAATTTCGTGCACCAACGACCACGAGGAGGACCTCGATGGCCCCATTGTGGATTTCGCCTGTATTGGGCATCCCTATTATGAAATTCTTTGTAATTTCGTATCCATTGGACACCTAACGCCTGTGAACGGCTCAGAGGTGCAGCATGACTTCTTCGAGGGCCACCAGAACTCCATCCCTCTATTCTTCGATTTGGTTGCCTTTGTCTAACCTATTCTTCTTTGTGGGTGAATTCTTTCTTCATTTTTTCCTTCTCGAATATTGTTACAGCCTCAGCGTTAAAAACTGCATTACATCAAAGACGCAGAGATACATTCCGATCTTTCAATTTTTGTTGTATTAAGAATTCCAACAGCCCATCACCCACTCTAGGGTAAACCGCTCGAACATTAGACTCAAAGTCTCCCAAGGCAGTTTCTAAATCATAAGTAAAGCCAACCATATTTACGCCAAAGCATGGTTTAGCAAAACTGACCCCATCATCAAAGGGATCAGAATCAACCTTCATCTCTTTCTTTCCATCATCAAATTTCAACCGCCCTGCCATGATTGCTTCTTGTATCAAGTCCCTAAAATAGACATAATTATTAGTCGAATGGCTAGTTGCTTGATGAAACATACAGTAAGGTTTCCCGTTTAAATCTTTTATCGAAAGCAAAGTTCTACCTTCAAGTAAAACTAGCTGTTTATCTTTAAGCAACACATTGAATATTTGATCCGATTTTGAAATATCAAAACTATATTTTTTCCCACTCTTATGTTTTGAGTCACTCGATCTATCACTATTTGGGATCTTCCTAAGTAAAGAACAAGCATAAGGCGGTTCTTTCTGTAGTTTAACCAAATCGACTTATGCTTCTAAATCAGATTTCTCACTCGAGGATTCCATTGCTACATATGATACCTTCTCTTTTCGAGAAAAAACTTACTTTTCATCTTTCTCTCATCATTCTTATATTTTTTTTCTAACTATTTCTACCTGACGCACCCTTTCATCCAAATGAGCCAAATCAGGTATATGAACATTAAGCAACTTTCGACGCATATAAAAACCTAGTCCTATAGTTGCTATTTTCACTACTTCACTCTCAGGAAGAGACACATAACATAAAACTTCAAGCGTTTTTGAAACAAATCATGTAATCATCAATTGACTCTCCATCATCACGTTTCAAAGCCACTAGATCGGTAACCGCTACATTTAACTCTCCTCTATAAAAGTGAGCATGGAAAGCACTCTCTAACTGTGTCCAAGTCGTCATCGAATTAGGCCTAAGATTTGAAAACCAAGTAAATGCATTCTTCGTTAGCAAAGAAGGAAAAAACTTCATTTTCAAATTCTAGTCATTAAACAGATTTTTTATTTCGACTAAAAATCTGGCAATATACTCAGTAATTGATTCGCCAACTTCTCCTGCAAATTTTGTAATTATCTTAGGATTAAACACTCCTCATGGTTTCCTCCTACATTTTGTCTCTCACCCTCATCATAATCAACAATTTGAGCAATCCGCTCTACTTGCCTAGCAAGACACTCAAACTTCATCTCATGATCTGCCATCAAAGGATTCAAGATTGTAGTCATTTGTTGGGTTAACAAGTTAACCAAATCATAATGACTTTCTTCTACAAGTTGTCGAAATACTGCCATTGAATTAGAAACATTCGATGTATAACCCAAATTATAATCCCGAGAATACTCAGGATGTGGTTGTGACAATCAAACATTATTCACCCCAACTGTACCTCCAAATCAAATTAGAGGAGCAAAACCACCTACTGGTGGTGTATACCCTAGAGGAAGGCCATAAGGAGGCCAACCAGTGGTTACCAGGGGTTGAGTTTGTAATGTGTTACCATGTGGGCATGTATTACGTCCATTAATCCCTGTTTGAAAACTAGTAACCACTATACTTTCACTCACTATATTTCCTTCCAGACGTGAAGTCACGTCCGAAGATTGTGCAAATATAGGTGCACTATCAATTATGGATGAACCACCATTAACATTCGAAACCTCGTCTGTCATGTGTACGATTCTTCCACTTCTCAATTGCATACACTATGACAACATATAACCATTTGACACACTTGAATTTTTAAACTGTCCCACTGGGCATGCCAATTTGTTTTGTCAATTTTTAACAAATCGAAAGTGGTTCGATATCTAAGGTCTAGGAGTGAAACCTACTCCTCTTTGTGAGTACCAATTATCTAAAAGTGTATAAAAGGACCTTTCGATTGATTAAAATAAAAAGGAAATCTGAAGGATAAACAAAGCAATTTTGAAAATAAATTGACTAGAACTGGAATAAATTGCATTGAATTTAAATGAAAGCAATAAAGTGCCTTCGATCAAATCAAAGGGCTTTTGAAATTGAAATTAAAGTACTGAAATGTATAATTGAACACGGAAATTAAACGTTGCTTTGAAAAGTAAATTTGCAAAGAAAAAAGACAACAGAAAATGTAAATGAAAATGTAAAAACAATGGAACGAACCCTACAAAGAGTAACTCGAGGCACACTACAAGAAAAAAGGTCTGTCGGCACACTTTTTTTTGCCACGCTTTTGCGAGGGTGGCCACTGATTTGTGATTTGGCCACACTTTTTTTTTCACGCTTGAAAAGCATGGCCATAGAGGGAAATCAGCACGCTTTTACGAGGGTGGCCACTTATTTGAAATTTGGCCACGCTTTTTTATTGCCACACTTAAAAAGGGTGGCCATAGAGGAAAATCGGCACGCTTTTACGACGGTGGCCACTGATTTAAAATTTGGCCACACTTTTTTGTCACACTTGATAGAGGGAAATTGGCACGCTTTAAAAGCGTGGCTATACTGTGTTTATTTTGGCACCGTAAAAAAACGTGCCGATAGAGTTCCCTCTCCTAAAATTTAGTTTCCCACTTATTCTTTTTCACACTTAACTTTTTTTCTAAGTTTTCAAATTTTAACCCTAAAGATGATAACAACAACACACTAGTTTCTTATTATTACCAAATTCACTTTTAACCCTAAAATTCACTTTCAAACCCTAAACATACAGTGACATCACTTCATCTTCACTCTCGAACCCAGCAGCCTTCATCGCCATCATCGTTGAGCTTCCTTCGTCGTTCATCGTTGAACCCAGCAGCCTTCACTCTCGAACACTAGTTTCATATAGCTTCCTTCCTCGTTCATCGTCATCTTCATCACTGCCCTTCATCTCACCTAGCCTTCATCGCCTTCGTCTCACCCAGCCTTTATCACCGTACCCAGAAAACCCTAACCTCCATCATGCCGCCATCTATCTCACCGTCGCCACCCTTCGAGCTCAAGATCACAACCAGGTTCGTCCTTGAATGCCATTTCTCTTGCTGTTTTGCTTGTCGTCCCTCTCGCCGTTCTGCTCGGAAAGCTGCTCGCCTCTGTCTGGGTTCGCCACACCTCTCTTTGCTCTCTGTTTTTCTGTTTTTTTCTTTGTTATCTCTCAGTCCGTTGCTTCTCCCTGTTACTCTCCGTTCGGTCTCCTTCGTTCCTTTTCAGCCTCATCCATGGGAGACTACAGCAATGATCCTCTCATGCGCAACCAAAACGCTGCCGTTCAGGCCCGCACCAAAGCCCAGAACCGCGCCAACGTTCTTCAGCTCAAGCTGGTAAACTCTTCCATCAAGATTTACCTTCATCACACATAATAACTCCATTATTTCTTTGCCTTGATTTTTTATGTTGAAGACATTTCTAGAGATAATAAAATTTGTTTCCTCAATGCCCTAGATTTCAACATGTGACTAAGTCTGTATACGATTTCTCGGTTGCAGAAATTTTTTTTGTACCATTTTTAAGTTTTAACTATTTCTTTATTGAGCAGATTGGACAGAGTCGCCCAACTGGTCTCACAGTGAATATATTGAATCGTTTTGAGCCTAGGCCTCCTTTAGAGTATAAGCCTCCTCCGGAGAAAAGAAAATGTCCACCATTAACTGGTGCTTAATCTTTCTTTGGTAGCATGTGTTTGATATTTATGGGGTAGTTTTTATTTTACTTTATTTTATTTTTCACAAGGGATGGCACAATTTGTGAGTAAGTTTGCAGAGCTTGCCGATCCGGAATATGCTCCTCCTAAACCAGTAGTCGAGACTCCTGTAATGTTCTGTTCTATTGAACTAATGAATTCTGATTAATATTATTGTGTTGTACATAATTTCATGTTCTTGGGTGGTTGTTGCACCTGGTATGTATGGACGGTTTTATGCAATGAGTTTCTTTTTAGTTTTCTTTAATTACTGGTGTGTTTGAAGTTGATTTCTGTTTTGTGTTAGTTTGCCTTGCCAAGAAGTATTGTCTAATGCTCGAGACAATCTCTTCTGTTACTATTATTTTGTAACTAATATGTATCCTGAGTCTTGTTTAATCAATTAATCCACTATTTGGTCATGATCTACAAGTTTTTTAATTTAGGTTATGCAATGCATTTTGCAAGACTTTGAAATATGCTTGTTAGATATATAGTCATTCTTGTGTCTTTACCTAAGAATTTAAGAATTTGGAATAAGTGGTTTTATGATTCATGAGATGATATTATCTTCTATGACCAAATGTCTAAAGTTCAATCCTTATTATCCTAAAAGATTGAATTTCAGCATAAGGCAAAAATGGGCCTATACTAATTCACCCTTTAAATTTAAAAGAGGCTCTTGCGTGAGAGGGCGTATTAAACATATAACTATTCATGTGCTTTGTCCTCTTCTAGTTGTAGCAAATTGGTGTCTTGCATGGTGATGTTCCGAAACAGCATTTGCTTGCATCATAAATGTTAGGAACAAAAATTAGCAAAGCTTGAAGCCTGAAATACTGCAACAACTTAATAACAGAAAGCATACCCTATCAATTTTTGTATTGGCATGCTTCTTTAGTTCATATTTATATATAAACAAGTTAAACTCAATTTGAAGATAAATGTTCTGTTCAAAGCAGTAGGGACCAGATTAAAAGCTTTTAAAATTATAAGCATTTAATTATAAATTGAATGAAATTATAGTAAGTAATTTAACTATATGTTTTTTAACTGTATGTTACTCTTAGAATCTCTTCTACTATTATACTGTCCGTCCTTATAGTTTTCTCAAATTTATAATTAAATTCGGATAGTTTAGGGTATAGAAATTTTGCCATTAAAGCTTAAGTGTTGCTAACTTCAATTTGGATATGAATATTATGTTAATTCTAATGTGAATAATAAAGTGAAAAAATTCTAAGTAAAAATTCTTGCAATATATGTAAGCTTATCAAAGCAAAATTTGACATCACCCTTCAGTGTTTCTACTTTCTTTCTTAAATTAGGCACTGCCATTTTCTTTATTAATGCTATTGTGTTTGCTGTGTTGGAAATGATGGGGTTAAAAAAATTTGATGCTAATCAAAATGATGGGGTTAAACAAATTTGCTATGTGTTTGCTCTTTTTTACTGACTTGTATTTGATGGTTTTAACCTCTCCCTCTAAGATTTTGAGATCTGAAAAGCATAAAAAAATCTCTTAGAAAATTATCTGATTCTTAGTAAAAGATTTTAGCTTCTGTTATACTATATTTTTCAAATTGAGTTTAACCTTCTACCAATTTTCAGGTTGACATTAATAATTTGGAGGAGTATATATCTTTAGTGGTTGATGCAACTGTCAAGACTGGGATCACACGTCAAATGGAAGCATTTAAAGCAGGATTCAACCAGGTTAGATACTGGTCTTCATCAATAGAAAGGAGTTTTAATTTTGATTAATTATGTTTGGTATTAAATTCTCAAAATGAGTTTTGATTGTTATTAGGAAGTGCATAGTATTAAATTGTATTATATTTATTTATTTTAATCATGGCCTATTCTTATCTCCCCCTTTACTAATTTTTTTTAATTATCCCCGAGACATGCTGAAAGAGAACTTGACAGGTTAAATTATATAGGATTAAATATTTTTTCCTCTGCTGCTATTTCTGAACTTTAAGAGTTCACTGATACATAGCATCAATAAGGTAGCATGTCATGAGTTATTTTCTGTACATAGCCTTATCTATGTGTCTTGTCTTGATATTGTTTGTGAATTAAGAGGGTGGTGCTTTACTGCTTGCGTCAACAAGGCAAACAGATGAGTTGGACTATAGTTGGAAAATTCGTTAAGGATTCTTTTTCCAGTTTACTTGAATTCAAAATTTTAACACTTGTCACTTGTTTCTTTCTTCTGGTCATTTCAGGTTTTTAACATATCATTTTCACAAATTTTTATGCTCATCCTGGTCATTTCAAAATTTTTACTTAAGGTTATATTTTATGCTCATCCTGATTGATGCTATTTTCAGTTACTTGAAATTATTAGAAAATTCTTTGTAATGTGGTGTCTGGGTTGACTGCCTGCCTGCCTATCAAAATACTAGTGGCTAGCAATTAACTGACTTTATTGTGATGAAAGTCAAGTGGATTATTTGCTCTAATAACTCATTACATCTTTAGTTTAATGGGTGGCCTAAATATGCTAAGATGGTCTTCTCTTTTAATAACTAAGTACATTTTTAACATATGATTACATGTTTGGGTGCAACTTTCGTCAACTGCAGCCAATGCTTCGTCTAATGAGAATGGGCCTTTGGAATCAGCAGATAATGACTTGCCAAGTGTGATGACATATGCTAATTACCTGAATCTTCCACCTTATTCTACCAAGGTATAATTCATCATATAGATTTGATGATTCATTATCATGCTCATTGAGGTTTCTTTCGGTACTGATTTACAATACCCCATATTTTCTTGGCAGGAAATTATGTCTAACAAGCTACTCTATGCAATCAATGAGGGGGCAGGAATCCTTTGATTTATCATGAGTCTCAGGAACTAACCAAGCTATCCCTGAATATTAATATGATGAATCAGGGCTTTTGAGGCTGAATTAATTTTTGGTTGCATGTACTTCCCCTCTTCTCATCTCAAATAATGGCAGTTGAATCGGATTGGCACATTTTCAAGGTGTAAAGGGATTCGCGGGGCTCATTTTAGCTATTAGTGTATGTTGTATTTTTCAACTAATAAATTTTATTTCTTTTTGACAAATGTGATGAAAGTTCATGTATGTTGGATTAGTTAATTTAAAATTATATAAAAAATTTCTATTGTTTAAATTAGTCATTAAAATTATGATTCAAAATTATATATTAATTTTGCAATGTTTAATTAGGAAAATTCATAAACAAGTATACTCATAAGTATTTTTATCTAAATAGTCATATTTTTTGCTATTGGCACGCTTTTTAAGCGTAGCCATATCTTCTCGTAATCATCAACAGGCACGCTTATCAAGCGTAGCCACATTTTCTCCTATTGGCACGCTTAAAAAGCATAGCCATATCTTTTCCTATCGGTACGCTTTTGAAGTGTAGCCAAAACTACCCACTGGGCACGCTTCCAAAAGCGTGGCGATATGTACACTTATCGATACGCTTCTCAAGCGTACCTATAGGTTAAGATCTATGGCCACGTTTTTTAATCGTGGCAAGAGATGAAAGCATGCCAACCAAAAAAGCGTGCTGATAGATCTTCAAAAGCGTGACCATAGAGCAACCGGCACGCTGGCGGATGTGACCCTTTCAAAAGCGTGCCGATAGCTCAAAAAGCGTGGCGAAAAGCTATCGGCACACTTTTTTGCACTTTTCGGCACGCTTTAAAAGCGTGGCAGAAAGCTTATTTTCTTGTAGTGGCAGACTCAGAAAGTTTCTAAGATGTGAGTGTGCTTGAGTATTTTTTCTGAAAAGATTCCAACCCTTGTTCTTTCGAGTCTTCTCATACTTATAAGAATCTTCAACCAATCAGATTGAAATGTAACTTCCACGTTCATTAGCCTTTAAACAACTGTTCCCGCTCCTTTTGTCTAACACAAATAACTGCTAGAAATAACCTTCGACACTTGAACTCTTCGATTCACGACAACAAAAGCGGAAGATAGCGGCAGATTATTAGTGTCTGTTTTGATAGCCGCTATAATTTTCTAATTTAACGGCGATTCTGGCTGCGGTTTTAAGAAGAGCAGTTGTATGATGTGATTTGCAGTGATTTTGACAACCCACCGCTAACCTGGCTTTTTTAATCCATCAAGGTTCGGGCTCAACTTGCCCTCTTTCTGTTTCATTCAATGTCGCCGCCAGATTTTCACCATCACCGTCCATCACTGGTTATGCTCTTTCTTCCTTTCTTTGTTTGTTTGGGTATTCGCTTTCTTATTTTGTCTTCTTTTTTCTCCTAGGTCATTGATTTTATTTTTTTCATTGCTGGAGCAGTAAAACGAGGTGAATTCTTGAAATTTGTCTAATTATACTAACTAATTGTGTTGTTGCAAGTCCAATTTTTATTTTGGCTAATTGATTTTTGTCTAATTTTACTATGAAATCCATTGCTCCATGAGCCCCCCAAATCTTGTTAACCCTAACCCTTACTCCATGAGCTTTGATTGGCGCTGCTTCTGCTGGTCCTGACCCCGAAGCAGTGCTCCCCTGCTTCCTTTCTTTTGCCAAATCTGCTCTATCCGTGGTTCAAATTTGCTGCAGCTGTACGAGTTTCTTGCCACAGTCGCCTCCGGCCTCTGTTGCCACCACCACCATCTCAGGTTCTTCTCTTTCTTCTTTTTATTTCATTACTGGGGTTTCGTTTTCTTATTTACCTTTTTATTTGGATTCTTGGATTTGTCAATTGATTGAACACCGAAAGTTATATTTTAATTAACAACTTAAAGCAATCAAAGGTGACTTGAGGAGTAATTTTTTTCTCCATATTTTATATCAATAGATTATATATATTGAATTTGTCAGTTGATTTGAATGCTAATTTTGATGAGTTAGATAAAGATGATGAAGTCCTTGTTTTTTTATATGAGATTTTGGGTGCTAAATACTTATTTTTTTAATCTCTATTAAACATGCGGCATTTACACGGTCCAAGAGCCGTGATTATGTTCCTTATGCGAATGCCCCTTACAAGAGCTTAACAGTGGAAAAGGCTGTGCAAAACTGGATACAATATGAAGGAAATGGTTTCAGGTTTTCTGGTGGAGGCACACAGTTTCCCTAAGGAGCTGATGCTTATAATTGATGAATTAGCATCTGTTATTCCACTGGACAATGGCATGGTTAGAACTGCTTTAAATACTGGTTGTGGGATGAGTTGACATTCCTTGTTCTGTTTTATTCTTGCATTTCTCATCTGCATCTTATTGGAATGAAGGAATTCTAAGTTTTCACTTAATAATTAATTATAAGCTTTTATCTTGGTTCCTTCTACTTCTAAATGATTCTTCCATGCAAAATTTTAAACTCCTATACTATATGTGCAGTAGGTGTTATATCCTATCTCATTTGATGGTTATTGGTGATGGTAGGTTGCTAATTGGAAGGAATACCTGTTTAAGAAAAATGTTGTTACAATGTTAATTGCCCAAAGGACTCTCATGAAGCACAAGTGAAATTTGCTTTAGAAAGAGGTGTTCCGGCTATCATTGGCATTCTTGGAACCATCATGTGTGCTACTAACTCTGAATAATTCCATGATAGAGATATCTGTATTTTTTTAGTGTAACTTTTTGTTTCCATCATGAGTCTGCCTTTGATGGTTCATGTAATAAGTACCATGCTATTAGAGGTTCTATTCGTTTGGTGTTTTATGGTTCTCAACTAAACTGTGTTTTGCTTTCTTAGGGATTTATCCTCCTGTAAATGAGATAGTTAAACAATACGAAAAATTTCTTTTGCTTGAACGGCTGTTGGAAAGGTTATTTGCAAGGAAACACAGAGTATGTTCACCAATTATGTGATTGTTTCTCAATACATTATTTTATTTTCTCCAAGTTGTTATGGTTATTTGTGTTTGCCAATTGCTTTCAGGTTTTGATATTCAATCAGTGGACCAAAGTGTTAGACATACTGGATTACTATTTGAGTTAGAAAGGATTTGAAGTTTGTGAAATTTATGGTAATGTTAGACATACTGCATTAGCATGAGCCGTTAATTTGAATTTATTTGTTGCTCTTGTTATAAGTTTTATATACTTCTTTATATTTTTAATCCAAGTTGGACAATTTATTGATATTAATTTATAGCATGGTTGTCTGCAAATTTTATTCTAAGTTGTACTCACATGCTGATCATATAATGGAAACCATCCAGCGGCATTTCAAGAATGAAGAAGTTCAGGTGAGTCTTCATTGCTTGAGTGAGATGTAGACTGTATATAATGTTAATCTTCAAAAACATGTCATAGCTTGGCAAACGCCTGATAAGTATGAGGAATCATGTGGAAGGCTTTGGCTTGAGAAGGCTGTGGCTACCGTGAGTATGGCTTTTTTGTTCTATTTTTTATTTATTTATTATTTTTGTTTTATTGAATTCTTGTAGTCAATTATGTTTTATTGCACTTTCTTGGTATTCTTTTACTATGTTTGGTTTTCCTTCCATTGTTATTCGTGAGACATTTTCACTTAGGATTCTAATGAGATAATGATCAATTTTATAATATTATTTTCTACTAATTTATTATGCAGTAATTTATGGGGACTGGAATAATTAGGTAGCTTCGTGGAGAAATAATTTTTTTAATATAACAGTGAAGATTACGGCGGTTATACACCTCTGCTATTCTTTTAAAAAAAAATGCATGCTGAATTGCAGCGGTTCATAACCGCCACAACTTTTTTTAAAACCTGTTTTTCAAATAGCGGCAGTTTAAAACCGCCGCAAATAACTCATTCCATTTAGCGGCGGTTATACCAGCACTTGCTGGAAACTGCGGCTAAAACAATTGTCCGTGCCACTATCCAGGGTGGTTTACTCAACCGCCGGTATTTGATTTTGCCGCCGCTAATAATAAAAAAAAAACCGCCGCGATGTCCATACTCTCTTGTAGTTATTCAAACATATTAACCAGCATTCTCGACTAACTCTTGCTTTGTATTTCTTGTCATAAACTTTCTCGAAACAGAAGTTTATTGTTTTTTAAAACACAAACTTACTAAATCTCGAATTTAACATCTCTTCAAAATAGAGTATTTTCGGCTAATAATATCTTATATGAAATGTTTCACCAAAAGTGCGAAAAACTACTCCCTTCTTTAAATAATTATCTCTTTTACTTTTTAGATTTATTACATCATGTAGTTATGCACAAACACCATAGCACATTTTCCCCATTGAGAAATTTCACACACCACCGGCTTTTCTTAATGCAGAATAGCAGCAAATCTTAGTGTCGGTAAGACTTTATCACTTATTTTGGATGGGGTATTTAATTTGTTCAATGATTGAATGCTTTTAGCTAAGCTTTTGTTTTGTTTTGTTTTGTTTTTCAATGCATGCATGTCCTGTGGATGATGTAATAAGCATCCAAAGGCTATATTGAAAATTCATTTCAAATGTTTCTGATTGCGATTACCCTCATCTTGTCTCATCATCATTTAATCAACTTGTTATGTTTGTAGGATTATCCTTTTTCCTCTGCCCTTCAATAATGTTGTCACATAATGTATATTCTTGGATAGATTATCCTTTAATTTCTTCTTATTGCTTTTTAATTTAATTTGTTTTTAACTTCCATCAGAAAAATAAAACAAAATAAAATTGCTTTTTCCATACAAGCATCTCAAATTTTCTTTGCATGTGAGACAAGTAGATATACATAGAAATACAAGATAATAGACACACAAAAAAAAAGACATTTCACTTTGCATGTAACTGAAGCTTTTTATGGCCCCCTCCTTGTTTTTTATTTTCCTATGATGTTTGCTCAGTAAATTAAACGTATCGCTATCAACCTCTTTCAGCAAGAGAAATCATTCATACTAATTAACTTTCTGCCCTTTACGGTTACAATCAGACATAAAGTACTAGGCTACTAGCTATAGCACTATTTGGGAGTAGCGCTAATAACATAGTTAAAGAACACTTACATTGATAGTTACATAAATTTTCGTCCTTAGAACTTTGAATATATCAGCATATTTGTTTTACAGAATATTTGGTAACTAAAAAATATTAGTAAAAAAAAATCATAATTTATCTTTTTTAGTATTTATTAATTGTTACGATAATTAATAAATATTAAATAAGATAAATTTTAACTGTGTTTTTAACATAACAGTTAATAATAATAATACGATGATATATATATATATATTCAGCCCTTTCACAAATATATAGAGGTAATAAATAGTGTAATTTCTAAAATTATCGTGCTCATCAAAATGATCTTTGACTTTTAAAAATAGTTAAATTATTGATTCTTAAATTTATAAATTGTTAATCTTTATACTAAAATTTTAGTCATATTATTTTATTGTTGAAAATACTATATCAATACTGTGACATTCTATGTCAGTACTATATTAACAGAAATCGAATTAAAGAAAAAAGAATTTATAATTTATAAATCAGACATCAATTCAATTATTTTTAAAAAACAAGAGTTATTTTAATAAGTGCTGAGAATTTTATACCAATCTGAGCATTACCTCCAAATATATATGATTGGGGTGTAATGTAACAACAATAAATAATGGGAGCTAGGTCTAATAATAATCCATGATGAATGTTATTTCTCATGGACAAATTAAATCCTAACAAGTTGTGCATCAATAACATACACATCTCTGATGATATATAAAACAATCCGTTCTAAATTTCTAATTCAACCTTCTTAGAGTCTTGTGAGTTTTTTATTTTGTCGGGTAAGGGTGGCCCTACACCCAATGTGACCGACAAAATAGTGCACTTCTTTTGAAAAATAAATAATAAGCTCTATGCACAGTGTTTGAAAACTTGAATTCAGTGTATATATATGTATTTCTCTTACCTAGGCTTATTAACACATTAATAATTATATTATATATGTTTGCTTCATCTATCTCTGACTAGCTATATGAGGCTGAATAATTCAATAATAATGGCTCTTCTTGTGTCTTGTGACTTTGTGGTATGCTTTCAGGGAGCCATGCCATTAGTTCATGTACCTTGTTGACAACTCAGAATTAAGAATTCCACATATATTGTTATATCATACAACATAGATGCATGGAGGCACTATGTTGGTCCACAAGATCAAATTTTTTATTTGAGTAAACTACCATTTCTATCTATAAAAGTTGAAAACACTAATATATATATATATATATATATATATATATATATATATATATATATATATATATATCTACCCATAGAAGATAAAAATTACCATTTGTATTCATAAAAGTTGATTTTCGCAAGCAAAATTACCCAAACCCTAAATAATTACATAAAATTCCGAAATTATCCTTGGTGAGTCTCATCCTCTTCATCTTCATCTAAATCGTGAACCAGCATTGCTGCAGCACCCTCCCCTTTTCGCACTCTCTCTCTCTTTCTCTCTCTTTCTCTCTCTTTTACTCTATTTTCTTTAATCGTCCCTCTCTCTTTCTCTCCTCCCTCTTCGCGCTTTTCTCCTTCCTCTTCTTTCTCTATTGATGTCTCTCTCATCTCTGTCGTTCTTCTCTCTCTTTTGTGTATTAATGGTGGTTCCTCCTTTTGCTGTCGCGAGCTCCATCTTCTCCTCCCCTCCTCTTTTTCTTCTTCTTCTTTGGGAGGTTTTTGGCTTCAGGAAGTAGCAATTTTGAGTCCTCTATTTTCTGCAACCACAACTTCTTCAACGTTGAGTTCCTTCCTTTTTCAAATGTCGTATCTTCGTCTTCTTCTCTCGGCGTCGCTGCTTCCAACTTGAGTCCTCCTAGCGATGCGTTTTCATCATCTCCTTCCAGCGTCGTCAAAATCGAATTAATGTTCTGTTATTTGCAAAGAAAATAGTGATCTTGAATATGAGAAATTGACAATTTTTGAGAAATATTCTAAGAAATTAGGGTTTTATTTTGAATCTATGCATATTCTATTCTTCAAATTGATCTGAGTTTGTTCTTTTTTGTGATTTTGAATGGATGGGCTATGTTGATGTTCAAGAGGTGAGAGTGGAAAAGTGAGTGAGTGAGAAAGAGAGAGAGATAAAAAGAGAGAGTAGGAAGGGAGATGATGCTACGACAGTGGTGGTTTAGGTGCTGCAGATAGTGAGTGAGGGGTGGGTGCGTGTGTGAGAGAAGAGAAGGGGATAGTTTGGAAACTTTATGTAATTATTTAGGGTTTGGGTAATTTTACTTGCGAAAGTCAACTTTGATGGGTACAAATGATAATTTTTATCTTCTATGGGTAGATATGTTAGCGTTTTCAACTTTTATAGGTAGAAATGGTAGTTTACTCTTTTTATTTTTAATCTTTTGTGTGTCTAGCTCCACAGGAAGACATACAAATTAAAATAAATTGGATCTCAAATTATTGATGGCTGGCCAAGCACAAATTAAAGTCCTTTAGCATTGCATTTTAATTTGATTTTACTATCCAAATTTGCTCAAAATCTTTGTTAGTTGCATGTTTGGGGTTATAGTAATATATGTACTACCATTTATAGCTGAACAAAGTTTGTCTAACATGCCAAATCATGAGTATACCTGAGGAATCATTGACCTAAATATGGAAAATGAAATGTTGCATTAGAGCATGATATATTAAAATAATGAAGCATGCATGTTGCTTAGTGCTATTTATCATCACCAATTATTTGATTGTGTTCTTTTCCATATAGGATATTATATCTAATGTGGTTGGTTGTGATAATTTTGGACTTCTTTATTTAATTGATCAGTGTTAATAATTAAGATAACAAAATATTTGTACAATATAGATAGATTATCACTAGCTGGTAGCAAGGGACATATATTGATGATATACTATATATTATATTCTACGTGTCAATCAACCATTGTTGTGCCCCACTGATTAATGATTATATCAAATCAAAGTATTTGGGGTCCCTTATTGGATGGTTCATGACCCACTCCATTGATGAAGTTCACAGGATCAAGCACACCTTTCCTCTCTTTGATTCATGACACAATTGGCTCTATTAGCACCTGACCCACATTTTTTTTTTTTTGCGATCCTCATCCTATCAATTGAAAAATCGACTTAATCATGTTAAATGTAAATTTTCACGTACTATTATCTTAATTGAGTACAATATACTTGTGAAACGAATAATGCCATGTGTTATACGTAAAGTAGAAAGTGCAGCCCCAGTTGGAAGAGAGAGAACAAACCAGTGAATCTATTTAGAATTATCAATTTAATTATGAAAGTACCTTTTGAATTTGTTAACCACATAAAAATTCTCAATACATTTTAAAATATGACAAATGTATCGAATCATGAAATATGATTAAACAACTATTTTTTAAAGTATAAAAAATATAAAAATCGAATTTCTATTTTTTTATGTATTTTATAAATAATTATCTAAATATTTTAAAAAATAGATCAAATGCACAGACGATTTGCATGCTAAATATAAAATTTAGAGTAAAGTATCATTTTTGTCCCCAACATTATTTAAGGTAAGTCCTAAAGTTGTTCCTAACGTTTCAATCTTTCTATTTAAGTTCCTAACGTTTCAAAATTGATTCAATATTGTCCTGCCGTTAGGGATCCGTTAACAAAATTGATGACAGAACAAAATTGAGACGATTTTGAAACGTTAGGAATTTAAATAGGACGAAAACGTCAGGGACAAAAACGATACATAAAAATAAATTTTATTTTATTTTTATTTTTTAATAATATTAATTTTTTACTGTACATAGTATTCAATTATTTTTTAATTACATCTAAATAAATTACACTTAATCACATTACTTTCATTTTAAATAAATTTATTTTTTTATAATTTTAAAGAATTTTGATACATTAGAGATAAAAGATATAATTTATATTTTACTGTATATATATTATTTTTTTCTACAAGTTTATATACTAGTCATTCTACAAATATTTTATGATAACTAAAAATTTTTAAGAATAAAATTATAAAAAAATAATTTATTTAAAATAAAAGTAATATGATTAAGTGTAATTTACTTAGATGTGATTAAAAAATAATTGAATACTATGTATAGTAAAAATTGATATTATTGAAAGATAAAATTAAAATTTATTTCTATGTATCATTTTTGTCTCCAACGTTTTCGTCCTATTTAAGTCCCTAATGTTTCAAAATCGTCTCAATTTTGTCCCGCCGTCAATTCTGTTAACGAATCCTAACGGCAGGACAACATTGAGTCAGTTTTAAAACGTTAGGGATTTAAATAAGACGATTAAAACGTTAGGGACAACTTTGGGACTTACCCCAAACGTTGGGGATAAAAACGATATTTACTCTAAAATTTATTTGTCACTTATAAAAAAATGTAATTTTTTATATTTTTCTTATATTTTTAAATACTTTTAACATATTTTTATTCTTAAGAAATTTGAAAGATACTTCTAATATATATAGTGACTTGACAATTGAGGGGCACTTATGTTGATTTACTTTATTTGAGAAATAATAAATAAAGTAGTAGGTTATAAACTTTAATTTTTTACATGTTTTATTAATCTGATTAGTATATATGTTATTTTTTAAATGTCGACTATTCATATAAAACATAATAAAGTAGAGAAATAAAATTTGTCTAGTAAATAAGGAGTGTAACATTCTTTATTTAATAAGAAGCATTTAAAATTAAAATGCTTTTGTAAAATCTTATATTAATAAGGCTGATATTATTAATTATAATAAAAATTCACATATGATATGGCCTAGGCTGAATGGTAAGAAGGACAGTGAGAAAGGGAAATGGCAATGGTGAGTAGCACAGAGAAAAAAGATGGGGGTGGTTGAAATTCAGGGTTGAGTCACAAATTTCTGTAGCCTTGAATGAAATTGGAAAGCATAGAGGTACAAGCTATAAAACTTAATTGGTTGGAATAAAAAAAGGCCATGCAAACACAGAAGAAGATGACATAAATAAAGATCCACATTTAAGACACATTCATCTACCCTCTTCTGTATACCATCATCTTTTTCTAACCTTTCCAACCAAGCTAACAGGTTTTCTGTCATAACCAATAAAGAGAGGTGGGGATAAAAAAAAAATGAAAGAAAAAGAAGTAGCAATAACGGCAGAAAATGAAAAACAAATAAATTGAAAATATCCTAAGTTCCCTATGCAATGTGTGAATTAAATGTTACCTGAGAATTAAAAGAAACTTCCATTTTGTATATGATGATTTACAAATCATTATTGCTATGTTTGGTTTATCCAATCTATTTGACCAGTGTCATTTTGAAATTCCACAAGCTTAATATTATGATCTGTTGCATGAGCTTACAAGTGGGTATCCATCTGAAGTAACAGATTTGGTTCACAAGATTTAGGAGCTTTTATCTCGTCTTTGGCTTGTTCACATTGAATGGGTGTCCCGAGAAGCAAATAGAGCTGCGGATTGGATGGCTAAATATGGTGCCAAGAGTAACTCTAATCATGTTATTTGGTCTGAGCCTAGTGTTGATCTCCAACGAATCATCCGCTCGGATTTAGAATAGTTTTTGCTTTGTTTCTTTCCTTGTTTAGTCACCAAAAAAATGTAGACTTTTATGTTAAACGTGGTTATAGAAATTATAAGAAAATAAAACGGCACTTATTCTAGCAATTATAATTTTTTTTATAACTAACTTAGATTATTCTAGTGATTAGCTTATTTATTTGTTAATCAAGTCTTATAAGTTCGAATTTTTTTTATATATGCAGTAATTTATTGACTAATAACTAATATTTAAATAAAATTTAAATTTTAGACAAATTAATCATTGACCTATCAAATTAAGAAAGACAGAAGAAAATAAAATAATAATAACATTTAGGTATATTATTGATCAACGTTTAATTCAACTTAGTCCATCTACAATTACACCATTAATTCTCTTTGAGGGCCCCACTAATTTCTTGTTATTTATACCAAGCTCACTGCCATTACCATAACTCTTATTCCACATACATATATATGCACCATAATTTGAGCAGTTTTCCCTTAACATTTGTCTTACTTAACAGTTAGCACACACCCCTTGCATTGGTACACAACAGAATCACTCTGCTTTCTACTAGACACTTTTGCTCACTGGCCATTGCTTTCTTTGATTCATTCATGGCTCTTTTTGTATTTGCTATTTTAATGTTGATGGCCCCTTCAAGCAATGCTGAGTGGCCACCTTCACCTGGCTACTGGCCAAGTTCCAAATTCAAGACTATGAACTTTTACAAAGGTTTTAGGAACCTTTGGGGCCCCAGCACCAAAGAATAGAACAAAATGCATTAACAATTTGGCTTGATAGAACCTCAGGTTGTAGTTTCAACACACTTCACTTTATATCATATGCTTAATTATCCAATCTAGTTACTAACTTTTATTATTAGTTCAATGCTTTTCTGTTCTGCTTAAACAGGAAGTGGCTTCAAGTCTGTTGCTCCGTTTCGATCCGGATACTTTGGTGCTTCCATTAAGCTCCAACCTGGCTACACTGCTGGAGTTATAACAGCTTTCTATGTAAGTACATTAAGGAATCCCACTAATCATGTTTATCTAACTCGTTGCTAATTAACATGATTTTAATTTCTTAATCGAAGCTTTCCAACAATGAAGCTCATCCTGGATTCCATGATGAAGTAGACATTGAGTTTCTTGGGACTACGTTTGGAAAGCCTTACACTTTGCAGACCAATGTTTATATCAGAGGAAGTGGAGATGGTCAAATTATAGGCAGAGAGATGAAGTTCCATCTATGGTTTGATCCAACCAAAGATTTTCATCACTATGCTATTCTCTGGACTCCTAAGGAAATAATGTAAGTCACTAATTCTATGTAATACATTGTTCTTCATTACTTCAAATCCTACCATCCATACATTAATATAGGTGGCATATTAAAAAGTTAATGTATCTTCTAAATAAAGATAATTAAGAGAAGTAGATTACTCGATAAAGGGTAAGCATTATTTTAGGATATGTTTGGTTTAGCTTTTAAATCTAAAAATGCACATTTAATTTTTTTTCTGAAAGTCTCAACTTTTTGTTTATCTATTTTTTTTTTCTTTTTTAAGCGCAAATGTAATTCTATATTTTAATTTTCGTTCACCTGAATTAACAAATTGTACCTTTTACTTTCAATTGTTATGGTTAAAGAAGTAATTAATTTTTTTTTATCAATTTTGTCCTTCATTCTTATTAGTAAGAAGAGACACAAAGAATAATCATCAAAATTCTCATATTTAATGTTTTCATGATTATGTTTTACAAGTAAATATTTTAATATTTTTATAATATTATTTTTAGTATTTTCTTTTAAATTTTGATTTTTTTATCAATTTATCATTTATTTTTTTTTTGTTCATACTATGAATGTTGTTTTTTTTGAGCTTTTTTATTAAGAAGACCAAATTAAATAAAAAAATGAAGTACTAAAAAATTATGGCAAAAGAATTATTAAATTTCAACATAATTTTTTTTAATTATAACAAAAAAGTGTTGAAAAAAAAGATATAACTTTAAATAATAAAAATTCATATCTTTTTAAATAATTTTTATTTAAATATAATTTTAAATAATATAATTCAAAGAACATTTATTTTACTATATAATCTATTTTAATATAAAATTATTAAATATAAATTACGTTAATATAAAATACTTTTAATCAAAATTAAATTTGTAAAATTAATTCGACACAGCGTATTTATAAACATTAATCCAAATCAGACGGTTTAGTTTTCTGCCGAAAGGATATGGAAGAAGATAAAAAGAATCCACAGTATGAACTTGGATTGGACTCTGTGTATGTGGCATCGATTTGATTGGTTCGTTCTGATCATTTTTGCTGTCCCGTTTTAGGAGCGAGCACTGTTTGATATTTTGGAAGATGAAAGAGAAAGGATTCCTCTTTCTCTGAAATTAAGGTAGAAAGCTAAGCAAATGGAAATTTGACAGATTTTTAATACTTAATAATACGTTCTAGTGTCACATAAAAAGCATATATAGAATGAAGATCACATGAATGGCACAAAAATCATCGTAATCATGCAAGTGTGGGGTGAACAAAATCTGATATAACTTGACTAATGGAAAAAAGTTAAAAGTAACATTAACTAATTTATTGATCTAGCTATTCTTTTTGTTGACAGCTACTGAAACTATCAAATTGAGCACAACAATATATAAATCCACATGATTACATAAAGGTGGATGTTATGGTATCAATATATATTTATCTAATTTATTAAAAAAAATAAAAATTAATATTTAATTTAAAAAATATAAAAATAAATCATTTTTAAATATTTAAAGTTTATCATAAAAAACAAGTTAAGTAATTTCGACACTAAATTTATAAGCAAAGAATTTGCCTTGAAAAAATACAATCACCATATAGTAAATGTTAAAAAAGTGACCGTTAATCATTCCTTGCCTGCACATTCATAGAAATGACTAAATGAGAAAATATTTTATGTACTCGTTATGACTCACATAATAAATCATTGTATATGCTTTTAGAACATGTAATTATTGATAGGAATAAATAGGAAAATGATAATGCAATTTTAAATTTTAAAAGTGACATTATTTTATAAAAGTAGCATTATCATCTTTGGAATAAATATTCGTAACTTTGAAATAGAATATGAAAATAAATATAAATAACATTGCATTACTGACACTGAAAATATGTCATCAGATTCTTTGTGGATGATGTGCCAATAAGGAGGTACCCGAGGAAAAGTGCAGAGACATTTCCAATGAGGCCAATGTGGCTTTATGGTTCAATATGGGATGCATCATCATGGGCAACCGAGGATGGCAAGTACAAAGCTGATTATAGGTACCAACCCTTTGTGGCAAGGTACACAAACTTCAAGGCCAGTGGTTGCACGGCGTATGCACCGCGCTGGTGCCACGCCGTCTCAGCCTCGCCCTATAGGTCCGGCGGGTTGAGTAGGCAGCAATATAGTGCCATGAGATGGGTGCAAACGTACCACATGGTTTACAACTATTGTCAAGACTCCAAAAGGGATCATAGGCTAACACCTGAGTGTTGGAGTTAAAATAATAATTAAAAAAAAAGTTAAAAAAAAATTTAACATTCATATATGAAGACATTAGAGTGACATTCGAAGTTGGCCAAATTGAGGTGTTGATAAATTGGTAATGGACTCTTCATTATAGGTTCCAAAGTAACACTGTTGCCTTGTGGTTTTATTTTATCTTTTTCCTATGTTTGAGAAAGTTTGTTTCTTTTTTCATTTTCTTTTCTAAAAGAAAAAAAAATTATGAGGGGTAACTTCGATTTGAGATTGGGCCCCTCACATGACAGCAACATTGATGCAAGTGTACGGGGGTTTGAGCGTCCAAGGCTCTCAAGACAGGAGAAAAATTTGGAAGATTGTGAAGGATTTGTTATTTTCTTATTATATATATATATTTGGTTTCTTTTTTTATAACTCTTCTCAACAATAGAAGAAATTAAGAAGAGTGGAGGAAGAAGAAAGGGAAATAATGAAAAGGAAAGTGGCCAATGTGTATGGATGAATGAATGCGGCACACTCTTCATTTATACGCCATTACGCCTTTTAATTTTGGTATTGCTCTTCGAGTAGTGTTTTTTTAATAATATTGAAATTTGATGTATTTTTTTAGGTGAAAATCATAAATCTGAAAATCAGTAATTTTTAAATTTTCTTTTAAACATGCAAATTTAAAAATTAGATTTATTTTTTATTTAGTTTTTTTTAAATATACAAATCTGACCTTTAGATTTGTATTTTAGTATTAAAAATTTTTTTATATATGTAAATCGAACGATTCAATTTACTTTACAATAAAAAAGATTATTTTAATACAGATCAGACACACTGATTTGTGCACTATAAAATCTGATCTTCAGATTTTTCTATAAATTTTGTTTTTTCTCAAATTTGAGGATTCAATTTGTTATTTAAAATAAAAATAAAAATAAATCTATATAAAAAAATACACCAATTCACCATTACATTAAATTATACACAATTTTCTTTCATTTCTAAAAAAATTAGCCTCATTTATAGTGTTATCGTCACTTATTTGATAATGGCAAGTATGTATGTTATACACTCCAAGTTTGTTGTTAGAAATAAGAGACTAAACTGAAGAAAGTAAAGCGTATTATTGAGTGTAGTCTGAAATAATACAATATATAAAGCTACATATAGATGCTAGAAGAATCAAAGCAATAAAAAAATAATATCCTACAATAAATATACAGATATGCTAAATAATTATAATTGATACTTACTAATTAATTATACTCTAACATTCCCCTCAAACTCAAGTGAGAGCTAAGGATACCATCTTGAGTTTGGCACTAGAGTCCAAAAACGAGTAGGATAATTAGCCTTCGTGAAGATATTAGCAATCTGATCCAGAGTCTCAAGAGTTACGAGACGAACAACATCAATAAGGAGACGTTGTCGGACAAAGTAAAAAATCAATCTTATGTGTTTTGTCAGACAAAAAGTAAAAATCATTCTTATATGTTTGGTGCGTTCATGAAAAACATCATTATGAGCAATTTGAATAGCACTACGGTTGTCACAACAATTATCAGTTGGGGACGACTGAGGGGCACCCAAGTCATCGAGAAGCCAACGAATTGAGAAAACTTAATAGTGGTGTCAGCGAGAGCACAGTATTTAGGTTCAGTGCTTGATCGAGCAGTAAACGTTTGCTTCTTGGCTCGCCAAGAAATGAGAGAGTCACCAAGAAGCAATAACCAGTAATAGAACGATGATTAGTGGGATCACCAGCACAATCAGCATCTGAGTATGCTTGAAGGGTTAAAGATGAATGGCAGAAAAATAAAAGTCATAAAACATAGTGCCTTTGATGCTGCGAAGAATGCGAAGAAATGCCACATAATAAGTAGTACGAGGAGCTGACAAGAACTGACTAAGAACATGAACTGGATAGGTGATGTCTAGTCGTATGATAGTCAAGTAGATGAGACCTTCAACTAACTGTCGATAAAGAGTAGAATTATCCAAAATAGTGTCATCTATAGGAGTAAACCGAATATTAGGCTCAAGAAGAGTAGACTCAGTGTAACTATCGGTAATGTCGGCTCGGGCAAGAAGATCAGAAGAATACCAAGCTTGATAGAGATAGATACTGTCATTAGAGGATATGACTTCAAGGCCAAGAAAATAACTAAGAGAACCAAGATATTTCATCTCAAAAGTGTGGTGAAGGGATGCTTTAAGATCAGTAATACCATCTACATTATCTCCAGTAATGATCATGTAAGTAGAAGAACAACTCCACGTTCACTTTTACGAATAAAGAGAGCATTCTCATGAGCGCTGCAAGTAAAACTGAGATTGCATATAATGGTGCTAAACTTTTCAAACCATTCATGAGGAGCTTGCTTAAAACCATGAAGTGCCTTACGAAGAAGACAGAATTTGCTAGAAGGACAAGGATATCTTGGAGGTGGTTTCATATAGACTTTCTCCATTAAGAAAAGCATTCTTCACATACGTTTGACTCAGAGACCATTTTTTTTACCGCAGCAATAGCAAGGAGAGCATGAACAGAAGTGAGACAAGTGACAGGAGGAAAAGTTTCTTCATAATCAATACCATACTCTTGCGTACATCCTTAAGCAACCAATCGTGCCTTATAACGGTAAATAGAACCATCAGAGTGAGTCTTGATCGTGTATACCCATCTACTTCCTAGAATTTCTTGATTAGAAGGAGGATCAACCAAGTCCCAAGTATTTTCTTTTTCTAGTGCTTGGATTTCTTCCTTCATTGCTTGCTCCCAACTAGGATTGATGGAGGCTTCTCGGAATGACTTAGGTTCATGGTGATAAAGAATAGTAGAAAAATAATGATAATAAAGAAGATAAGCAGGTGGATTCCTTACTCTAGAAGAACGAGTGGAGGGAGGAGGCATGACAGTAGGAGCGAGATCATTGTCCGGTCTGGAGTCATCGGGAGGTGGAGAAGGTAGAAGAGTGAGAGGCTCGAGAGGATGACTTGACACAGAACCTGTATAATCATCGCTAGAAAAAAGATCAATATTGGGGTTAGTGAGAAACGGTGACTGAGTAGAGGGAATGGATTCAAATGAGAAGAAACTAGAGAACATGTGATACTCCCAAAAAACAACATGACGAGATATACGAATACATCGAGAGATAGGATCTCAATAACGATAACCCTTGTGTTCAGAGCCATAACCAAGAAAACAACACATGTGAGCCTGAGGTTCAAGTTTATTATGTTCATGAGGCTGAAGAAGAATAAAACAGACACAACCAAAAAATCGAAGAGAGCTGTAATCTGGAGAAGTATGATAAAGATGCTCAAAGAGAGTAATGTTACCAAGGACAGAAGAAGGAAGTCTTTGATAACATGGACAACAGTGAGAACAGCTTCACCCCAAGTACATTGAGGACACGAAGAAATAAGCAGTACATGAATAGAGTTAAGAATGTGACGGTGTTTGCGTTCAGCCCGTCCATTTTGTTGAGACGTACCAGGGCAAGAAAACTCAGACAAAGTACCATGTTCAGTAAGAAAATTTAAAAGTTTGGAGTCACGGTATTCCATAGCATTATTACATAAAAAACCTTTAATGACCTTGGAAAAATGAGTTTTAATCATAGTGGCAAAGTTAATATAAATCTGAGACAGCTCATGCCGATTAGTCATTAAATAAACCTAAGTAAAACATGAATAATCATCAATAAATGCGACAAATTATTGAGCCCCTCCCATAGAAGCGATGAGAGCGGGGTCCTAAACATCAGAGTGAATAAGATCAAAAGAAGATCAAGCAATAGATGATTATTATGAAAAGATAAAGCCAGTTGTTTTGCTATTTCATAAGAGATGCAATAAAAAAACTTATTATTAACTTGACCAAAAACACCCTTAGACGTAAGAGGACACAATTTTTCTAAGGAGCTGTGGGCAAGACGGTGATACCACAAGTGAAGGGTAGATGAAGAAGAAACAACACAGAGATTTGACATAGAAGGAACATCAAGATTCTCGAGCTCAAACAATCTTCTGACTTTACATCCAGTCCCCATGATCTATCACGTTCGATGATCTTGCACACAACAACCAGAAATAGAAAAATTGACATCAAAAGCGAGATCAACAAGTTAACGAACAGAGATAAAATTAAAGTTTAATTTTGGAATAAAATAAGTATCAGGGAGATTAAGATTTGACTGTGAAATAAAATCCTTATGTGTCGCATGCAAGAGGGAATAATTAGTAGTGTTGACAGAAGTGCATTTGTAGTGGTAGACAAAGACGAGAAAAGATGACGCAAAGAAGACATGTGATTTAAGCAACCAAAATAAAAATACAATACCATTTATAATTACCTGGAGGTATGAAAAGAGCAGCAGGAGTATTACCAGAAAAAGAGAGAAGTTATTTAAGAAGAGATTCAATGTCAGATGGAGAGACAGAAGGTGGATTGAGAGAAGCAGAGTTGGTGGATTCATTAGAAACAACAGTAATAGTAGAAGCAGACACATTCTTAGAGTAGTTGGCATGAGAATGATACTTATTCTGATATGAACATGGTGGGCGAGTAGGACAGGTGGTAATCAAGTGTCCCAAGAACTTGCAATAATGGCAGAACAGTTTTGGACAATTGGAGCCAATATGACTTTTCTGTTTGCATTTTTTAATTCAATAGAAGGAGAGTCTTAGAAAAGGTGCCCAGAACAATTACAGCTTTGACAAAATTTACTTTTTCTGTCTGTAACAGCAAAGACAGTCTCACTCTTAGAATGAGTCAATCCAAGGCATGTTTCTTCCGACTTAAGACGAGGAAGGACATCTTCAAGACTAGGCAAGGGATTTTGATGAAGAAGAGAAGCTCAAACCGGCTCGTAGTCATCAGTAAATGCCATAAGGAATTGTGTGAGATGTGTTCGGTTGCGATAATTCTCATATGCCTTAGCATCAGTTGAATCTTTAAAAACATGCTTATAGGAGGTCAATTGATCCTAAATAATTTCTATCTGAGTAAGAAAATCAAAAACCGCTTGTCCACATTCTTACTTAAGGTTATGAAACTCCTTTAGTAGTTGGTATTGATGGAAGAGGTCAGAAATAGTGTAATATTTTGTCAAATGTTCCCATACCTCTTTAGCGATTTCAAAATACCCAAATTATAAATGAATACCTGGAGTAGAGGTGTTGCAAAACCAAGTGATGATCTGATGATTTTTACTATTCTAATATTCTAATTTCTCCGCAAAGTCTTTCTCAACATCCTCCTTAGATTTGGAGGTCCCATCTTTTGATTTTTCAGTCACAGTTGGCTTAACAGGACAAAAAAGATCACCCGTCACATAGCGCTATAACTTCCGCCCTTTAAGAAATTCTCTCATAGCTTCAACCCAATGAGCATAGTTGGAGCCGTTGAGAATAACAGGAATAGACTGAAAAATATCTTATTTTTTCATAGAGACAAAGAAAGGAAAGAAACTGCAATATCGGAGCAATAAACGAGAAAACGGAGAGAAAAATTGGAAAGAGCTCACAAAAAAACTTTTGGAGGGATCCCAATGTCTGTCATGTCAGCTGACACATCAGCAAAAAGATGACACGTAGTGATAAACCACTATTTTGTGGTTTATTTTGTATTGAATTGAGTGGATTTTATCCATTATTCTCACACTTATTCATATAATTCCCATGTTTTACATTTTCCTTCCTAATTTCTTGCTATGATTGAAAACATGCTTCTTTGACCTTAAATTTGCTAATCTTAATTTTCTATTGTTACCATTCGATGTCGTGATATATTTGTTAAGTGTTTTCAGGATTTATAGGGCAGGAATGGCTTAGAGGATGGAAAAGAATCATGCAAAAGTGGAAGGAACACAAGAAATTAAGGATTTCAGAATCTGGTAGCGACGCGCACGCGTGGCTGACGCCTACGCGTGGCCAGTGAAAACTTCAGCGACGCGTACACATGGCTGACGCATATGCGTGATGAGCGTCACGTGCTACAATTAACAGAAAATGCTAGGGGCGATTTCTGGGCTGCTTTGGACCCAGTTTCAGGCCCGAAAATACTTATTAAAGGCTACAGAGTAAAGCTGGAAGAAGGAATCATTCACTTCTCATTCATTCATATTGTAAGTTTTAGATGTAGGTTTCTAGAGAGAGAGGCTATCTTCTCACTCTAGGATTAGGGTTTCTTCTTTCAATTTCTCTTTAGGTTCATATTCAATCTTCCTTTAATTTAGTTTTTGTCTTACTTTTATTTGTTTAAGCACTTTAGTTCATCTTCTTCTTTTGTTAATTTCCCTTTTTCACTATTTTTATGTTTATGAGCTCTTGTTACATTTGATTTCTTTTAATGCAATTTATGTTTTCCATGTTTATTGTTACTCTCTTTAATTGTTAGTCATTGATGTTTGCAATTGGTTGTTTGGATTTAATATTCCTTGTTAGTTTTCTATGCTTTTATTTTACGCCTTCCAAGTGTTTGATAAAATGCTTGGTTGGATTTTAAATTAGATTTTTGTATTCTTAGCTTGGATTGAGTAAATTGGAGACTCTTGAGTTGTCAAAGTCTCTTGTTGGTTGGTGATTGAAAGTTGCTAGTTGGCTTGAGCTTCACTACCTCTACTCTTTGATTAGGACTTGTGAACTCAAGTTGATTTGTTCACTTGACTTACCTTCAATTGTTAGAGGTTAACTAAGTGAGAGCAATTTAGAATTACCATCATAATTGACAATGATAATGAGGATAGGAATTTCGATTCTCAACCCTTGCTAGGATTTTTCTTAGTTATTAGTTATTTTCTTATTATTTACATTCCTTGCTTATTAAACTCAAAACCCAAAAAGATACAATCTCATAACCAATAATAAATACACTTCCCTACAATTCCTTGAGAAACGACCCGAGGTTTAAATACTTCGGTTAATTTTATTGGGTTTGTATTTATGACAAAAATCTAAACGTTGATTGAGGTTTAATTGTCGGTTTAGAACTATACTTGCAACGCGATAATTTTTGTGAAAGAGGTTTAAAATTGAAATGGATTTGAAGTTTGTTCCGAAATTTTGGTTAAAGTGAAAATGAGTTTTATAGAAGAGAAATATTTTTAAGTGAAGTTGCTTTGGAGGTTCCTAAAAATGCTACAAAAAGTGGTAATGATTTTAAAGGAAAATGATTTGAGAAAAAGTGTTAAATAGTGTGATGTAAGGAAAGTGAGATTTTTGTAAAGGATGAAATTAATATTTAATTTGTTTTCGAAAGAATAATTTGGAAAAGTGATTTTTGACTAGTTTATGTCGTTCGAAGGACGGACGGAAAATAATTTCATAGCAAAAATTATGAAGGTTTGAAAACTGAGCTTTAAAACTGAAACTTCGAAATTTCACAACACATTAGAATTTTTGTTGGTGTGTGCACGCACAGATGTGTGGGTACACACTATATGGGGACATTGGTGAAGCCTGTGTGTACACACGAGATGGTGTGTACTCACGCCAAGAAAATGTCACAAGCTGTGCATATGCACAGGGTGGTGCGTATGCACCCGTCGGGAATTGGCTCTAATCTGTGCGTATGCACAGAGGTGTGTGTGCAAACACGTCCTGTTTTCTTGGAAAGAATTCTGTTTTTTTACTCTTTACCCTTTTCGACAAGTTTGTAATTCCTTGTAAACCCCATATGATGTTTGATAACTTATTTTTAAGCTCTGAAGTGAGTGTGAGTAAATCCAATGGATTGAGTTTCTATCTAGTATGCAAACCCGATTGTGAATTTTAGATTAATGAGAAATGATAGTGATTCTTAGCGTGATGTGAACTAAATATATATTGTTATTGAAAGTAAATAGGCCAAGTATGATTTTGAATCACGATAAATATGTGTATAAATACTTATGATTTCGATTATGATTATGAATTGAGTTTGATTATGATTTTGAGTATGATTGGTTGTGAATATTACTAAGATGTGATCACTGAGCAAGGATGGTGGTGAATCCCGTTTGTATACTGATTTGGGATTTTTCTCGAGTAAGGACGGTGGTTAATCCCGCTTACTCGTAGTTTACTGAGATTGGTAAGGACGGTGGTGAATCCCACTTGCATACTGATTTGAGATTTGTTTCCGGTAAGGATGGTAGTTAATCCGGCTTGCGTGTTCTGGACAAGGATGGTGGTGAATCTCACTTGTTTGTGGAACCTTCGGGTAAGGACGGTGGTTAATCCCGCTTACTCGTGTCGGGTTTGACAAGATAACCGATGCATGAGCTCATGGCTAGTAGGACATGCATGCATCATATACATCTATGTGACATTGTTTGGGTGTGCATGTTATATTTGGTTTGCCTATATGAATATTTCTGTTTAATTGCTAATTGACATACTTGCGGTAATTGCTCTTGATTGTATTTGAACTTCATTGCTTGTGATTATGATTAGCTAGTTCGGATTATGGTAGTTTGAGTGTTGGTTGATTATGCTTGGGTCGGAGGCCGTGATTGATTATGTGATTGGTAGGAGGTCGTGATTGATTTATGTTTGAGGTTTAGCAAAGTACAAAAAATCAAACTAGTTCAGCATAATGTTGATTATTCATACAATTTAAGTAACTTTTAAAATTTTTATAATTAAAATATAAATTTGGGTCTTTGATAATTAATTGTTGATTTTCGAAAAGGTTCATAAGGCGAACAATGATTACTGCATTTGAAAACAACTTTTTTCTTTTTATATATCTTCTTATGACCATTCTAAAACTCCTTTGGTGAGACCTTGTGGTTAGGTTCTCACCTTCCTACAGCCTTATCTTTTCAGAAAATAGACGAAGAAGCTTATGAAGAGATTACTATGCTTTTGGTTATACGATATTGTTGTATTAGATTAGTTATTAATTTTTTCCTCGTCTTTATTATTATATTTTTGTAAAGAGAGATAGAAGTCGTGATTATCATGATATGTAATGTTTGTAAGTTACTGATATAAAGAACTCTTATTTTATATATATATATATATATGAAGTGCTTTGATTGGTTTGGATGTATGTTTGTAAAAAGAAAGAAAAAGTATTTTTTCGTTTTTCAAAGAAAAGTCGATACGGTTTCGAGTTAAAGATTTCTATTTTATTATTAAATATATGGATGTTGTCGTAATATCCCCGCTATCAAAGTGGCGCAACCGGAAGTGTGACATTCTGATAGTAATTAAGGGTATTACATAGATGCTAGAAGAATCAAAACAATAAAAAAATAATATCCTACAATAAACAATATTTTATATTTATTTAATTAGATACTAAGTTAATTTTGTCATTATAATTAAACAATATTTTTGACTTATAAATACGTAATATTTAAATGTCAAATTTATTTTTGGGTTATTATAAAAAATTTTAATATGATTTTAAAACTATGATATTCTCTTTGAATATCGTAAAATTGTTGTCCAAGTTTCGTGTAGATAGCAAGTTTTATTCATGTTTCTATTGTCTTTATTTTACTATGCTTTGATGTTTTGATTGTATCATCGCCATTACCACCATCTTATTTCTCACTTGTCATATTTCTACTTGTTTTTCATTAAGTTTTTTACTGATGTCCTGATCTCTTGTGACTTGTTTCATCGTTATGTTTTTTTTTCTACACTTAATTTGTCACAAGCAGTACCAATCTCATCACAATTTTGCAAGTCCATTTATTTTTTGTGTCTAATCAGTATCATCTGCATCCTAAAATTTTGCAATTGTATCTGTGTTCTAAGTTCTTGTAATTTCGTCTCCACTCTAAGTTCTCACAATTTCAAGCTCCCTAAATTCTTGTAGTTTTGTTTGCCCCCTGACTTTTCGTAGTTCCATATACACCCGTTCTCATAGAAGTTCTTGTAGTTGTTTCAAATTTCTAAGAATTTTATTACTATTTTAGTTGTATTATTCTGTTCTATTTTTAATAAGTTGTAAACTCAAGTTGCCATTTAAACTTGAGATTTTAGAATATAACAATAAAGTTTTACATCCAAGTCATAACCCTAACCAAATCCAACCAAGTATTTCAAATTCACGCGCGCCTACACTCGCTATCTTTCTCTTTCGTTATCATCATCACCAACAACACCACCATCTTATCCTCATTTTCTCATTTGAATTTCTTTTTCACCTTCCTTTATTTTCTCCTCCTCTATCATCATCATCATGATCATCATCGTTATCGTTATCATCATCTTCTTCTTATACATATCATCTTATCGTTATTGTCATTATTGTTATTGTTATTGTTAAATTTTTTCGACGTTGATGATGTTGTCTGATCCAAAATTAATTTTCGATGTATTTTTTTCATGATTCAATCTTGTTTGTGTGATTATTTTTGAACTGAGTTAATTATGTCGCAATTGTTATGTAATTTCGATTCATTTCTGAGTTAATTGTGTCACAATTTATTATGTAATTTTGGTTAATTTCTGAGCGAATTAAGATACATTTGGACTCGTTGTCCTGCACAATTCAGAACTTTTTCCCCTCTTTCTTCTCATATTTTACTGTTTTTTCTTCTTCTTTTTCATCTTTTTCTTCTTCATCTTCACCTTATTATTTTATTTTCTCAAAATTCTTTTTGATTTACTCTCTTGAGAGGAATAAAATCAAGAAAAAGAGACGAAAATATCAAACAAAAAAGAAGAAGAAACATATTAATTAGGGGTGTTCATGGTTCAGTTTTTTCATAAACTGAACTGAAACTGCACTAAACCATTTTAAATGGTTTAAAAACTGAACCAAACTACTTTGTCAAATAAGAAATTGGTTTTAAACCAGTTTACAATACAGTGTACCAGTTTAAACCAGTTCATAAAATAAAACCAGTTTTAATAGAAAAAACCAGTTTAAACAGGTTTATAGGTTAAAACTAGTTTTAACTTTTAACATATATAAAATTAGTTTTTACATTTTCTCTCTCTCCCTCTCTCTCCTTCTCTCCCTCTTTCTCTCCCCCCCTCTCTCTCTCCCCTTCTCCTTCTCTCCCCTTCTCCCTATCTCTCTCCCTTCTCTTTTCCTCTCTCTCTCTCTCTCTCTCTCTCTTTCTCTCTCTCTCCTTCCATTCTCCCTCTTTCTCTCTCTCTCTTCTTCTCTCCCTCTCTCTCCCTCCTTTCTCTCTCTCCCACTCTCTCTCTCTTTCTCTCCCTCTCTCTCCCCCTCCTCTCTCTATCTCCCTTCTATCCCTCTCTCCCCCTCCTTTCTCTCTCTCCATCCTCTCTCTCTTTTCCTTTTCTCTCTCTCTCTCTCTCCCCCTTTCCCTCTTTCTCCCTCCCCTCTCTTTGTCTTTCTCTCTCTCCCTCCCCCTCTCTCTCTCCCCTTTTTCTCCCTCTCTATCCCTTTCTCTCATTCTCTCTCTCCCCTATCCCTCTTCCTCTCTCTCTCTATCCCTCTTCTCCTTTTCTCTCCCCCTCCTCTCTCTCTTTCTCTCCCCTCTCACTCTTAACATATATAAAATTAGATTTTATATTCTCTTTCTTACCCCCTCTCTCTCTCTCTCTCTCTCTCTTTCCCTCTCTCTCTTTCTCCCCTTTCTCCCTCTTTTTCTCTCTTTCCCTTTTTCTCTTTTCTTCCCCTCTTCCTCTCTTTCTCCTATTCTCTCCCTCTCTCTCTCCCTCCTTTCTCTCTCTCTCATTCTCTCCCTTTCTCTCTCTCCTTCCCCTCTCACTCTTCCTCTTCTCTCTCTCTCCCCCTCTTTCTCCCCTTCCCCTCTCTTTGTCTTCCTCTCTCTCTCTCTCTCTCCCTTTTCCTTTTCTCTTTCTCCTTCTCTCTTCTTATCTTCCTCTCTTTCTCTCTCCCCTTCCCCTCTTTCTCCCCCTCCCCTTTCTTTCTCTCTCCCTTTTCTCCCTCTATCCCTTTCTCTCATTCTCTCTCCTATCCCTCTTCCTCTCTCTCTCTTTCTCCCTCTCTCTCCTTCTCTCTTCCCCTCCTCTCTCTTTCTCTCTGTCTCTCTCACTTTCTCTCCCTCTCTCTCTTCCTTTCTCTTTCTTTTGCGCTCTTTTTTCCCCTCCCTTCTCTCTCTTCTCCTCCTCATCTCTCTCTCTATTTTCTATCTCTCCTCCTTCCCTCTTTTTTTCTCTTTTCTCTGTCTCTCCTTCTCTCTTGTTTTGGAGAAAATAGGGGGAGAGAGAGAAGAGGGATATAGAGTGAGAGAAAGAGAAAGAGAGAAAGGAAGGAAAGAAAGAGGAGAAAGAGAGAGAGGAAGGAGAAGAAAGAGAGAGAAAGAAAGGAAGGGGAGAGAGAGAGAAATAGGAGAGAGAAAGAAAAAAAGAGAGAGAAAAAGAGGAAGAGAGAAGGGAGGGAGAGAGAGAGGAGGGAGAGGAGAGAGAAACAAAGGGGAGAGAGGGGGAGAGAGAAGGGGGAAGGGAGGGAGAGAAGAGGAGAGAGAGAGAGAGAGAGA